>NW_017729000.1:20905377-20906570 GCF_001723915.1 Gavialis gangeticus
ACACACACACACACACACAGAGAAAAAGGAAAAAACAGAAAAGAAGGGAAATTTAAGATTCTCTTTTTGGTGCTGACTCTTTTATGGGTCCTTATTGTTACAGAAACAGAAGCACAGCACATTCTTATGAACCTCTCTAAGACTTGAAAACTTATATCAGCCTTAAGTTGTTTAAAAATTGCTTTAGCTGCCCTTTTGGTCACAGACTGACAGCAGTGTTTCAAAACCATAGTCTTTTTTTTTTTTTTTTTTTTAAAGAAAGAGAATATTAGAGAAGTAAGAAGAAGAATATGCAAGATGGGAAGGAAAAAGGAGGCAGGAATATTGTTCATATGTAAGTATATATGTGCCATGCAGTGAGCATAAGAGTATGATGTAGAGATGGGAAAAACATAAGTCTCAGATGTCTGGACATTTGGGAGGTAGGTCCTCTTTTCTGACTCAGCTGAGTTATTTCTTAGAATTAGAACAATGAAGACCCAATGCTGTCCTGGTAGATCCTGGGGTCCTAAGAGATGGTAAGTATGATAGTCATGATGGTGAAGCTTGCTGCATTCTCATGGTATCAGTTTCAAACTATAGACTGCAAAGTATTTTGATGGATCATTATTTTGCTTACCAATTAGGCTTCATCTATAAGACACAATTTTGTCCGTTAATTACTGGTGTGACATTCCTCTTTGATAAGCAGACAAGTGCAGTATATCAGAAGACCATTTTGTTCAGATCAATTAGATTTTTCTATATTTATCCTTTATTGACTTCCCAACAGGCTGAGTTGGCTTTTTGTTACTTTGGACAACTTAAAATAGAGGTCTCTGTAGAGGTCTTTTCTATGTTGAATCACTACCACTGTAGTGTCTCCCTTACTCACCTTTGGCCTTTCCCCACCCTGCTTTTTCCCCTCCTCTCTCCCCTTCTTTATCTTTTGTTTTTCTTATTTCTACCTATTTACATTCTCACTGACATCTAGGGCTGTGCGAAACAGCACCGTTTAGTTTTGACTTCTGTTTTGCCAGGACAGTGTTTAATTTAGAGTTTTGTTTTGTTTCAAAGCACTGTTCTGTTTTAGTGAATCAAAACTGTTTTGCTGTTTCAATGCTGTTTTGATATTTCACCCATAGGCTGTAATGGGGAATCACGAAACTGGCTATACCTTTGTCATTTCTTGCCTGATTCAAATGAAAACAGCA
>NW_017729000.1:20906581-20922321 GCF_001723915.1 Gavialis gangeticus
GATTTTTCTATATTTATCCTTTATTGACTTCCCAACAGGCTGAGTTGGCTTTTTGTTACTTTGGACAACTTAAAATAGAGGTCTCTGTAGAGGTCTTTTCTATGTTGAATCACTACCACTGTAGTGTCTCCCTTACTCACCTTTGGCCTTTCCCCACCCTGCTTTTTCCCCTCCTCTCTCCCCTTCTTTATCTTTTGTTTTTCTTATTTCTACCTATTTACATTCTCACTGACATCTAGGGCTGTGCGAAACAGCACCGTTTAGTTTTGACTTCTGTTTTGCCAGGACAGTGTTTAATTTAGAGTTTTGTTTTGTTTCAAAGCACTGTTCTGTTTTAGTGAATCAAAACTGTTTTGCTGTTTCAATGCTGTTTTGATATTTCACCCATAGGCTGTAATGGGGAATCACGAAACTGGCTATACCTTTGTCATTTCTTGCCTGATTCAAATGAAAACAGCAGGGATGGTAGCTCCTGCTGAGTCCACAAAGTGTGTTAAGTTTCAAGGAGATAAGGGCAGAGGTTTCTGGGAAACTGCACTTTAAATCTTAAAAGCCAAACTCAAGTCACTTGTAAGGGTGAAGACATGGGGGTGAAAACAGCAGGCATGGTAGCCCCTGCTGAGGCCACAAAGCCTGCCAAGTTTCAGGGAAATAGGTGCAGGGGTTTCTGGGAAACTGCACCTCAAGCTTCTCAAAAGCAAAACTCGCGATGTGTGACTGTGTGTGTGTGTGTGTGTGTGTGTGTGTGTGTGTGTGTGTGTGTGTGTTTTAAGGCACAGCTGTTTTTCCATCCCTCTCCCAGAGCACTGGGATTGGAAGGGACATCAGGAAAGGATCACAGTCACTGACCAGCTACACAGTCGATATCAGAACAGTCCTTCTTCCCTCTTCCCCCTCCCTCTCCTTACTTTCTGTTTCCCTGCAAGCAAGCCCAGCCTTGAAACACAAAACATTTTGAAACTTTCAAAACATTTTGAGTGCCCTTGTTTCATTTTGAGGCTGTTTCATTTTGTTTCTATTTAGCTGTTTCAAGCTCAAAACAAGTCAAAACAGCATCAAAATGAAACACCTGGTGAAATTTTGCGCAGTCCTACTGACATCCTGCCACACTTTTAGCTTTTCTCATTCTTTGGCATCTCAGAAAAGCACAGACTCCCTATGCTTGAAGAAGGGTGATTGCACCTGAAAGCTTGCTAAGAATTTTTTTCCAACTACTCAGTAGGGCTGTGCAAGGCTTCAGACCCTGCTTCAGATCTGGAGAAGCTTCAGATGCTTCAGCATCCAAATCAGCATGTCCAGACCAAAGCACTGGCTTTGTTAGGCTTTCTGAAGTACCTTGGGGCTTCTGAAGTGCTTTAGAAAAGCTTCAGAGCCGCTTCAGAGATCCAGCCATAGGGTATATTGGGGAATCAATGAAATATCTATAACTTTGTTATTTTTGACTGATTTGGATGAAAGGTGCAGGGATGATAGCCTCTGCTGAGGGCATGATGCCTGCCAAGTTTCAAGAAGATCAGTGAAAGGGTTTGGGGAGAACTGCACCCCAAATTCTTGAAAGCAAAACTCATGTCACATGTACGTATTACAACACAGGTAGGTGAAAACTGCAGGAGTGGTGGCAACACTGGTGAGGCCACAAGGCCTATCAGGTTTCAAGAAGATCAGTGCAGGGGTTTGTGGGGAACTGCACCTCAAGCTGCTGACAGGCAAAACCTGTGACATGGGTGACAGTGTGCGTGTGTTAAGGCGTAGCAGGGTGAAAGCTGCAGGGATGGTAGCCCCTGCTGTGGCCATGAAACCTGCCAGCTGTCAAGGAGATAGGTGCAGGGGGGTTCTGGGGCCCTGCACCTCTGGCTGCTGACAAGCAAAACTCATGACATGGGTGCTTGTGCAACTGTGTCTGTCTTGAGGGGAACTAGTGCAGGCCTGGCTACTAAATTACTGTGTTACCAGTTACCAATCAATCATGATTCACTCAGGGACCAGCTCAATACACAGTAGCTAGCTAGTGTAGCCAGTTAATAAGCAACAATTAACACCTACAAAACCACCCGCTGAGAAACCACACACTGAGAGGAAAGAATCAATACAGACAATGAACTGTCCCAAGACAGGCAGTCAGTTGCACAAGCACCCATGTTACGAGTATTGCCTGTCAGCAGCTAGAGGTGCAGGGCCCCATAACTCCCCTGCACCTATGTCCTTGACAGCTGGCAGGTTTCATGGCTGCAGCAGGGGCCACCATCTCTGCAGTTTTCAGCCTGCTACATCTTAACACATACAGGGTCATCTATGTCATGAGTTTTGCCTGTCAGCAGCTTGAGGTACAGTTCCCCCCAAACCCCTGCACCGATCTTCTTGAAACTTGGAAGGCTTTGTGGCCTTACCAGGGGACACAACCCCTGCAGTTTTCACCCCCATGTGGTGTAACACATAGACGTGATATGAGTTTTGCTTTCAAGAATTTGGGGTTCAGTTCCTCTCAAACCCCTACACTGATCTTCTTGAAACAAGGCAGATATTATACTCTCAGGAGAAGCTATCATCCCTGCAAGTTTCATCCAAATCAGACAAAAAAGAACAAAGTTATAGATATTTCATTGATTCCCCATTATACCCTATGGCCGGATCTCCGAGGTGGCTCTGAAGCTTCAGAGCCGCTTCAGCCGAATCAAGGCAGAAACCCAGTCCAGAGCTCCAGATCGGATCCCTGGCATCCAAAACTGGATGAAATAGCTGCCTACTCACACAGGCCTACTACTTCGTTGGTTTAACTTGTAGTTGGAAAAAAGCTAACTTGTGAGCAGCAATATTTGGGAGGTGATCCTAGCCAAATCAGTCAAGAAGTGGAATGCAGTGTTAATAAAATTCATTTCAATGTGTGTCAATCTTCATTAGGAATAAAACAATACAGTAATAATGGAAACAGGGAAATTAATCTATTACCAGGCAGTTGATATTCCAGCAAGAATTTTGCTCTGAATGCATTTAATGAAGAATTGAACACCTGAAGCATGAAAAGAAAGACATGTTTCCATTTTGTAGCATTCACAACAAACTTTCATTAAACATCTCATTATTAAAGTCCATCCATTCAAAATTGCTCTGAACTTTCCCCTAGATTTTTGTTCCTGACAGGTAATAGAAATGTATCTTGAAGTACTGGTACATCCTGACTGTGTGACCATAGCAGACCGAGGCAAAAAAAACATGATAACAGCAGAAATACTAATTTCAAAAAAGTATTAGGTAACAATAGAATATAGGCTGAGGAAATGTGAGGGACAGTAGTTAAAGGACACAACAGGAATTTCTCAATTCTGATCCTGGTGATGTTTTGCTATAATGCAGTTTTGCAGATAGTTCTTATCTATACCGCAGCCACATAGTTATGTGTAATTTATTCGCTGACTTCCTCTAGTGATAATTTCACAGGCCTAACTGGAGCTGTTGATATTCTGACACTATTAATCCTTTCAGTACCACAGCTAATGTGGACAGAGGTACTAAGAATTTTCAGATGCCTTTTTCTGTGCTGCATGAAATTTTGAAAAATGATTTTAGAGATTTGTAGCATATGAGCATTGAATCTTACATGACTAATAACCAGTAGGTAAGATCCTGAGTACAAGACAGTAAAAGAGCTAAGCAATGGTATTTATCATTTTAGAATGAGCTTGTAATATATATTTCCCAGCAGACTTTACATTTCCCATCATATCAGCACACCTCCAAAAGAAGAGTTCTCAGTGCACTTGTCATTCATATAGAAATGACAGATGAGCACAAATTGCTACTGTAATCCATTCTCAGTTGCTAAATATTCTATATCTGAATGTGGGTCCTGGTTCACTCTACTATTAAACAAAAGAGAGTGTTTACCTTACCTTAAATTATAAAGGACTCAAATTAGCAACTCACCCAAGTATGAACTTCCTATTTTCAGAGATTTGTTTAATACATGGCCTGCTTGTTAACTTTGTCACTTTGAAGAGAGGTGGGGCCTCCCAGTGATTTACTGTTTTGCTCCTTGCAATTTGTCAGGTGGTTGCCTGGTTTTAATTATGGACTTGTAACAGCTGTTCAAAGCTCACAGCTAACTAAATGAATATCATTAGTAAAACAAATTGTTCTGCCTTCATAGAACTTGTGGAGATTTGTATGTTGAGCACGTAGGAGATGGAAGAGAAATTTTTTTCCAGTTATGGTTGGAAGTGACTAGGTTATTACAGAGTTATACAGCTAAGGGTCTTGTCTGCTATAGCCTGTGGGGAGAATTTTTATATGCAATTATATAGTATGTGTGTATCTATGTATGTGTGTGTGTGTGTGTGTGTGTGTGTGTGTGTGTATCTATGTATGTGTATACATAGATACACACACACACACACACACACACACACACACACAGAGTGCCGTAGCAAGGGGGGCGAGCAGGACAACTTCCCTAGATGCCAAAGCGAAGGGTCAAAAACAGGTGCTGCTCAGCCAGGGCAGGATGAAGGATGGAGCCATGAGCAGCTCACTTAAGAGGGCGCAGGGATGGGGGAAGGGCAGCTCCCATCACTGAATGCACTCCCAGGCAAGCAAGGAGGGGCAGTTGCCCCCCTGATCTGTGTGTGGGACAAGGGTGGTCTGCTGTTGTGGGCTTTGCCCAGGTGCCAAACTTAGTTGCTACAGCACTGCGCATGCACACAAACACACACACACACATTGATATATGTCTATACAGGTATCTATAGATAGGCAGGCAGACAGACAAACATGTATCTATATTAGGCATGTACATATTATAAAACTTAAAGCTTAAGTGGTACACATGGTTGTATTGGGCTCACTCTCTCACTGAACAAGTGGATGTCATGCACCAATGGCTGGTCAATGTTATTTGTTATTACTGTTGTTCAATATTCCTTATTATGGTAGTTGCTGAGAAACCCCAATCAGGATCTGGATATTGTTGTGCTAGGTACTTTATGAACACTTAGGAAGATGTAATCCATCCATCAAAGAGCTTGTAGATGAAGGCCTTGGTTCTACCAACATTTATACCCCTGCCCAACTTCATTCACTATGAATATTCTCATTGGCTTCATTGGCATATATCTTTGCTTGGTTCACCCTAAGAAGCTAAGCAGTCTATGACTTCATACAGACTTCAATTTCTCCTGAGAGTGTTGCTGCTGTCTGAAAAGAAACCATGAGTGTCCAGGCTTTTTCTCCCAGAGTAAAAATGACCACTCCAGCAAAGAATGGGAACAGCCAAGATTAAATCTCTCCTGGTAAAGTTTCTCCTGGTATAGCCAATGCCTATGCATGTGGCTTCTTTCAGAAGAGAACATAATCTTCCAGCATCCCACCCTCTACAGGGACTAGTTACCTGGGAGTAGCCAGAATGGACAAAGTGCCTGGGTGTGTTTGGACTTAGACAGCAGCCTGGGCTCAGGGGAGATGGGGAGGAGGGGCTGGGAAGGTTGATGACACAGGGACAGCAAGTCCCAGCAGTGGGGAAGACTTGGTGCCAGTATAAGCCTAGGAGTGGTGCTAACTGCTAACATCTGCAAGACTTGAGTGTGGTGTAAGGGGAAGTCATAGACTTGTAATAAGCTCTTAAATCACTGAATAGCAGCATAGGATCAGGGATCCCTGGGACAGCTTCCTTTTCCAAGGATCTAATAACAACAAGGCATGGCAGGAAAGGTGAAGGGGAGCAAGCCTGTGAAGTGAGGGCATTGCATGAACCTTGTGGCCACCAGGGGCTCTTGTGGCCACCCCATGAGCAGGGCTTGCTACAGAAACATGGGTTGATCCTGGGCAATCTGGATCATCAATCAAGGCTGACCTATGTACTAATACCATTTGTTTCTAGGCAGATGAAAGGAACCTGCAGAGCTCAATTCAATGTGTGCAAAGGGCTCCTCCCTGGCTGCCCACTGTCAGCACATCAAGCTGTCCGCACTTCAGGGCTTCAGCATTCATATGTTTGTATGCACAACTCAGGGTAAGTTTCTCTACCTGGAGAACAAACCTGGGAGAATTCTTCTAGATGATTTGAATGTGTTTCCACAGGCCATGAGTGGCAGTGGTATAACAGAGCTAAATTTATAAAGATTTATACCATTTTCTAATTTTAAATGTTATTTTTATAGTGAGGTTGTGGTTTAACTTCATAATTATATGCCTAAGCATCAAAATCTTCCAAATGCCTATGAAACTGCCTTACCATTAAATATTGACTAGTTTTTAAAAAATTTTTTGAAGGAATCCCAGTAGAAATCAGCCCTGAAGGAAGACTTGAAAGAAGAGACGGTAGAAATGTGGATAAACATTCTAGGAGAGATAGCATGAGCAAACCTGATTTACATTCAAAAAGGCTAATGGCAATATGTGCCCAGAAACAACCTGCTTTAAAGGGTATCAAGTTTGGGTATACCCAATTTTTATTTTGTGTTGAATGGGGGTTTTATTGGGGGATTGTGTTGATTGGGGGTCCAGCTGTCTATAAGTTATTTATAGACAGCTTGACTCTTTCCAATACGACGGTACCAAATTTAAATTTTGGTGCAAGCATCTAAGTTAACTCCAGTCACGAAAGCCTCCCCGCTCCCCACCAGGAAAATAATTTGCATAGCCCTTCAGAGATGACTGAAAGTGAGTAGTTACAAGGAGAGTGATAATAGAGATAGATGCCAAGCCTAGAATCATTTAGTTTTTGACAGGACATATTCATTGCACAGGAGCTGTAGGAGATTCACTTGTTTGGCAGAGTAGAAATATCTCAATTTTGCTGCAAGCACAGAGTTTATTTCTAAGTAAGGATTACAGCAGCTGCGATTTAATTATTTGGGTTTTGCTTATCCTTAAAGGTGAGGTATTCATTTTGGGGTATGTATACAGACAGCCAAATCAACCTATTTTCACCCCATCCATGATTTCCCCAGTTGGCTACCTTCCCCCACATCTTCCATCATGTTTTATCTTTTGTTTTAAATTTTATACTGAATGATAACATTAACTTTCTAAACTGCTCAGCTATCTCAGCTTTCCCCTACAGATCTCCAAAGGGTTGATTTGTGCAGCCTGCAGCCGTCTCCATTTTTATGGCTTCTGTTGTATAATATCCTCACAAATGACATTTCCATGGTAATGGTACGCAGGGGGGAAACATGAAACAGCAGGTAGATTTGATCCATACAATTTAAGTTGATGTAGAGAGATGATTTAAAGTTCCCTCCTATATCACCCAATAAAATACCCCTATTACTTCACTTTCCCTTTTCCACGCATCATAGAAGATGGAGTACCATGACTGGCTGTACTGATAGGATGCATTTGGCAGTTTTACATAATAAAAATTTTGTCGGCCTCATTAAAAAGAGGATATATGCTGCATCTGACAGTCTATCCGGAGAAAATACCAATTTTCAAAAGAAAACAAATATCACACTTTTTTTCTTTAAATCAAGCAACAAAGGGAAACAAGAATTCTCTCTTGGGTGAGACTAGATAGCATTCAAAGAATCATAGAAAATTAAGTTTGGAAAGGACCTCAGGAGATCATCTAGTCCAACCCCCTGCTTAAAGTAGGACCATCCCTAACTATATCATCCCAGCCAAAGTTTTGTCTAGCCAGGTCTTGAAAACCTCCAACTTTCTTCACTGCAACTTGAGACCATTGCTCCTTGTTCCGTCATCACTGAGTGTAGTTCAGGGGTGGGCAATATTTTGGGCCTGTGGGACACACAGGTAGTTTTGGGGAGCTGTTCCAGGCCAGTTAGCACCCCCTACACATGCAACAGTCTGGAGCCCATGCACCTTGCAGCTCCTCCCTCCCACTGCCACTGCCACCAGAGCCCAGCAGTGGTTGAGTGCAACAGCCCTGGCCCTGGCCTTGGCTTGCACCCACTCCAGACTTGCCCTGGCTGGAGTGGATCAGCTCTGTACCAGCTGGGACCTATCTGCACAGCCCATACCCTGGCCTACCCTTCACCTGCTCTCAACCTCCCACCCATGATGAACAGCAGCAGCCAGGCTGAAGCTCCTGATGGATATGGGGGGAAAGCGGCCACCTCTCCCTCCCCACTTCTGGGCCCTTCTTGCTTGTAGTGAGGGGGAGGTGACTGTTTTTCCTCTGCACCCAGAAGTGGCTTTTGCCCAGCCACTGCTACTGCTCATCATGGGTTGGTGGTCCAGAGGAGGCGCAGAGCAGTCTGGGGTCATAACTGTGTGCATAGGTCCTGGCTGGTCCAGAGCTGGTCCGCTCTGGCCAGGACAAGTCTGGAGTGGATGCAGGGTGGGCCAAGACCAGTGCCGGGGCTGTATGTGTGGGTTTCCGCCAGTCTCCATGAAGTGGCACCAGTGGTGGTAGCAGCTGGAAGGACTACCTCTGCTTGGACTGTCTAGAAATGGACTCCAGCCACAGAGCTGCTCTAACCCCTGCGTGTGCCCAGGGGTGGCAGGATGCGCCATGTGCTGGATGATGGCTGGGCCAGGCAGGACCAAGGGATCTGCTGCAGGCCAGATAAATTCCCTCTGTGGGCCGGATCAGGCCTTCAGGCCATATTTTGCCCACACCTGGTCTAGATCCATCCTCACTGGGACCACCCTTCAGGTAACTGAAGGCTGCTGTTGAATATCTGAACCAATGCCAAATAGAGGGGAAGAATTACTTTCCTTAATCTGCTACCAATGCTCCTACTAATGCAGTCCAGTATGCTGTTATCCTTCTTCCCAGCAAGGGCTCAGTGTTGACTTATATTCAGCTTATTGCCCAGATCCTTTTCTGCATATCTCTTGCATAGCTGCTGGTTCCCAGCCTGTACCGATGCATGGGATTGTTCTGTTCTAAATGCAGGACCTTGCACTTGTCCTCATGAACCTCATGGGATTTCTTTTGGCTCAGTCCTCCAATCTGTTAAGGTATCTCTGAATCCTAGCCCTACCCTCCAGCTTAGTGTCATCTGCAAACTTGCTGAGGGTGGTCTCCATTCCATCTTCCGGGTTATTAATGAACACATTGAACAAAACTGGCCCCATGACCAGCCCATAGGTCACTCCACTTGAGACCAGCTGCCAACTAGACATTGGACCACTGATTATTACCCTCTGAGCCTGATGATCTAGCCAGTTTTCTTTCCACCTTCCAGTCCATTCATCCAACCTGGACATCCTTATCTTGCTTGCAAGAGTGTGCAGGAGACTGTATCGAAATCCTTGCTAAAGTCAAGGTATATCAAGTCCACTGCTTTTCCTGCATCCACAGAGCCAGTCATCTCATCATAGAAGGTAATCAGGTTGGTCAGAGCTATTGTTTTCTATGACATTCTTAACATTGACAGTCTCTAGCAAGCAGCATCCCTGAGCTGAAGCGGTCTAACTACAGGATGGGCCTAAATTCAGAATTCAGGGCATGGGCCTGCTCTTTAGGAGTGTGCAAAATGGGTGGTATTTGATTTGGAATCAGATTTGGCCCAAACTGGGGACAGTGATTTGATTTGTTGATTCAGATCACTGTCCCCAGTTGGATTCAGCCAAATCCGAATCTGAAGATTTGATGCTGATTCGAAGAATCAATGATTCGGCCATAGACACAGCTTTAAATGTTTTTTCTACATACTTCAGGGTACCAGGTGTGGCTCATGAATGCTACGATGCTGGGGTGGATGGAGCAACCCACACAGGGATGCGGGGGAGGCCTGTATGCTCAGCAGGAAACCTAGAAGTGGAACAGAAGTACTTCTGGTCCACTTCTGGGTCTGCTGGGGAGTGCATTGGGGGCCCCCCCAGTGCCCCCCTGTCTTGGTGATTGGCTGTGGGAGGACCCCAGGTGCCCCCCCCAGACACAGGAGATACCAGTTGCCAAGCTGGGGAGGGCACAGGTGGACTTGGAAGTGGACTAGAAGTGCTTCTGGTCCACTTCTAGGTCTGCTGCCAAACACATTGGGGAGCCCCCCAAGCTCCTGTGGGATGCTTCATCTGCCCCAGCATTGCAACATTCACCAGCTGCCCTAGAGGCACATTCACATTCTTACCCTAGAGGTATGTAGAAAAAACATTTAAAGCTGTGTCTATGTCCAGATTGCCAAATTTTTCCCAACCTCTCCAAATCGATTCAGAGGGTTCTGATTCGATTTGGAGAGACTAAAGGGTCTCATGATTCAATTCAGATTTGGAGATTTGGCCACTGAATTGGGTTGAATCTCTGCTGAATTGAATCAGGGACTGAAGCTTCACACAGCCCTACTGCTCTTTGGAGGCAAAATGGTAAGCTGTGCTTTACATACAGGTTGCTTAGCCTTCTTATGTGAGGCATGAAGACAGCTTCTGGGAAATGTCATCTCTGCAGTTTTCACATGCTGAAGGACAAAATAGCTAGGTATCTTGCCTGCCTTGTGTGAAATTTATGTTGTCAAGATAACGAAGTATTTTGGGATAAAAAGGTGGTATAGATACTACAAATGTGAATCAGATTGAGTGGTGCATGTAGTACATGCCCCCCTTATTTATAGCATTGGGTGATGTAGCTGTGCTTTAATATATGTAACACACACACACACACACACACACACACACACACACGGCAAAAAAAATAAACACATAGGAGGCAAAAAAAAAATCTAAATATGTCAAATTAATTATTCATTTTGAATTATTCCCTCAGCTCTAATAACTTTGCTTTCAAATTTACAAAAAGCAGTGAAGGTGGTGTTATTACCCAAATGAAAGGTCATTTTCAACTCACTGAAGGTAAAAAAACAAAAAAAAGAACCCCCCCCCCCCCAAACCAAATAATAAAACCCCAAACCCTGGAGTGTTTATATGACTTTCATTTCTTTGCACAGAAGAACTCTACTACTTGACATATGAAGTCATTGTAAATTATGGCTAAAAAGTACTCTCACAGACCCAGGGGAATACACGTCTAGCTTCAACTTCCCTGTGAAAAATGGAGTTTATTTTCTACCTAAGAGGACTTTTACAATCTTTGATTTCTCCTCAGCCTAAAGAAGGGTGCATGTGCTCGCAACCTTGCAAAGAAAGGATTTTTTTTTTGCTATTTTTAGGTTGGTCTAATAAAAGGTATTACCTCCTAACCAAGAGTTTTGTATTTCTCTAGTAAACTATGGGACTCTTATTAGTATAATCTCAATAAGACTGTGCTGAAATGGTCAAAAGTGTCAAATTATTAAAGGTATTTCTTTTTTTTTAATGACCACTTGAGGAATTTTTAAAGATCCTGATTTTCAGAGAATACAAGTTTGCTATCTCACACCAACAGGTACAGAAAAATCTAGATTTTATTGTTGTTGTTTTTGCCCAGCTGTTCTGCTAGTAGATCTGCTTTTTTTCCCCTAGTTAATTCATTTTCTTACATGAAAGCCACTTGAAGCTAGTTTTATTTTTAACTAATATAAAAATGTAAATACCCTTATTTTACATGAGTACACATGAAAGTTACTTCCCAGGAGGTTTTTACACTTTCAGAAACCATCCCAAACTTTATCTGAACTTAGTATAGCTTGGATTTCCCAGAAAAGCATCAGTACAGAGGCTGGCTTGCCATTTTGAACCATTTTATTATGTAGCAACCTCTGCCCTGCTCTGACACTACAATTCTTGATCCACAAGAAGAGATTGGCTTTTAATTTCAGACAATTTTTCAGCATTAGAGAGAGAAATGCACACCATACTGGGTGTGTTTCTATGTGGCCCCCATGGTGCAGTTGTTACTGCGCCATCATTTAATATTTGCTTTAGAAAGTACTAAATGATGGCACAGTTATGTCCTGGTGGTGCACGGTTATTTTTAGCAGCTACATTGCAGTAGTGACATGCTATAGGGAGGTTCTGTGTCATGACGGTGACGTAACATCACGTGTAGATGTGCCTACTGACTTCAAAAAGACATGAAGAAAAAAAAACCTCTATGGGATAATTATATTTAGCTCTTATGTAGTGGTTTCTATAAATCTCAGGATGTTGTAACAGGAAATTATTTTTAACTTAGTTTCTTAGAGGTAAGACTGAAAAAAAGTGAAGCAGGACAGGTCATGTATCATGATGAGAGAAAATCAGACTAGAATGTGTTTCTCATGACATTTTAGAGCCCCACACAAAAATGCAATAAGACTTAAGCAGGGTATTAGCTGAGACATTCTGTTGGCTGAAGAGAAGCACATTATGCAAATCAGGTTTATTAATAGTCAGTAAGCCACGGATTAACATTTATAATTAGGCAGGCCCTAGTTATGATTTACCCGAATGAAAGGGGATTTGAGTATTAGTCAAAAGTCTGGCCAGCTAATTCGAGTAGCAAAAATTAACAGACACCAGAGCTGGGTGTCCGGTGGTCTTCTGTAAAGATTTTTGGCAAGTATAAATAAAAGAAGAAAGGAGAACAAAATTCACAAGGTAAGTTAAAACTAAGTTATATTATGAAGAAAAATAAGATACACAACTAATTATATACAGTAGAACAATTAGGATAATTATGTACAATCAAAGAGTTAAAACACCAGTGAAATAACAGCACTCTCATAGAGCATCAGAAAAAATCTAAGAATCCTTTTAAGCAAGGTTAACTCTCTGTCTTCAATAGGGAGGGCACAGGGGTAGCTGACTGGCACCTACAGCACTCTGCAACTCTCACTCACTCTGTTCACTCAGATCACTCAGTTGATTCTTCAACTCACGTGAGCACTCAAACTCTTATGTTCTTGCATACAATTTATACAGAAAAAACACCACTCAAGTAAGTATCCAATTCCCAAACACTCAGAACCATGCACTCGGGATCCTCAGACCTATTCTGACTGAGTTTGCCCAGCTCAGAACAGTGACTAGGTTCCCTTAACAATTGAGGGTGGGGCGATGCTTTACCAGTCCACTTAGAAGTAAGCCAAGCTCCAGGAATTTCGCGATTCCCTAGACTTGAATGGGTAACTGCTCTACTCAGATACTCAAATCTCAGATGAGCTCCCAGCTCCACACAAGACCAGTTCCCCTGAGGAGACTCCTACCAACTCCAAGACCGCTCACTCTGAGGGTCACCAAGGATGGAACAAACCAAGACTGAAGGACTTCCAAGGGGTCTAAAGGATTAACTGGATTGACCAGAGCTGACTGACCTTCTAAGGGCCAAAGTCACCCCACAGTCTTGAGGCAATCAGAATCCATACATACCTGTCAATCAGCTGTCAATCATCATACGTGCCACAAAGATACATCTCCATCACTTATCCACCAATCAGTTCCTTTCTTACCTCAGGGCTAGGGACAGAAGTTACACATACTGGTATATTACACTTTCAAAATGGCCAGAATCAGTTTAAGATAAACCTAGATGGATGTAGTATCAGACTAACCTGATTTACATTAAATTAATTTATTGAACATCTGTCCCAGATCCCCTCCAGATTCAAGTTAACTATCAGTCTCTCAGCATCTCATGATGCCTTGCACCTGCCCTGCAAGTCCTCCCTTATAGGGTGGGTGGGCTAGCCTTGGCCCAAGCTGTCTGCTCTAGCCCAGCAGGCAGGTATGCTCTAGCACCCCCCAGTTTCTGGCCTGGGCCACTTCAGACATGTGACTGCATTTCTGGAATCAAAAGTGGATGTCTGTTCACTTATTTATCAGTTCAATTTACTCAGCTTAGACTAACCTGTGAAGATTGCATTGATTCAGCCTTGGGCTTTTTGACTGCCTGTACTTAGCTCAGGTGTACGCAAACACTCATTCTCACTAAAACACTCACTCTATTGTGCATGCTTCTACATGGCACCTAAGCACATAAGCAATATAATTTTTGCTATAATATTATAAAGTGATTCCACATTAATCCACTTCTAAAGTCTTAATGATGATCAGGAAAGAAGAGATATTTGCCTTATTTATATTTACTTTTGATAAATTAATTGACATAATGGCTGCTCTCACCCCACTTCCAACCTATTACAATTGCAGTGGTCTTATTTAAAACCTGAAACTGATCTAATAGAATTGATTATGCTAAATTGACCTAGATAGGACTGAAGTGCTTGTGACATCAACAGGTCAATATAGTTTGATTCACTATAGAAATTACATGAAGAATTTGTTGGTTAGGATCATGTCCCATGTGTAGCTGAATTTTATAGAAACCCCAGCAATGAGTTGTTCTAAATTATATATTTAGAATACATATACAAACACACATGTAAATGAATCATTAGGCTCCTACTGTGCTACTGATTTTCTTTAAAAGGATTGCTGGATTGGGAACAGATGTGATATAAAATGAACCCATCTTCAAGTGATATCCTCATTTGCTGAGGAATGAGGTTATTAGTGGACAGGAACTATAAACATAGATAAAAGAGTACCTATGATAATGCTTTCTCAGAGGCGTTATGTAGTTGTTTGCTACGATAGTGTGTGTGGTAGGGAAGGTAGTTAAGAACATTATGGATAAAATAAAGTAAAAGGCTGCTTGAGATTTTAGCCAGAGAACAGATTTCTATTATGTTACAATTCATAGCTGTTTTTGACCCCAACTATGTACAAGTTCTAAATAATAGTACAATTAAGCAAAGGGCATGTCTACAAGAGATGCTGACTGCACAGTATCCAATACTACTGCACACTAGTGTCTTAGGGCCAACTGCGCTGAGATGCTACTGTACAGTAGTATTAGGCTACTCTGCAGTACCGTCACAAAAAAGGTGTTTGCTGGCACTATGGTGCAGTAAGTCCAGTTACTGTGCATTTATTTAGTACTTGGTTATACAAGTACTAAATACTTTTGCAGTAACCACTTCACAGTAGTCTCATGTAGACATGCCCACAATGTACCAGATTATCTTCAAGTTATTTCTTCCACACGTCAATGGATGTGGTGCATCCATACCTCTTTCCTCAATCCGCTGCCTGCTTCCTTATACAATCCTGCCATGCCTTGATGGAAACAAAATGAAGGGAAGTTGAATGATGAAATACAAGGGAAACAGCATTTGATCAACAAAAGGGATACATGTTCTTCACAGGGCTCTACCTCCCCTCCACCCTGCCCTTACCACACTTGTCAAGGAGACTTATGGTCTTCCAACCATATCCAAGCCACTTGAGTGGTGACGATCAGCTGTACAACCCTGCCTCAGTGTCTTTCCCTGCCATGGGTTCTTCAGGATACAATCACCACTGACCCATGTCTTTTATCTTCCATATCACCCATCTATCAGGTCCAGTATAATGGAATTCCTATCCAGGGCTGCTTATTACAAAAGTCCTGCAACCACTGCTTAGCATCTAAGCTTCCATGATTTTGGGATACTTTCTTATTCAACTCAGCTTATTTTGAGACTTGTCAACTTTTTCTTTCTTTCTCTATACTGCCTTCACCCACTAGCCCTATGCATAGAGAATTAGCCCCAAAACATTTACTGGGAAATAGAGTAGATGATATGAGGTAGTATTGGTGAGGTAGTTAAAAAACTGGTTACTCTCGTTGTTTCTTGTACTGGCTAACAGTCTCAATCTCTCCTTTAGGTGCCTCAAATTTTTTCTCTCAGCAGACCAGGATTTTAAGAGATGTGTGACTCCCTACTTAGTAATATAGAGATTCTTCACCTCAGTAAAATACTACTTTCCTCCTCCAGGCTTGAGTGCAGGCCTTTTTTAAAGGAAGTGGAGCATAGGTGTGCCGGAGGCAGTGTTAATGATCAATATAAGTTAACAGCTAAAGCCATGATGTAAAGGTTTCCTTG
>NW_017729000.1:20927321-20928077 GCF_001723915.1 Gavialis gangeticus
ACTCATTGCAGGTCCTCTCAGACACCTGAAAATGTTCTCTAAACCTCAACCCCCCTGTAAGGTAGATGTCCCATCCATTTTACAACTGCATGAACTGAAGCACAGAGGTTAAATGACTCGCTCAATATATTGCATTACTGAGTACATAGTAAAATAAGCAACAAAATCCATTCATCCTATATACTGGTCCTTAATCTAGCCAACAGACTCTCCTTACCAAGAGATGCATGTCAAAAAACAGAATGAACAATCTTTGGTACTCTTTATTCCAATTCTCTTTCCATGTGGTGATTCACACATCACCAAGTGGAGATGGTGAAAAAAGAAGCTGAACATAGGGATTCTCAGAAATCTGATTTGAGGAATGGAAATTAATTTCTTTGGTCTCATTTGGGGTGTGGAAATAAGGAAAGGAAAATAAGTTGTATTAGATAAGCTGAGGTTTGGCAAGCTTGTTTCAAAAAAGCTTTTGATTTGGTATCCCATGATCACCTCTTGGCGAAACTGGCCAATTGTGGCCTTGGGTCCACCACGATCCGCTGGCTGGGAAATTAGCCCCATGGTCGGACCCAGAGGGTAGTAATTGATGGAAGTCAAGCATCATGGTGCCCTGTGACCAGTCCCCCAAGGCTCTGTCCTTGGACCTATATTGTTCAACATCTTTGTTAATGATGTGGACATTGGAGTCAGAAGTGGACTGGCCAAGTTCACCGACGACACCAAACTTTGGGGCAAAGCATCCACACCAGAAGACAG
>NW_017729000.1:20928299-20934624 GCF_001723915.1 Gavialis gangeticus
TCAAGCACCTACATTGAACACCTTCAAGAGTAAACTGGATGCTTATCTTGCTGGGATCCTATGACCCCAGCTGACTTCCTGGCCTTCGGGCGGGGGGCTGGACCCAATGATCTTACGAGGTCCCTTCCAGCCCTAATGTCTATGAAATCTATGAAATATGAAATCTATGACTGTTTGTTTCACTTTTTTAAATTGTGTAGGACTAAAGACTCAGAGTGAATGCACATATCGTAAACAGATTGTACATTTCACTATTTCAGGAAGGGTCAAATTATGATCCTGACCCAGAAACTGCAGGCAAGTCAATATGGAGAAAATGGTTTTGGAAAAGTAGAAAGCATGTCACTAGACCACCAGGAGAATGCAAAGCTTTCTCTCAAATCCTAGGTATTTAAACCTTTATGGAGCTGCCAATGCAACTTTCCAACCTGTAATCATCTCTATGCAATCAGGCCTAGTTTATCCACATAGGCAAAAACCTACAATCAATTAAATTAATGCAACATCCATGCCAAGCCTTAAATAATAATATGGTAATAACGAAACCTCATCAGGTTAGAACCATGAGTGCTTAATACCTGCAACAAAGGTTAATGGAAGAGAAATAATCAGATCAAAGAAAGAATAGATTTCTGGTTACAATTATGTGACTTTGGATGAATCACTCTTAATCAACTTTGAAATAGGAAAAAAAAAGAATATATATATATATATATATATAAATTGAAAGGTATAAGGCCAGATAACTCTGGCAACTCTAGTCTTGATTCATCATTTCTAAAGGAAAAATTCTGCTCACAGTTCCGTCAGTCTAGGTATGTTTCTACTGATTTCAGTGGAGTCTCTACAGACTTATTCTGCCTTATCCAGGAGCAGAATATGGTCCTAAGTTTCTAATTACTGTGTTTTAAAACACAGCCTGTAATTTTTTTCCCCAGATTCAAGGGTGCCAACCTTCTCAGTGAATTATTCTCCTTCCCTCCTCCCTCGAATCTGAATTGCTACAGGATTCTTTGCTGTTTTGTGCAGCAAAGCAGGAAGTTATTTTAGCATTTAGATTGCTTTAGCTCTACACTAGTTTTAAATTATTTAGCCCTTGCTTTCTCTTTATAAAATGTCTCACATTTTCTAACAACGGAAAAAAAAGGGGAATCAACTGGTAAGAAGCACTGACATCACATTGTTATTTAGAGTGTTGTGGTTTGAACACTTGAAATTACTTGTTTTCAGTGGAGTCCAAATCCTCACCATTATACATAATTTTGAGAGTGTTTTATCAGGGGGAGAAAATGTACTTACCACAGCCAGTCATTATCTCAGGATCTGGAGTGTGAGGACTCATAATCTCATCCTTTTATCAGCTATTATGATTGAAGTTACTATTCTAAGTCATAGAAATGTCTCATCCTATTTTTAACTAAGCCATATACCTCCATAAGGGCTTGTAGAGTGAATTCAACAAAAGCTTGCTGCACATTGCTCCACTGACACTGCTGGGTTTTGGTTTATAATATTTACACTGGAAACATCAAAGACCACAATTAGAATTGAACCCCCATTGTTCAAACCAGTTTAAAAATGGGTCTTAGATGTTCCAAAAACTCCATGCAGCTGGATTGTCCATTCAGGCTAATAGGATTTCATGTGGGATGCATGGTTCTCATTGGTTTGGGGTGTGGAAAGAAAGATCCAGGATTAGGGCACAGAGGTAGTAACAGTCACATTAGTCCAGATAGCTCACTATACATGAAGATGGCAACTGTTGAACATGAGATCATGCACACTCTGGACTGTGTTAAGTGAGGTTTAAACAGGGACTGTGGGTTCTTATCCACATTCTTATCTCTGTGGATTCTTATCTTATTACCTGCGTTAGCTTTTGTGACCCCCTTTGTTCCTATGGGTTTACTGTTCATTTGCTTTTCACTTCTAGCATTGCCCCCTCCCTCTCTCTCTTTCTTTCCCTCCTCCCTTATTTTTTGTATTGTAATATATCTCTCCTTCGTATACCCTGGTTTTGCATGTCCTTTCACAGTATGTGATTAAGTGAACTGGGAGTCATGAAAGCTTGCGCTCTCTCTATATATATTACTTAGTTTATTAAGGTGCATATCTACCTTGCCTTCTAACTTGCCAAGGGCAAGGCACTGACAGATCAGATGTATATAACTTTTACATGCATACTTGCATTAGCTATGAAATATGTGTGTGTATTCAGTTTTGCAACTATTGAAATATCAGTTTTCTCCTACTGCTACTTAGCCACTGGAACCTCATCCTCTGCATTGATATACCTTGTCTGTTTTTTTCTACCATAGGAGAAATAGATGTTAGGAGAGAATTTGAAGGAGAGAACAATACGCTTGTTTAGTACAAGAGGGACCAGATATAGGAAATGTTACTATGGTATCAACAGTGTCATAGTCTTCTCCATCCACACCATCTACTTGGAGGACTAGAGGGTCTTTGTTGACTACCTTATGCATGCTTTATACACACAGAAAGCAAAAATGTAAGGCTATATGCATAGGTTCTCCTTTCTTCATCAAGCACCCATTCATTACACTAGATTGCGAGATTTCATTTCAAGGTCCTCACAATTCCTGATGGTATGACAGTGAGGGAGAAAAAGGATAGCCTGCCTTTTCAGTGGAAGAAAACTCTTAACCTTCTGCTGATGTGACTCAGGCAAGTCAAGTCAGATTAACCTGAAGAAGAGGGAGGACAAAAAAAAATCTCTTAGATATTATTTAAAATGAGAAAAAAATATTATTGGGGAAGTGCTGGCTCCTGAGCTGGATGTGATGTGACTTTCTGCCATCTGCTTATCTTAACAGAGCATGGATAGGTGTAAAGGAGTCCCCAAGGTTCCTGGCTAAGAGTTCTTGCCCCTCTGTTCAGGGTCACACCGACCACCATTTTTGGAGTCAGGAAATAATTTTACCTCATGGTCAGATTAGTAAGGACTGTGGCAGTTTTTGCCTTCCTCTATAGTGTGGGGCATGGGTCTCTTCTTGAGCATGTAACAATACAGGCCACTGTTGTCCCTCTGCTTTACCTATGGTAGGTTAGCATGCTTTGCCTTGTGACTGTGTGAAAGTGTTGACTGTGTAGTTTTAGCAATTGGTTGGAGAATGATTTGTATGGGATGGTTTGGATAGGGACAATCCTGCCTCAGGATCCAGCCCTACTTTTCTATGATTTTGCGATTATAACAGTGAATGGAGTGAGAAAACATGGGAAGCAGGATGATCTACTATCCCTCAGCATTCTGATTTTTTCAGGGCAGGTGGATGTAGCAGACACTCCTTTTCTTGATATTTCTTTTAAGTATAAGCTGAGTTTAGTAACTGTGAGAAGTGCCAGGATGATAACACAGGAACAAGAAATCCTTTATTTACATAAAGTTTACAACTGAATATAATCACAGTGCAAATTGCCTAGACCATGGGATCACCCATGACAGTTGTTTTCAACCTTCTTAGACTCAAAGCTCCCCTTGTTACACTCAGAAAATGCCACCTGGTAGCTTTTACTTGTTTTTTGACTATGGAAAAGTAATCGAGCAATTCTGTTGCAAAGAGCTCAGAAAGACCACAACAGATCAGAATGTTTTTGACACTATGGATTTCCATTTGACATCTCTGGGCTTATATTGTTTGCAAATCTAGTAGCACTGAAATTGAGTGGGATCCTTAAGAAGATCTTGTGGTACTCCAATGTGCCATGGTGCCCTGGTGAGACTCACTGGTCTCTGGGATGACATAGTAGTTCAGGTTGTGATTTGTCCCTTGCAATGCAAATACATGAAAGAGCAAAAAGTAATGAATGATTTCCATGAGCATTAGGTGCTTAATGTGTAGGGACTTTTGAAAATCCCACTAAGGAGGGTTTACGTGCTGAAATAACTTTGAATATCTGGTGCACTGTCCAGTGTCTACATCTTCAGCCCCCATTATAGCTCTACAAAAGCCTCAGTGCTGGCCATTGCTTTAATGATCCAGTTATACCTATCTTTTGCATAGTCAGTCAATTCCTAGACTTTTTGATGAGACTAGTGCTAATAACATTATCTTATTCCAAGACCACCAATTCATTGAACATGCAATAGCCCAACAGCAGGTATAGCTGCATTGAAACGGTGTATAGCTACAGACTGAAAGGCCACCATGGGACATGTCACTAGCACGTCAAAATGCCATGTGCCTTCAGAAATACAGGCAAGACCTTCTTGCAGTGGCTGGGGCCTCCTTGTAGAAAGACTTTTTTATGTTTCTGGCATGCTCAGCTCTACACCTTTTGTTTTTTATATCTTTGATCAGTACAGGATCCAAGAACAGCTGTGTGTGCGCGCATGCGTGCGTGCTTGATTTGGGAGGTCTAAAGCAGATTCATGCTGTCTTTCTTGCTTCCCAGTTTAGGAGTTAGCAGTGCCACAGTCATGCCTGCTTTGCTATTCTGTTTCTTTTATACAGCTGCAATATGAAGTTGTAAAGTATGGATGCGATAGGTTTCCACCAACTCATGAGCCCTCTCACAGCCAGAACTACTATCAAACTGGTCTTATAGCTCTTGGGGGTATCCAGAATGACGTAAGTAAGCTCTAACAGATGAGAGATAGGGCTGTGTGAAGCTTTGGTCCCTGATTTGATTCAGTGGAGATTCGGCCCAATTCGGTGGCTGAATCTCCAAATCCTAATCGGATCAGAGGACCCTTTAATCTCTCTGAATGGAATCAGAACCCTTTGAATCGATTTGGAAAGATTCAGCAATTTGGAGTTAGAGACAGCTTTAAATCTTTTTTCTACATACCTTTAGGTAGCAGGGGCTCCTGAGTTGGGTGATGCTGGGGCACATGGAGTGTCCCACAGAAGCATGGGGGGGAGCCCCAGCGCGCTCAGCAGCAGACCTGGAAGTGCACCAGAAGCACTTCTGGTCCACTTCCAGGTCCCCTGGGGAGCATGCAGAGGGGTCCCTCCATGCCCGCCTTTCCCCCCGGCTTGGGAACTGGTGCCTTCTGGGTCTGGGGGGGCACCTGGGGTCCCCCTGTGGCCAACCACCAAGCCAAGAAGGCGCAGGTGGGTCCCCCAGCATGCTCCCCAGTGGACTCAGAAATGGACCAGAAGTACTTCCTGTCCACTTCCAGGTTCAGCACCAAGCACGTGGAGGCCCCCGCCCGCACCTGTGTGGGATGCTTCATGTGCCCCAGCATCGCAGCAATCACAAGCCATACCTGTTACCTCAAGGTACGTAGAAAAAACATTTAAAGCTGTGGCTATGTCCGAATCGCTGATTCTCCCAATCAGCATGGAATCTTTGGATTTGCATTCAGCCGAATTGAATCAGGGACAGTGATCCGAATCAATGAATTGAATCACTGTCCCTGATTTGGGCCAAATCTAAATCAAATATGGCCTGCTTCAAACTCCCCTAATGAGAGATACCGGTCCTTTACCAATGAGCAGGGCATAGAATTCATCCATGAGAAATGTTTTCAGCATAACAAATCACCTGCACACTTTTGATAACTCTGCAGGGTGACTCTTCATCTTTGGGCATGACAGTTGCTACAAATCTGACTCTTGGAAGCCATTGACTCCACTGCTGGGCATAGTATAAAAACTGCCTTCCAGAGACTCTGAGTTTGGAAGAATCTCTTATATAAAAATCAAGCTCCTTAACATCTAGTTCAGGGATGGACAATGATTTGGGCCAGAGGGCCACTTAATAAGGGCCACTTGAGCAGTTGAGGGCTGCATACATCAAATGAATGGTGTTTAACAACAACTATACTTAAAAACCGTTATGGCATTTATAGTGCACCATATTTCCACACACAATTCCAGAAAAAAATTCCTAAATTATCAAACAAAATTACCAGTTTTTCACAAAAAGCCTCACATTTCCAGAAAAAATTCCCAAATTACAATTTTCCAAAAAACATAGTTTCATAAACATTTCCTCAAGACAACCCCCATATCACCACAGACAGTCATGTTGCCACAGTTTCCACACCCTGCCTCCACTGTGTTGTGGCAACGCTGGATCCTGCCCATGGCCTACACACTTTCCTTCTGGCTACACAGCCATAGTTTCATAGTTTCATAGTTTCTAGGGTCGGAAGGGACCTGAGCAGATCATCTAGTCCGACCCCCTGCCATGGCAGGAAGAGCACTGGGGTCAAACGACCCCAGTAAGGTGGTCATCCAACCTCCTCTTAAAAACCCCCAGGGTGGGAGCCTGCACCACCTCACTTGGAAGCTGGTTCCAGACCCTAGCCGCCCTGACCGTGAAGTAGCGCCTCCTGATGTCCAACTTAAACCTT
>NW_017729000.1:20935378-20936561 GCF_001723915.1 Gavialis gangeticus
GGATGTTTTTAGTGAGCCATGGAGGCTTATATGCTCTCCTGCCCCCTTTGACCCTCCTGGGGATTACCTTCCTCTGGGCTTGGAGGATCGTCTCCTTAAGGAGCGACCACTCCCCTTGGACACCCGGCTCCCCTCCCCTCTGAGTCTTCAGCGCTTCTCCAACTATCCTCCTTAGCTCATTGAAGTTTGCCCTCCTAAAATCTAGTGCCACCACCTGACTGCTTGCCTTTGCCACCTTGTGCTGGATGGTGAATTCCAGCAGGCGATGATCACTGTCACCCAGGGGGTCAAGCACCCGCAGCCCCCTCACCAGGTCGTCGCCCATGGCCAACACCAAGTCCAACAAGGCATTCCCCCTGGTGGGGCTGTGCACCTCCTGGGTTAGATGAAGGTCCTGGACTCTCTCCAAGAACCTGTGTGCGCGCTCGGACCTGGCCGACTGCTCATCCCAGCAGATGTCTGGGAAATTCAGGTCCCCCATGACTACCACATCCCTAGCTTTTACTACCTTTTTACTACTGCCATAGCCCTGCAGGACATCTACGGGTTGCTTTGCTGGCTGTGTCCATGCACAAAAGGCCCCAGGTGTATGTTGTTGCTCTCCCTGCTGCTGCACGTGGCTGCTGCTGCCCATGCCCAGAGTGCTGCTGCCCTCCTGTGGGCAAGGGCGGGGCAGGGGCAAGGCATTGGCCCTTGTTGCCCTCTGGTGGACAAGTGCAGGTATAGCAGCCAGAAGGGCCATGCACGACAACGGTTCTCCATTCTTCATGTCATTTCCACACTTACAAATGAATGTAATACAGGTCTATCCAAAACTTATCCATGGTCTGGATAGAATCAATGGGAGGGCTGGATTTGGCCCTCCAGCCATATTTTGCCCACCCCTGCTCTACTTAGATAGGTAGAGATACAGAGGGGCTGTGCTGTGCTGTGAGGAACCTGAGAACTTGAAAGATTTAATCTATAAATAGATAAATATCTAGATAGAACTGAAATTAAATGACAGAACAATGCAGTTGCTAACACCCTTTTACTATCTCTAGTTGATAACTTGGCAACTACTTTTTGTACTTTTATATTCTGTTTTTCTGGGAGCACATAATTGTCATGGCTTTTAAATTGTTCCTATTTCAACAGCGCTGTTTCCCAAGTGCGTTCTCTCTCTCTCATATATATATATATA
>NW_017729000.1:20937137-20938508 GCF_001723915.1 Gavialis gangeticus
TGAATTTGACATCTGTTGGTTTTGGGGTGTTTTTTGTGACTGCCTGCTTATTTCCACAGGCTGTGTTTTAGCCCTTGTGTTAGATAGTGCTTAGATGTCCTGTGGGAGTCATGACAGATGAGGCTTAAGAACCCTAAATAAGACATAAGAGTTAATTTCTACTGATATATTCTTTTACATATCTTTTTCCCTCCTTCAGTCAAGTAAAAGCCTTTATGGCGATTTTTCTTTTTCACAGCTTCGTTCCGTTTAACTTTATTCAAATAGAGATAAAAGCTTTTAAAAAAATACTTATTTCCATGAAGAATAATGGACAATCCAGTTAATATATACATTATTTAAAGCAAAACAAATAACCATTGCTCATTTCTGTGTGTTTTGGGGCTTGTTATTACAGGAAAGCTTTTAAAAAAATAAGGAAGGGTGTGAATTTAAAGTGAAATAACTATTCCCCATTAGCTGCCCTTACGGACACATGTATTCTGCAGTGTGTGCACCTGTGTGTGGTTTAGTATTATCTGCTTCCACTTGTGTGGACCTGGGCCTTCTTATTTAAAAAATGCTGGTTCTCACAGAACCATTGAAGTCCTTGCTACCAAAAGCCAACTATGTTTCCTAGATTTCCCATCTTCTGCAACAGAATGAAGGCATTTGTGTAGAAAATGGATTTTTAATTTTTTTTAGGTGAATCCCAATCAAAATCTTGAATATGATTGCCAGAAAACACAGGCGATGTTTAGCAAAATCTAAAATTATCTTCCTGAAGTCATAGGCTAAAAGCCCTACATTTGGCAAAGAAATGTCTTAACACCATCCTAGCCTCTTGATTTCCAGACAGGACCCTCACTCATGAAAAATGGACAAGTTTATAGTTGAACCTTAACTTTAAGGATGTCTTCTTCCCCCTACCAGCCCTAATTGGTGGTCTAGACTTCATGGAAGTCCCACTGACAGGACCGAGTGTGCTCACTCGAGCATCTCCCAGCTCCCAGCTCCTTGTGCTTTCTTCCCCTCCTGGGGTCTGGGGCAGGGGAATGCAGCCACAGCATGCCCTCCTCCACAAACTAGACCTTCCATCATGGGAAAGCTAGGTATTCGCCATTTCAAGCTGAAGAGAGTTTTGACTGGACCCAGCCCATTACCTCAGGAGAGAGGGAGGGAGCACCAGTAAAATGATCTTGGGGAAAGGTGAGGTGCATAAGATGGTTTCTACAGAGATGTAAAGAATATTTTTTCTCTTGCACACACAAGAGAACATTGCAGAAAATGTGTTTGAGAGGGATGTCTTTGTTGTGCAATGTTTTCTGCTGCTTCTGCACCGACCCTTACCCAGAGTAGTGCTGGGTTGAATCCTGAAGAAGCAAAGCTCAT
>NW_017729000.1:20938519-20939798 GCF_001723915.1 Gavialis gangeticus
GAGGGAGCACCAGTAAAATGATCTTGGGGAAAGGTGAGGTGCATAAGATGGTTTCTACAGAGATGTAAAGAATATTTTTTCTCTTGCACACACAAGAGAACATTGCAGAAAATGTGTTTGAGAGGGATGTCTTTGTTGTGCAATGTTTTCTGCTGCTTCTGCACCGACCCTTACCCAGAGTAGTGCTGGGTTGAATCCTGAAGAAGCAAAGCTCATGTTTGCATTGGGTCTCTATGAACAAGAAGCAAGTGAATTAAAAAGATAGAAAAAGAGCAATGTTATTTTTGAAGCTTTTTCCAGCTTTCAAAGATTTCCATAAGAGGCTGGTTAATTACTGTGCTGCAATGTTTGAGGAAGCATTTGCCATCTTTTAACAAAGCATTCCTTATTCATTGAAGAGCAGTGATCTTTATAATAGACTGAGTGATAGCAGGTAAGCCCGGTATGGCTCTAATCCTTATGTTCTCAGCAGCTGTTCTGTCTACAGTGGTGTTTTTCAGGAATTAATTCCAAGTCAGGGGAAGGTGTTCATGGCTGAATGGGTGGTATTTCCTGATGCATCAATAATAATTATACTTGTCACTTGCATACTACTATTCATCCCCCAAACACCTAACCAAAATGCAGTAATTAACTAAAAATGAAGCTAGTTTAATCACTTATTGATTCTTCTATTCATCCCTATATTGTATCTGAAGTAGTCACAAAATTCCTATAATCATGATGCACAGAGCAGAAGGAACTTCTGTATGAAACTCTTTTTGCTACACCCAACAGAAGGCTGCTAATTTGTGGAACCAAAGATACAATTTATGACTTGTACATTCAGTTCACTATACCCTAACTAAATGGGCTCTTTCATCAATAGGTACTACTATCTATTTTGTATAGTAACACAAGCCCTCCTGTGGGACCTGAAAACCTTCGGATTGGTTGACTCGAATTCTTTGCTCTTCATTGTCTCCTTTTCTCAAATATGCAAGCTGAACCATTTGTCAGAGCCCCGAATTCTGCTTCATTCCTTTCTTGTTATGGTCCAAATGCAATAAGAGGTTAAATCCATCGTAATTTCTTATATCTGAAGGCAAGATTGCTCAATCTGAATTTTGCTTAAATTACTTAGCTGCTTCAATTGTGATTTATAACATCTTGGCTTGGGGTCCTTAAGGTATATTGAAAAGGAATGTGTGGGCGGACTCCTGTCAAGGGAAGGTGAGTTTTAAATGCATCAGAGGGACTCTCCTGCAAGATAATGGGTTTCTGCTTTTCCAAGTTACAC
>NW_017729000.1:20939809-20972982 GCF_001723915.1 Gavialis gangeticus
GTTTTAAATGCATCAGAGGGACTCTCCTGCAAGATAATGGGTTTCTGCTTTTCCAAGTTACACACCGTGATTAGAAATGCTATTAGATGTGGGGGGATTTGAGAATAAGACACAGACTATGATTTCTGAGCTCTGTTGCTTTAATCCTTAAGAACTTTTAAGCCTCCTGTGTATGCTAAACTGGGAGCAACTGCTTAGTTCAAATGGTAATGCACCTATTTTTTCTTTGCAAATGTTACTAAAAAGGCCAAATGTTCTAAGATGTGTGTAGTATGTGAACGGCTCAAAATGGGCTTGCAGTCAATGCAGGACCCAATACATTGGCATATGCACTGACATTTCTAATGACTACTTTGCACATAAAAATATGGATAGCTGCACATACGGCAGGTGATAGGCATGCAAAATTCACCCTTTCTGTGCCAAGTTTTGAAGACACCACACAAGGGGCACAGCAAGGGTGAATTTCACAGTTTTACTGACAACCACTCCGTGCTTTCCTGACTCAGTATGCATCTACAACAGGTAACAGATATATCAGTTTCATCAATGCAACTCTACCTTTTTATTAACAGTTGACTCACAAACAGGTACAATGAACTAATCTCTGTCCTCCCACTCTCAGTTTTTATTTTCTAACTAGAGGTCTATTATTTCAGGTAATTAATAATCTTAGATTATTTTTATTTTATTTTAATGATAAAAAGGTTCAATCTGTTTGTGATAATAGCACTGACTGACATTGTTTCATAGCAGATTTAGCTATAAGCTTGGCCTTGACATTTACTCAGCAAGTGGGTGTTGTTTATTGCCTAGCAATTAGAACTTGGATTAACATAATATAACTCCTCAACTTCAAAAATCTTTGAGAGCTTTCTGTGAACAGATTCCCAAGAGCTCTCCCCTGCTCTCTTCCCTTTGTCTTTTCACTTTCCCACCTCCACACCCATCCGCCCACCTGCCTTTAAATGCGCTGTTGCAAATTTAGAGTTCGAGAAACTTTGTTTGAGTCTAAATCATGAAAGATATTTTCTTCTAGGGCAGAAACAGCCCACAGCACCTATATTTTAAATCAAGTTAAAGCACAGCATTTCTGTTTTCAGAATTCTTGCTCCTCTTCATATTTCTAAGTGAATTTAGCAAATTAGGAGTGTGAGGAACTAACAGGCATTGAAATGATCTCAGCCCTGATGTGGCTAGGGCTATGCATGCTTTCCTCACATGTCTTGCTATATCAGCCTTCAGTTACTCTTCTGCGGATATTTATCCATGTATTTTGCTTGTACATCATTTGTGTGCTATATTTGGTCTTGAGCTTTCAAGACTGGTTTCTACTTGTGAGTTTGGCTAAATAAAAGAAAAAATGAAATTATGTAAATGTCTGTTGCAAAACTTGTGTACGCTTTCAATAATCTATTTAAATCTGCCCTGTTTTCATTTTGCTAAAATTGATTAGGTATTTGCAAGTGGATCTTTTATTCTGCTGCCTTTTGCAAGCCAGGTAGCTGCGCTATTAGTTCCTTAGGCAGTTCAGTTTCTATTAAATAAACTTCAGGCTCTAACAAAACAAACCAAAGTCCTTTGTCCTCTCCAGACATCAGGAAAAAAGCTAACTTCTACTCTTGCTGCTTCTTCTCCTAGCAAGTTGCTTCCTCTTGTCTGGAAGCTTTCCAAAACTCCTGGTGGGAGACTCCCTCATTAGCAGAAATGTCACCCAGCTGAACCACCTTTAACAGCATTAGCTGTCCCTTTTTAAAGGTACAAATCATCCTGTCAACAGTGCTTTTTCAAGCTATACAGAACCAAGCTGCTCTAAAAAGTGTCCCAACAGGTTTGCAATCAGATGTATTACTTTTGTAACATATATATGGTTGTAGTGGTCTCTTAGGACCCAATTCACCCTTGGCATGAAGGATGCAGCTCTATGGAATATTATCTGTTATGTGTGTGGGAAATTTGTCCCTGCTTTTTCAGAGCTCTTCAAGTCACGGTACTGTTTTGGCTAGTATACGGCTACCTGCTGAGTTACAAGTTATGTCTAACAAAAGGTGTGTTCATAATCTGGACTGGTTAACTTGAGATATCTAACTAGGTAAAACTAGCGCTGAGCACAAGGTTACTAAATTTAAACCCAGGCTCATATAGGTTGAACTCAAGATGCTAACCAGAGTTAATAGTTTTACCAAGTTAGCTAATTTGGGTTAGCCAACCTCAGTTAAAATATACCTTTCTGGCATACTTACTGATGTTTTATAGTATTCACCTGCCTAGAAAACCTAATATCACTTAGCTGCTTTAAAGAAATCAGTATTGGCTTGACTCAAATTCTTGACTCAAGTCAAAACATTCTATTCTCCAAGGCCAAACTCTTAGCTGCGTTCTGTCAAATGCTTTGTTCAGAAAGTTAAATTAGCAAATTCTTAGTTCATTTTTATCAATCTGAGCAAAAAGGAACATGGTTTCCCTGCATTTCATTTGATATATATATATATGAAATCAGTCAACCTTCTTCTGATGTTTCTGAGTTTCATACATTCTTCATCTGAGCATCAAGAATCTATGTGGTGTAAAGCACACAGCCAGTGGTGATAGCTTCTCCAATCTGTAGACTCCTGTTTCATCACTCCAGGCAGTTGCACTATATGATTCCATGATGCTTATGTTCTCCAAAAAAAGTCTTGACCACATGGGATCAGTGCCGGTCTTCATCTCCAAACAAACATAATAATGATATGGGTTTGAGATCCAAGCAAAACAAGGAAAACAATCCTGGGGAAAAATGTGGAAAGTCAGCAACAATACCTTAGGGTATCCTCACAAGTTGAAATGCCACTGCTCTGAAAAGTATGAAAAGCTTCTGAATTCACCTATCCCATGATAAAGTAGCTGTCTGACAAACTTGTTTACTCCCAGACACAAAAATCACTATTCAGTTTTGATCATATTAGCCGAGTTAAATTTTCACTTAGACCTTTGAAGGGAGGTGAGTAGGATGGAAAAGTGACATGTGAGAAACTGAATTCTTGTGTTAGGACAAACCTGAGAAGACTTAATGTATTGGTACTTTTTCTCTCTGTGTCTTTGGCAACAAACTAAAGTAGCTCATTCAGAAAAAGAGTGGCTAACTGGATGTGAAAGCTAATAACATGCCGAGTTGTTCCATGTTGAATTAAAGAACGGTGGGAGCAAAGGGACAATGGGAATGTTGGTCTTTTTTATTTCTGACTTACTTTATTACAGTTGCCTTTCCAGAGTCCTGTATATCAGCTGCTTCATCTAACCAAGAGATCTCTGATAACTAAAATGCAAATAATGGATTTTGTTCCTATTCTAAATCCAGGTAACCGGAGTGACTTACCGAATAGTTTTGCAAAGTAATGGCTACTGAATATTGTCTTTTTAATGGTGACCCTTGGGAATGGAAAGTTTTATTTAGTGAACTAATAATTGCAATAATTATGATGTTTGTTAATTATTATTGAATACAATTGAAATCTGTAAAAACTTTTCTAAAAAAGGCTAAAGCTGCAAGCTAAAAATTAGAGCCCCATTCTCCTGTCTGGTATAAATCAAGGTATACCAGGTTATACTAGCTCTGAATCTAGTGCAAGAGCCAGCCTTCCCTTTTATCTCATAGGTAGCAGGTTTGATAAATGTTCATCAGGTGCTCATCAAACAATTTTAAATATATTAACATGGTCTTTGTCATTTGGGCATGATGATTTCTCAGGCGAGTTTTGTCTCTTAGTCATGAATAAATCATTAGCTGTTCACCAGCCACTCAGAATTAAGGATCCCATACCTTTCCAGAGGGCATACTGCTGAATGGTGTGAATAGTACTTCTTGGGAGTATGGTGGCACCTGATTGGATCTAGAGGACATTTATGCCTGGCAGGATAAAACTACAGCAAATTCTATCTTTGGTGGAAGAAAATATCTTGAATAAATTTTTGTTATCAGGACTGTATTTCTTGCAGAAATAGAATGCAATATAGTCCTGACAGAAGCAGCTCAGATAAAAGAAAAACCGTCATATTACAGGAAACACTCAAATCACCTCTAAGTTGTTATTTTCTAGAGATTTTAAAGAATTTGGTCAATTCATTTTTCATTTTGGGCCACTTGGGACATGGAAATAAGTATTTCTTTTAAAAGCTTTTACTTTTACCTCTTACTTTGGACTGGAAGCTGCAGTACTTTGAGAAAAGCTAATCCTTATACATTTCCACTTTGATTAGAACCAAGCAAGAACTGGACATCTGCATACCTATTTCTGTGGGATTTCCAATACAATTATATAGGTGCACAAGGTGCATAGGCTTTTAGACAAGGGTCATCTAAATACATGGGTAGTTAAAATCCCAAATAAATGTAAACTCTTAACATCACTTCTGGTATTATGGCTTGCCAGCCTGAACTGGGCAAACCAGGCTCTCATAAGATGACACTCTTAATTCCTTAGACTGGTGAATTAGAGGATCAATTTGAGAAGAAAAATTTGGATCCACATCTTAATGTCCCCAAATTCAGGAGTGTTTGAATCTGAGATTTGGGGATATTTCCATCTATAAAGATAGACCATATAAGATGATTTTATAGGCAAAGCATTTCTTAAACCTTCAGTATAGTGTCATATAAAACCCAGGAAAAAAATCAGGTTTGATTTGTTTATTTGGTTAAGTTTCTAGCTCTTATGGTTTCAGAGAAAAGTTTGAGTAGAGTATACTCTAACTAAAGGTTCAAAAACCAGCTATGAAATAAAAAGTATTAAAAGCATATACATTTTTTAACTTTAGATCTTTATTTAAGTCAAATCTCATAGTCTGGGGTTTTTGAATGGTTGGGACTAGTAATACTGAAGCAAGAACAAAGGCTGGCATGAGAGAGCAGTGTGTGTATATCTCCTAACAGGCAGTAATACAAAATAGGTTTTGCCTATGCTTGGCTGGAAGAGTTGTTAGAAATCATGAACACAAAGAAGTTATAGTTTAATAGCTGCATATTCATGCAACATGTGGGAATAGTCTATTCAAGAAACTGGAGTTGAGATCCATATTTGCCTTTTCCCAAATCCTAGGTTGTTGTTATCTGTGGTTTCTCATATTCTAGACATAAGGACCAGCTGTAAAGTACAGGTCTGAGCGCAAACTTCAACAGAGTTTTGTTTAATTTCTGTATACAAAATAAAGAGGTGGAAGTCACATTTTTAAAATCCTTTGGTAATACAGTAGGGACAAACTATTCAGAATGAACACAACTGAAATTTGACATGCACTCACTGCTCTATAAGTCTGTTTTCTGAATCTGGAATTAAATCAGAGTTTGAATTGCATCAATCTTGTCTCTGATTATAAAACTTGGCATTGACTGTAACCACAACATTTTGAAATTATTCTTTTGAACACAGGATTTATTTAAGGTATTTGATGAATTTATGTCTAGGGCTAATTTTACATATATTTCAATGGATTTGCATATCTCAAAAAGTTGTGTGACCTTATGTGAATTTAAATGCAGTAATAAGCTATTAACATATCCCAAAATAGATTTTAATTGTACACACACATTTTAAAATCCTTCCACTATCTCCTTAATAAATAGCACTGATTTGCATGTCTTGAGCTTGCTATTCAATTAGAGGGCACTGAGTTGCAAAACTCAAGTGCAAAATTTGGTTCTCTTTATAAAACATTCAAAATATGATGTCCAACTCCAGAACATTTTGCACTTATCTATCCTGATCAGTATACAAATTGGACCAGAAGCTTCATGTTGCAAACTCAGGGGATATTTAGGACCCAACTCTCTGCTGAAAACTGGAGTATTTTCTGAAACAGCATGTCATTATTCAGTGATGAGCATGAGGTAGTCAAACAGCTGAGGATTCTTTACAGCTGAAAAGCAGCAACTTAAAACAGTGCCTAAGTCTGTGCCCAAGTCTGTAGCCATCACTACATAAACAATGTGACTTGACACGATACTTAAGTGGGTGAGTACTGAAATCAGTGGAACAATGCATCTGATTAAAGTTGTGCATATCATTATTTGGTGAAACAGGATCAAAAGCAACTTCCATTGAAGACTGTCAGACTTGCTTATATACAGCAATTAGTTTTGAATATATGTGAAAAAGAGGGAGAAAACTAAAAAAATGCTAGGGTCAGTACCCTTACCTGTCTAAAGGCATGGTAAAAGGTAGAAGTTGGCCTTGAAGTATATATGAGAACTAATCAGAGGAAGAGAGGGAGGTGCATATACACATACACACACAGAGAATATGAGAGAGAGATTGAAGGGAGAAAGAAGCAATAGAAAATAGTATCTTTTTCTGCCAGTTAAAAGATCCAACATCACTAAGCCTTCTTGACATTGATAAAGAGTAGAACTATCAGTGGTAGACAGTGTGGACTGGAGAGATCTTTATTATGCTTTTTCATGACACCCAGTTATGGGGCAGTGTGGTCATGTCAGAATACAGGTTGCAGATACAGGCAGACCTGGACAGGCTCGAGAGTTGGGCCGACCAGAACCAGATGAAGTCTAACACTTCCAAGTGTAAGGTGCTCCATCTTGGGGCAAACAACCCTCAACATACATACAGGCTCGGTGGTGACAGCTTGACTTGCACTGCGGCTGAACGGGACCTAGGGGTTATGATTGACCATCACACGAATATGAGCTGTCAGTGTGAGGCGGTGGTCAGCAGGGTGACATGCAACATGCTGGCATGCATCAACTCTCGTCAAACTAAGGAAGTGATACTCCCGCTGTACTCAGCACTGGTGAGTTCTGTGTCCCAGTTGGAGTTCTGTGTCCAGTTCTGGGCACTGCACTTCAAGAAGGACGTGGAAAAACTTGAGAGGGTCCAGAAAAGAGCCACCCATATGATCAGGGACTTGCAAGGCAAGTCATACAAGGAAAGGCTGAGGGACCTGGGACTCTTTAGCCTAAAGAAGAAAAGGTTGAGGGAGGACTGGATAGCGACTTACTGCTATATCAGAGGAGGGCATCAGGAACTCAGTCAACAACTGTTCAGTAGGGCACCCCTGGGGAAGACCAGGAACAATGGATACAGACTTCTGGAAGGCTGCTTCAGGCTTAATACCAGGAAAAACTCCTTTGCAGTCAGTGTCCAGACTGTGGAATAAACTCCCCCCAGAGGTGGTGCTGTCACCTACCCTGGAGGTTTTCAAGAGGAGACTGGACAGTCACCTCTGGGGTCACTTGACCTCAGTTGTCTTCCTGCCTAGAGTGGGGGGTTGGACCCCAAGATCAGCAAGGTCCCTTCCAGCCCCTGACAATCTATGACTCTATCTATGAGCTGCAGGATACTAAAAGGCATGCTGAGACTTAACACTTACATTTTCATCTTTAGATATCAAAGGATTGTACAAAGGTGAGTAAATATTTTTAACTCAAAATTTTAATAATATTTCAGCAAGCTGTACACAGGAGATAGACATAGTACAGTTAGAGGTCTAAGTTGTTCTTTAGCTGACTGTAACAGAGTCAGGAGGAAGGCAGGGTGGTTTGCACCTTATAGACTAATTAAATCAGAGCTGTACAGCATGAGCTTTTGTGACCCCAAGACCACTTCATCTTATCATGTGATGTAACAAAGTCAATCAGTTTGACCCTGAGTGTCAAAAAGGGGTTCTTCTAAGTATTCTGGATTTATTTTCATGACCCTAAGAAAGTAAATTCTTTTCTTTGGGTTATCCAGATATATAAACCCATGCAGTTTCAGTTAAGTCTATAAAACTCATCAGGAACATAAACTAAGGCTTTCCCTCATATTTTTATATTCTGAACTACAATTCTTTTGAGCAAAGTGGACACATAAGATTAAACTTTTAAATGTGCTCAGCCTTTCTGCTTCACATGAGTGCTTTGCTTTACTGACAAAATGACAGGGTGCATCATCAGTCAAGCTGCTAGTTAAAGCACTGATTCTGAAACTGCTGTTCCTGCTGTTGATCTTAAATGCAGAAGAGAGCAGCTTGATTTTTCACAGCCCTTGATAAATTTGCACTGCTAGCAGTTAAACAAATTGTCTTCTGAGCAAAATATTACTTGGAAGCTACTGAACTAAAATACTGAACTGATAAACTGAACAAAACATTACTTGGAAGCTACTGAACTAAAATAAATACAGAACTCCGTGGTGCTATATATAGGAAGTATATTTTCAGAGCATCATCCATTTAGTTTGTTTGTTTTTTTAAAGATTTCTCTTTAATGCCACCGTCCTCTCCATATGGCAGTTTTTGTCCACAGTTATGAGCCAGGAAAGCAGTCCTTCAAAACGAAGAGATGATGACTCAAAAAACACAGCGGGTGTTTTGAAATGACCGATATTTACTAACTCCCTGTGTTCAAAGGATCACAAAACTTGTGCTCTTTTTCAGTGTTTTGGAATTCAAATACAGGGCTCGATACTGAAAAGATTTAAGAGTCCAAACTCCTGTAAACTAAGAGCACTTAGCCACCTGCTAAACAGAATTGGGCCTGCACCCAGATACTGAGAGTGACCGAACTGAATTTCACATGCTTAAAATAAATCTAATCCTTGGTTCAAGTTGCAGGGCGTTACATTCTAGCCCGTGATTCCTGTCCACATTGCCACAACCGCTACAGGCAAATCACAGTTCTAAGGGGTATTCATTTCCAATACTTCCTTTGGGTAGATGTGAATGACACATTACCTATGAATATGTTTAAAGCAGATTTCCTATTCCAAATTCAGAAACAGAGATGGAGCTGAAATGACTTTTTAAAGTATTGAAACATACATCACAGGTGAAAATCATGCATTACAAGTGAAATAAACAGAGAATGTATTTGATGGTATCTGCTACTCAACATCCTTCAGAGAAGTAGGTGCAGGCTGTTAAATTTGTCTTTCAAATAAAATACATATTCATAATATAAACCATATTGAATCATTAATCAAATCTATCAAATCAGACATCTATTGAATGAGATACTTGGTCTACAGTCTTCTCAGTTTTCTTGCATACAAAAAGAGACAGAGATAATTACAAACAAAAATAGAATAGATTCTGAACAGGTGATGATAAATTATTAGAGCTGAGTGAATAATTTATTTTATGAATGCCTTCTCTTTTTGCTGTTTTTGTGAATAGTATATCATTTTCATAAATTAGTTCTTATTTTAAATCATTGACTGTCTAATTTTGATGAATAACACTTGATGTCCAGCTGGTTTGCATAAAACTCATTGTGAATATTAAAAATTGGAGCTCTTTGTGTGGTTTCTATGTTCCATGATATATTTCTGTATATGACTGGATAAGCATTCCTTTTGGGACCAAGATCCCAGTGTATGAATTTCTTACTGCTGATTAAATATTTTTGGCAACATCTTCTTTCTATCAAAGATATGTGATTTTGTTGAAAGTGAAAAGGTTCAAGAAATCATGCTGATTGTGACAACCTTTTTTTAATTATTCAAAAATAAAATCAGTTTTTTTATTTAGCTTTTTTCCACGTTTCTATTTTGTTTCAAGAGTTTCTGTTTTATTGAATTTCATTGTAGCCTGCCATAAGCTGTCCTGTCCCAAGACATGTCTCTTCTCCCTCTTTCACCTGTCCCTTAATGATGCATTCAAAATTGTGTAAAAAAGATGAAGCATGTATTTTGACATTTCTTATAAGAAGCTATATTTAAAATAGCAAATACTGTGACATTTTGGCTTGAAACATTTTTATTTTGGCATTGCCGCATCATCACTACAAAATATCTTTGGAATTTCTATTCTGTGAAACATGGGAAATTTTTTGTTCTTAGCTTGTATCAGGATGAAACAAAACTTCCTAAGAAGGGAAAAATCCGATTGTGTATTCCTGCATAAAGAGGACATAGAATTTCACTGTTTCCTGCACCAAGCCCATAAATTCTGGTTGAGCTAGTTTATACCTTTTGAAAGACTTTCTGTTTAGGGACAGACATTACACATAAACTGATTTAACTGATCAGAAACTGGTTTAAACCTGTAACAGAACAGATGTTCAGTGCACATAAACCAGTTTGAAAATGGCTGAAACTGGTTTGAGATAAACCCGTTGAATGTAGTATCAGATGTAACTGATTTCGCTCAAACTGCTTTAAGCAATGTCTGTCCCAGACCCCTTGCTGGTTTATGATAAATCAGAGTCCCCCGCATCCCGGCATGCTTTCTGGGCTGGGCGGGGCTCTCTGCTGCACAGCAGGGCTGGCCCCTCCCCTCTGCTCCCTGGCTGCAGCTTTGGCAGTGACTGCAGGCATCTGCTTGGCTTCTGCTCTCTCCCCACTCCCCACTCTCTACTATGCAGGCATTCCCTCATCCCTCACAGACACCTCTCAGCATTAGCTAGCAGACCACATGCTGGTTGCCTCTGAGCTGGGGCACACCGGACAAAGGCAGAATCAAAAGGTAGCTGGTAATGTCCCTCTGTTTTCTTAATGGGGTGATAAACACCAAGTTAGAGAGGATAAACATTCCCTGCCAGGCTGTTTGGGGGAGGGGGAGGAGGGTTCTCTAATCAGAGCATCCTGCCAGAGCCTGGCCACACCCCTGTCAGCTCAGCTCTGTTCAAGGTAAGGGAGTGATGCTCTAGTGCCCCCCGGCTTCTAGCCTGAGCCACTGTAGGCATGTGCCCACATTTCTGGGATGTTTGTTTGGGTACAAAACTGACTTAGCCTAGCCAGTTGGACTAACCTGCAAAGATTGAATCAATTCAGGCTCAGGTTTTTTGAATATCTGTCCCTAGACCCTGTGACATAGAATTCACCACATCTAGAGGTTGGCTGTTCCTCAGTTAAAATTGGTCCCTTATTTTTTGTTTTTATTTGTCTAGCCTCAGCCTCCAGCCATCAGATCTTCCTGTGCCATTGTCTGCTAGATTAGAGTCCTCACCTAACAGACAAGTTCTCTCTGCAGAGCAACATCTACACTATGATCAAAATGTCCCTCAAACCTCCTTTGCTTAAAGGGAATAGATTAAAGTTCTTTGGAGGCTATTTATAGTGTGGAGAAAGAAACAAAACCAAATCACAGATACGATGATCCTATTCCTGTTGCCTGCTTTCCCAGTCTTTCAAAAGCAGATCAGTCAATCAACTGGATAAAATGTGATAGACTGATCAAGGGAATCAAATAGGGCTTTCAAGAAGCCTTGCGTATGAAGCAATGTGTCTCTGTTCTGGTCCAGGAGCAGACTGAGACTCAGACTGTGACACCAAGAAACCTTCCCTGCTGCACCACATGTATGGGAAACTAGGCAGTGGCACTGCAGTGTTTCCCACTGAAGACTGGTATAGGTCAGATACATAGAATTAAAGAGCTCTATGCCTCCCCAGTCCTCTGCTCTGCTACTGTCTGGCCTTAAAATTTTCCAGTTTGAAAGAGGGGAACATAGCCTTTCAGCATGACTCATGGGAGTTTTATTTATTTGGACAGCACGAAAGCATTCCTTGTGGGAACAGCAATTTTCTTTTTGCACTTGTGAAAGGAAAATAAATGGTTCCCTGCTCCATCCTTGTTTAATTTACTCAGCGAGTCTTGTTGAGCTTTCTGTTCTATAAACAAACAAAAGGAGCAAATGGATATACCAGAGTGATCAAGAAATGTTTATTTGAGCATCAGTCATACTAAAATGTAAATTATAATGGATGTAAGCATGTGGAGGGAGCAGTTATGCACACTGTGCTTTATGGGGGATGGGGAATCCACCCCTCCTTGCTCTCTGTAGCTAATGGAGTGTTCTTCATCAGAAATAAAGTAGAGACATGACATCAGTCACATCTTTATGTACACTGGCCTTCCACTTTTCCCTGTAATATCATCCTTATTTCTTTGCACATCGATAGTGCTCTCTGCCTCCCAGTCTTAAAGCACTTCACAGAGGATAGTATTATTACTGTGTTAGAGATGAGGAAACTTAACTTATGTCTACATGGCCTGGCACCAGAGCCCGGAAACATACTGCACTACTCCATATGGGCTTCTTCCTAAATGAGAAGCAGTGTAGCTGCATTCATACAGTCCTGTGGCAGGTTAGTTAGTGCTTAATGGAGTGGATGGGCACCGTCACTTAGCAATGTTAATTAGCCCAGCTAAATTACCATGTGGATCTGGTTATATTTTATATATATATATATATTTATATATATGTCATTTCATTACCAGACCCTAAGAAGTATATCAACACTTCGTTGTTCCACCATCCCAGTTACTGACTGTTCAACATCTCAGGACCCATAATCATTATTCAAAAAACAATCCTGAACCAGCTGACCCTCACCCACAAATCCAGGTAGACTTGGGGGTGACCTAGCACCTACCCAGCACTCCTCAGCTTGTGCACTATTGACTTGTAAATTCCCTTGCACTACAACCCGCCTACCCCAGCCTGCTGCAGCCACCTCTTCTTGGCTAGGTACAAACATTCAGAAAGCATGAGATGGAATCGATCTAAGTTATGCAGTTTTCTGTAAGTGGTATAGTTTAGCTCAGTAGTGAGCAGAACACACATGTGCCCTTTTGTGGGGGGGGGGTGCAAATCTTAAACTGGTTTAAAAATGGCAGAACCCAGTCTATATGTGCTGAACTTCTGTACTGTTATGGGTATAGACAAGTTTCCGACGGCTTGTACTGGTAAAAGTGTAATGTCTATACCTGGCCCTTAGTTCTAGAAAGTCAGCTCAGCTAGTTCTGCTCTTCCTCAGTCCTGACTATCTTGAATCAACAGCAGCCCTGTCTGATCCCACAAATGTAACCCTACCACCTTCAGATCCATTCTGTTAAGACAGATCTAGCAACTCAGCTGGTGTCAGGTCTGGTCCCAAAAGTTTTGCATGGTGACCAGAGTCTCTGGTGAGGGAACCAAAACCAAAGCACAAGCCTTACAGGACTACCTTTCACAGTTTCTCCCCCTTTATATAAAAATGCCATGTCATATTTCCAGAAAAACAGAACACAAACAATACAACATTAAAAACAGCATGGAACTATACTGGGGCAAAATAATTGTGTATATAAATTATGCTTGAGAGTATACGCTTCCACTCATACTACTACAGGGGGAATGGGTGTCTTACTTTCCCTTTAAGCATCCTAACTCTGGGGCCCAGACTGACATCATATTCTCTCTTTCCCTTTCCCTTGCACCTCCACCGTACCTCAGTTTTCCCTGTTATCATGCAATAGGCTCCTTACTCAAAAATGTTTTGGTAGGAAAATCCTTCTACATCATTTGCCTTGAAGGGAAGCTGGTGACCTCTGTGTAAGACAACAAGGACATCACTTTTGCTAAGCGTTGCCATTGTAAAACACAAGTTACTAGCAGGGGTTATATTTAATAGGCACTATATAAGTTATTTGAGAAAATCTAGAAACTTCCATGTGATACTCTTCATTCAAAGCATTCACTCTGTTTCTCGAGGAGGCTATATAATTTTCCTCTAACAACTTGATGAAAACAATGAATATCAATGCCAGGAAAATAAGAATGTGTAGAATGTATAAAACATGGGAAAGTATTATATAAGGCGAGCACAACTGAATGAATAAAAATCAAAGCAAGGCAGAGAATGCATTATTTTGTTTCAAATTATATAGGTTACTCAAGTGGTATAATTTAATTTTAGTGAGTGCTGTTCTGCCTAATTAAGGATTCTATTAGAAATATAAATAAAGCTGAGATTTCCTGTTTGTGTACCAATATTCCCACCATTCCTTTCACTCTAAATATAAATATGCCAATAATTTGTACTTAAAGTAGTGCCTTTACTGTGAAGTTTCAAAGTGTTTGTCAATTCACAAATTAATTTATTCAATTTGTTTCCATGTTATATACAAAAATGGAAACAGAAAATAGAGACTTTCCGAGGCTGCTGCTGCTTTCTTTTTACATGGCTCAATGCAAGGGGCCCCTGATTCTTGACAGAACCTTCAGGCACTACCATGATACACACAGAAATAATAGGAAGAAATACTGTATCTGGCTTCAAAAGTTTCCTTTGTGCAAAGCTGCTTTTCATCTCTAATAATCTTTACCATGGAAGAAGTTATATGAACTAATGACTGGACCAAGTGCCTTCTATCAGTTGTATCTTAATTCTTGTCCTTGAATGATCCACCTGTCCTGTGCTCTGAACGAAGGAGTTTGATTTTCTTGCATCTCAGTCAAGCTGTCCAAAAAACAGGGTAAAAGGTAATTAAACCAGAGGTGACTGGTGAACTCTTCTCTTTTAGGAAGATAAATTTTCTATGCAGATACTAGCTTATGATGCCAGGATACAATTCAATACAAAAATACTCCTTTAATCCTAAGAGAATATACCTCTTCTCTTTATAGAACAGTTATTAAGCAGTCAGGCTTTGTTCAGAGCTGCTAGCAGTATGGTGACAGTACAACCTGCAGGAGACTACTAGGCAATCCATTCTTTGGTGTCTCTGAATTTGGAGAGCACTACATTGGAAAGTAGCCGCTGGCCCAAAAGGGATCTATACATAGTGCTGTAACAAGGAAGTCTGGTGCCCGGGGGCAAGACTGCAGCAACAGGCTGCCCTCACCTTGTGCACAGATCTGGGGGACACATGCCCTGCTATGCTTGCCCAAGGGTGCATGCAGCGGTGGGAGCTGCCCCTTTCCCTGTCATAGAATAATAGAAGTAGGGTCAGAAGGGACCTTGCAGATCTTTAAGCCCAACCCCCTGCCTGGGCAGGAGAAAAAACTGGGATCAAGTGATCCCAGCTAGGTAGGCATCAAGCCTCCTCTTAAAGACCCCCAGGGTCTTAGAAGTCCCCCTAAATGAGCCACTCACGGCTCCATCCTGCACCCCTCCCCAGCTGGGCAGTGCCTGTTGGCACCCCTTCACTTCGGGGCGTGGAGCAGTCACCCCACTCACTCCTCCCTTGATATGGTACTATCTACACACACACACACACACACACACAGTTTCTCAGTGGGCACGGGACTTGCTCTAATAATTAATTGTCATAGTGGTCTCAACATTTTGGAATTTTTGTGGCAGCCTACATGTAATAAAGGAAGAGCCTAGAAGTAGACGCAACAGTAGGTATAAATCAGGCATACGGAGCTAGAACAAGTACTCAAAGAAAAAGCTGTTAGGGGAGGGAAGCAATAAGAACAGCATACATAGGCCTGCAAGTGTGCACATGCATATGTACGCACCTATTAGAAGTGAGTAGGAGCAGGGAGTGAAGGAAGCATGCTCGACAGCAACAGTGGGAAGATCGCCGGACACCAACAGGGAAATCCCTATTCATCACCATTTTAATAATGTCTCCCTTTAGTCCTCAGGTATTATTTCATTATTTGAGATAGGACTAGAGCCCAAAGCATTTCATCCTCCAACTGCACTTTTGAAAGATCTGGTTTAGGGACTGTCTTTCTGTTCTGTGTTTGTACAGCAACAAATGCAAAAGGGTTCTTGCCCATGACTGGGGCTCCTATGTGCCATGGCACAGGCAGACCTGAGAGTTTATTGCCATAGTCAGGAGAAGCCGTTTTACAAAGAGGAGCTATCCTAAATGGTACAATAGTCTTGAAGCAAGGCAGATCAAGTCAGTCACATACAGAAATTGCAAATGCAACAATTAAGAGACCAGTCATTGCTCTGCCACAATTGTGCCCACACAAGTGACAATGCCTTGTCACAAGGTACTATCACATTTAAAAACCCAATGAATTTAGTGTTAATAGGATTAAGTCCTTTTTTACATGACTGCTGACAACAACAGTTTTATGAGCTAAAATCTCTATTTAAGATGGGTCTGGCTAGGAAACCAACTAGCGGGAAGAAAGCTGATGCTGATGATTTTTATTGTGTATTTGTACTTGGTTTTGTAGTATTCCACTCCAGTTATAGTACAAATCATCATGATTAAATCAGTCAGCAGTAGCTCAAAGCCACCACTGGTTATCTTTCTGCCCTGATAAGCAAAGATCTCCAAGTATATGGGCTTTGGAACTAATTCGCCTTGGGTCAATCACTTTCCTAGCAAGGACACTGCAGTATTTTTAACAATATGTTTTGTTCTAGGAGGTCAGTGACCCTTGCCTGGGTGTTTATTTTATAGCTATAACATTTAGGTAAAAGTAAAAAAAAACCCCAGTCCCAAGCCAAGAATCTGCTTTATGCAGTGCTTGTAAAATAACAGTTCTCTTAGTTGAATAAAAAAATGTGACATGCCTTATAATTTGCATGGATGAAACAGAATGAAGGTCAGGCATATTTTTGGCTATTCAAGGAAGTAAGTACAGGATAACAAAAGATTTATTTTAAAAGAGATTAACGATATGTCTATCTTCTAGGTGCACTCTTGTAAAACTGTCCAGCCAAATCCCCTTTTAATAGCTTTCTGGCAGACAAAATTCATGAGGTTGAGCTGTTTGTAGTTTGTTCTGCTGTTTGTATGCCCCCGATTATGTGTCTAGAGCCATTATGTCTAACTCAATACCCCTCTACTGAAACACCCCAAAACAAAAACAAAGGTTGCAGGGAATTCTGTTAGTGCAATTAAAATAGGTTTCAGTCAGAATCAGAACATCATCTCAGAATCACCCCAAGGAAGTATTCCCTTTATCATCTTCTCTAAAATATTACTTGAAAATAATGAAGTATGTTTCCTTATTTGACTCAAGCAAGTGTAGTTCTACAGAAGACTTGGGACTGTGCACAGCATCCTACCCTGGGAAATGCTGATTCTATTTTGTATCTGTCTCTGAAAATAATGGATAACTTTTCCCAGTGAGTTTTGCCTTGGTTTCAAGATATTTTATAGGATATCACATGTGCACACACAAAACACACAGTCCATATAATATATATTTGCATTAAGTGTTTCTGCCTTCCAGTTGTATATGAATACAATTTGCCAACAACACCGGCCAGAAGGAAGTATGAAGGAAGCAACCAAAAGGGACACCTCCTCTTATGCTATTAGACTGCAATAAAAAACACCCACATTATTGTCTGTATTTTACTCCAGGCAAATGCTGCACTGCCCAAGTATGCTGTACAATCCATCAGCCGTTTATCTAGTATGGTTACCATGCATGGGGTCCAGTATTTTTTTTGTAATTATACCATTTTAATTAATATTTTCTCAATAAAGCTTTTAAATCTGTTATGAATAAGGTTAGAATCAGGTGTCAGGAACAAATATTTCATGTTTCCAAATCTCTGCTTTCTCACCATTCAGTACTGGTTGATACCAGGATACTGGGCTAAATTGCCTGCTTTATTCTCCAGCTTTAGAAGGACTGCCAGTTGGTTTTGTGGGTCACAATGTGCTTGATGTTTAGAAGTGGACTCCAATGTTACTGGCATATTTTTGAATTCATGTATAAGTGCAAATCTATTTCACACTCTTTAGGTACTTTAGTGACCAAATAATGGCTTTATGTCAGGTAGATATCCAAAAATTGAAATTGGAATTATACTCTCATCCACCCAATGGCACTCACAAATCTTGGCTATGATTACAAAGCAGGAACAATATCAGAAAAAAATTAAAACATTTAATACCATCTATATTCAGATGTATTACTGTAATGTACTATGAAACTTTTAAATGTATTTTAAAGTTATATTACTCTCATTACATGGGGAAATATTGTTCCTTTTGCAGAGTTCATGCATATTCTGCTATCATAACTATCCTGTCTTCTTCCTGCACAATAATTAGGCAATCCAAAGGGGATATAAGCTGTGTAATGATATAGGGTTCTGAGCATATGGGGTACATCCAGACAAGTGTGGACATGTGGTATGTGGCCTCACAGATCCATCTGTGGCACCACACACTGCACATGAAGGTCTTTCCCTGCATGACTACTTTGCAGCATGGCAGGATTTTGACCCCAAGAAATCCCTGGGTTTGCGTGTAGGGCAATGGCACGCTGGCTGATGTGGGCTTGGGCCCTAGGGCTGCGCCAGCCTTTTTGTGGTGGGGGGGCCAGGCTGCACTTGGGGCAGGTGGGGGTGGAGTCAGGCAGGCTTTGGTAGTGGCACTGGAAGGGGTGGCTATAGGGTAGGCTACTGCCACCCCAAAATTTGCCATGGCCACTTGTTCCAGCACTACTGCCACCCACCCTGAGCACAACTTTGGCCCAGCACCCCCCTGGGAAGAGGCTGGCACAGCCCTGAGCCTGCAGTGGGCAGCCCATGCACAAATCCAGGGGGCACATGCCCCCATGCATCCCCCGGGAGGGTGTGCAGCAACGGGGAGCCGCCCATTCTTCCTGCCCCTCTGTACCCCCTGGATGAGCTGCCCATGGTTCTGTCCCACTCCTGGCCTGGCTGGTTAGCACCTGGCCCCTGCCCCAGCCCCACTTCCTCCCTCACCTTGAGGGCCTTGATCTGCCCACCCATGCTCCTTCCCTCCCCTATGCCCCTTTCCCCGCATAGACTTACCAGCTGGATGCTGCTCTCCAAGATGCCAGGCTGCATTCCTAGCTGCATGCATGCTGTGTGCATGCACACAACATTTATCTGTGACATTAGCTACACAGGACAAAAAAAGCCGATTGCCGATAATGTTAATTTTCCTTTTATTGGTGCCAATCCAATATGTGACTGATATATCAGTACAACTCTAGCTCTAACATATAGAAAAATTCTGCAATATTCTTCTGTTGCAGAGTGTCCTGGGGAACGGGGTGACGCTGGTGACTCACCTGTAGCAGGGAACGATGCGCCCGGGAAACCCACGCGGCTTGTGAGCAGGGTTTATGTACAGCTGTGGCCGGCTGGTGACGTTAGCACCAGATGCTGGCTGGTGAAGATAAAAATGGCGGCAGCTGTGGCAGAAGGCCCCAGAGAGGGGAAGCCGTCGGCAGCGTGGGAGGAACGCAGTCCCCGACGGTGTCCCAAGGGGACTAGAGAGCCAGAGCCAGGAGCTCCAGGGAGAGAGAGCCAGAGGCAGTCTCCAGCAACCGGCGGAGAGCGAGTGGGGCTCGACCAGGACGTCGGGGAGTGGGAGCAGCAGCAGGACCCAGGTGAACGACCAACTCGGAAGGGAGCCAAGGACCCGGATGGGGGGTTGTGATCGGGGCGGGATCGCCACCTGGACTGCAGAAGCAGGGTCAGACTGGGCTTAGAGCACCAGGGATAGGGGCTGGGAGCCAACCCTGTATTCAGAGGGGCTTGACCCTAGACGTGTAAGGGATGGGGGCCAGGGAGGAAGCTGGATTGGCATGACGTGCCACAAGACTCCGCTGAGTCAGCTCAGGAAGGTGGTGTGAGGCCGGGGTGCAGGGGTGGTGGAGCCCCGTCTACATCCGCCAGGTTGGACCCGGGCAGCGAGGGACCCGCTAGGTGACCCCCCATTGACGGGACATCAAGACGTGGCAGACGAGAACGGGATCGGCGACACGGGGAAAGAATGACCTCATTGCCTTTAAGCGCCCTAAGGCTCGGCTGCAACATCAGAGCCATATTCTCAGGGTAAATAAAGCCTGGTGGGGGGCGCAGTATTTGGTGCATTGGCCGGGAACTGTGGTACGGGGCACCAGAGATGCAGGCGCCTGAGATGGGTCCCGCTGATTTGATTGCCCAGAATTTGCAGGCGTTAACACAAATTGTGGGGTCACAACAGAGGTGGCTAGCCCAGCATAGCTCAGCAACCCTGGGGATGCCGAAGATGACGGCGAAGGATGACCCCGAGGCATTTATAGAGGCTTTTGAGCGGCACACCCTAGTGATGGGCCTGGATAAAAGGCTGTGGGCTAGCCAGCTTGGAGCGTTGCTAGTGGGCAAGGCTCAGGCTGCTTATAGGGCCCTGAATCGGGAAGAGGCCCAGGATTATGGGGCAGTGAAGGCGGCTATTTTGTATCGTCTGGAGCTGAGTCCAGAACACTTCCGGCAGCTCTTCTGGGCTCGGAAAGGGTCAGAAGAGAGGCGGCCCAGGGTACTTCTCCAAAGGCTACGGGACCTTTTTGGGAACTGGGTCAACCTACCTTCATGTACAATGGTGACTCTGGTGGACAAGATCATCCTAGAGCAGTTCGTCAATGATTTAGAAGACAGAACCCGACAGTGGGTCCAGCAACATGCCCTGGCAACATGTGAAGAAGCCTTGAAAGTGGCGGAGGCCTTTATGGCTTCTGAGTGGTTCTACCCGCGAGAAAGGCAAGGAACACCTGGGGTGATGCCGGTGTCGAGGGACACCAAACGCCGGAGGCTGGGGTCTTGTTCCCAAGGTGGGGACATGGTGTGCTACCATTGCGGGAAAGGGGGCCACTTTGCTCGAGAGTGTCCGGGGTGTGGCATAGGGAAAGGTAATGCTCTGAGTACCTCCAGAGGTATGAGGGAGTCCACCAGGGACTGGAGTGTCGGGGAGCCGAAGGACTGTAGCTTCGGGACTGCAAGAGAGCCCCGTGTGGGAACGCTCCGTAGTGCAGGCCTGGATAGAGGACCGGCCCGTTCGGGCAGTATTAGACTCAGGATGTGCTCAGTCAGTGATTTGGGCAGATCTCTGGTCGGGGGCTGAATGGGGGCAGGTGGACTCGGTAAGGGTGTCATACCTACATGGAGAAACCCAAGTCCTGCGTCGGGTTAAGGCTCATGTGAGGGTAATGGAATATTAAGGACAGTTGGTGGTAGGACTCACGCCGCGTCTCGCATGTAAGATGCTACTAAGACAAGATTGGGCCCCATTGTACGAGGTATTAGACAGAGTGCGAGATGTAGAGATAGCACGCTGGAAGTTGAAGTGTTGGGAAGGGTGGCTCGGAGACACGGACGGTAAGGCCGAAACAACTGAGGAGCAAGGGAGCTCGTTGACAGACTGGAGGGACAGCATTAGCAGACCCCAGTTCCGGCAGGCCCAAAGAGAGGATGCGGAGTTACAGGAACTGTGAACCAGTGCAGCGGCCAGGGACCAGCGAACAACAACAACAATGGACGCCGGAAGCCACTTTGAGGTGGGACATCACCTTCTCTATAGGGTAACCCCAGGAAGAGGGGGGGCAGGACAGTAGGGTCCAGCTGGTGCTGCCAAGAGAGTGTAGCCAGGCTGTGTGGCACCTGGCCCATGCCACGCCCATGGGGGGGGCATCTGGGTTGTGAACATACTGTAGACAAAATTACTCGTTGGTTCTTTTGGCCTAAATTGGGGGACGATATTGCTCGACGTTGTGCGGAGTGTCCAGTATGCCAAAAGACCAGGGAAGATAGACCTCCCCATGCTCCACTATGACCCATGCCCATTATAGATCAGCCATTCTCCCGAATCGCTATGGATGTGGTAGGACCCTTACCGTGTAGTAGCAATGGCTATCAATTCATCCTTGTTTTCGTGGATTATGCAACTCAGTATACTGATGCCATACCCCTAAGATTGGTGACAGCCCCCCACATTGCAGATGAACTGGTAAAGTGGATAGCCCGTGTGGGGATCCCACAGGAGATCCTCACAGACCAGGGATGGAATTTTATGTCGGGGGTGTTGCGGAGGTCTGTCAGACACTGCGGATCCGGCAGCTAAAAACGTCAGTCTACCACTCGCAAACTAATGGGCTGGTAGAGCGGCTGAATGGGATGCTGAAGAGAGTGCTGCAGCGATGCATACAAGGGGACCCATGACATTGGGATTTGATGTTGCCACTAGTTTTATTTGTGCTCCGGGATGCCCCATCGGAGTCATTAGAATACTCCCCATTCGAGCTGGTATTGGGCCATCAACCCCGGGGTCTACTACAGATACTTAAGGAAGAATGGGAACAGGGCCCTGAGCCCGTCCCTGACTGGTCGAAGTACCAGCAAGCATTCCGATAACGGGTTCAGACGGCCCGAGAGTTCACGGCTGGGCATCTGAGACAGGCACAGCAACAACAGAAGGCCCGGTACGATACCCACGTGAAGGAAAGACAGTTTCGACCGAGGCAGAAAATGTTAGTCCTGTTGCCCTCCTCAACCAGTAAGTTATTAACGCAATGGCAAGGGCCCTTTGAGATTGTGAGATAAGTCGGGCCCGTAGACTATGAAGTTTATCGCCCAGGCCATCTAAAACCAAAACAGATTTATCACATTAATTTATTGAGAGAGTGGCAACAACCGGAAGGTTGGGTGACCTTCAAAGAAGATGCCGAGGAGAGGCCGGAAAACAAAAGTGCAGGGGCAAATATAGAAGGAAGAAAACACCCGGAAGTCGTCCAAGTGAATATGGACTTGACGACATCACAGAAGGCGGAGGTGGGGGATATTCTGAAGGAATTCGAGGCCGTATTCTCCGAGCAACCTGGATGGGTAAAGGGCATGCATCATGCCATCCAGACACCACCAGGAGTTATAATACGAGACCGGTGGCGGCCTCTGCCGTATCACTTGAATGAGGAAGTGAAAGAGGAAGTGGAGAAAATGAGGGCCCTGGGAATAATCTGACCATCTCGAAGCCCCTGGCGGAGTGCACTGGTACTTATCCGGAAGACAGATGGATCACTACGGCTCTGCGTAGATTTTCGCAAATTGAATGACGTGGCAACTTTCAATGCCTTCCCCATGCCACGGGTAATAGAGTTGGTGGAGTGAATCGGAGCCGCTCAGTATATTACTACACTAGACTTAGCCAAGGGATATTGGCAGATTCCCCTTAGACCCTGCGACTGCCCCAAGACCACCTTCAGGACCCCGTGGGGGCTGTACGAGTTTGTAAAAATGACATTCAGGTTACATGGAGTGGCCACTACATTCCACAGGTTAATGGAATGCCTTCTGGCGCCCCATGGAGGATATGCAGCAGCGTATATCGATGATATTGTGATCTTCACCCAGACATGGGACCAGCACGTGCGAGCCCTGAGGGCAGTTCTGAATGAACTGAAAGAGGCTGGCCTGACAGCAACTCCATGAAAGTGTGCAATCGCCTACAAATATACGAAGTATCTGGGATTTCTCGTAGGGCGAGGGAACCATTCGACCATTACATGACAAAGTCCGAGTTATTCGCTTCTTCCAGGCTTCACAAATCATGAAACAATTATGGTCCTTCCTAGGGCTAGTGATCTATTATCAGAGATTTGTCCCACAGTTCACAGAATTGTCTGTACCCCTCTCTGAAGCACTAAAGCGTCCACCTAAAAGGGGGGTTCAGTGGACGGAGGCCTGGTTATGTAGCTTCCAGGCCCTGAAACGAGCTCTATGTGAGGATGTGATCATTCATGCTCCAGATTTTATGAAACCATTCTCATCACAGACAGATGCGTCAGAGACGGCTATAGGAGCGGCATTGACCCAATGTGATGCTGGAGTAGATAGACCCGTGGCGTATGCCAGTCGCAAGTTGCTGTCCGCGGAAACCAGGTACGCGACAATCGAAAGGGAATGCCTACCAATCAAATGGGCGGTGGAGTATTTCCGATACTATCTACTCGGAAGGGAATTCATCCTAGTAACAGACCACGTGCCACTGAAGTGGCTTAGTACTGCGAAAATAGAGAATGCACATGTCACGCGATGGGCATTAGCCCTTCAACCCTTTAAATTTCGAACAATGTATTGCCCGGGGAGAACTAATATCACTGCGGATTTCTTATCTAGATGCTACGAAAAGCAGAACCCAGACACAGGATGACGGAACACGCAGGCCCGGCAGGATGGTGCAGGTAATGAACATGCACAACTATGGGAACCGCCACAAGGTGACTGGCCGGGGAGGTTATGTCCCGGGGAACGGGGTGATGCCGGCAACTCACCTGTAGCAGGGAACGATGCTCCCGGGAAACCCACGCGGCTTGTGAGCCGGCTTTATGTACAGCTGTGGCCGGCTGGTGACGTTAGCACCAGACACCAGCCAGCGAAGATAAAAATGGCGACCGCTGCAGCGGAAGGGGCGGATAGCCCCAGAGAGGGGAAGCCATCGGCAGCGTGGGAGGAACGCGGTCCCCAACGGCATCCCAAGGGGACTAGAGAGCCAGAGCCAGGAGCTCCAGGGAGAGAGAGCCAGAGGCAGTCTCCAGCAACCGGCGGAGAGCGAGTGGGGCTCGACCAGGACGTCGGGGAGTGGGAGCAGCAGCAGGGAATGCGCAGGACCCAGGTAAATGACCAACTCGGAAGGGAGCCAAGGACCCAGATGGGGGGTTGTGATCGGGGCGGGATCACCACCTGGACTGCGGAAGCAGGGTCAGACTGGGCTTAGAGCACCAGGGATAGGGGCTGGGAGCCAACCCTGTATTCAGAGGGGCTTGACCCTAGACGTGTAAGGGATGGGGGCCAGGGAGGAAGCTGGATTGGCATGACGTGCCACAAGACTCCGCTGAGTCAGCTCAGGAAGGTGGCGTGAGGCCGGGGTGCAGGGGTGGTGATGCCCTGTGTACATCTGCCGGGTTGGACCCGGGCAGCGAGGGACCCGCTAGGCGACCCCCCATTGACAGGACATCAAGATGTGGCAGGCGAGAACGGGATCCGTGATGTGGGGAAAAAACGACCTCATTGCCTTTAAGGGCCCTAAGTCTCGGCTGCAACATCAGAGCCGTATTCTTGGGGTAAATAAAGCCCGGTGAGCACACAGAGAATACTCACAAAGACCAAACATTAAAGAATTTGCTGATATATTTGGGCGTGAAGTAGAAAAAACACTTCAACAAATAAAGTCTTGGTCCATATATTTACTTTCCTTTCCTCTAATTTTTTTTTGTTTTCTTGCCAAGATAATAGCTAGACATAACATTTTGTTGAGGCTAAATTCTCTTTCATCAAGAGATATTTACAGCAACACTTTTCAACAAAAGTTAATTAGCTGTCATTCATTTATATCCATTTTATGCTTTGCATAATAGCTTTGGTAACCTTCACTTTTCTTTTCACAGGTATGATTTCTTTACTTGGAAGAAACCAAGCCTATGGATACGATATTCATGTTCTTAATACCTCTTGGTGTCATATCTGTTACTCTCTCCTTCAAGATCTAAGACTAAACCTCGTCCATTAGATTTCCACTGAGAATTGCTTTTCTGAAAGGAAATTTAAGGAAACAAAAATGAGGAGCAACTGAATGGGTTTGATTTGGTTAGGTAACTGATATGGACACTCTGCATTACTAGTTCATTATTAACATCCTAAAATCACTTTTTGGAGAAATCCATAGGCTGAGTAATACATACATTCTAAGAAGAAATAGCTCTAACATCTTTCCAGAGGTAACTACCATGTTCCAGCAGCCCATACATCTTCTGTATTCAGCATCCCTGTGTTTCAAAATGGTGCAGGAACACTTTAACTAAAGCTCATCTAACAGCACAGATACAACTTGAATTGAAGAAGAAGTACCATGATAAAGGAGGAGCTCCCGTGCTCAGATCACTGGATCAAGTCATTCATGTCACTGTCATTTGATATTTGGGTGATCTGACTGCATTTTAAAAGAGAGAGGAAGTTTTTAGTGGATAGGTGTGAAAAGAAAGAATAAGTCTGATATATTGACTCAGGTAATTACTCACATAGACAGGAAGAGATAAGAGATGGGACTTCTGTAGTCCCAAGTGAAAAGCAGACTTTTCCTCATTAAAGTCCTGCACTCATATATCTACACAGTTTTGCCCAATACAGACAGAATGGTCAGTTAATGCCTATCAGTGCCATAGCAATGAATTTTGATGCCCAGGGCAAAGCCCGCAGCGACAGCCCACCCTCACCCTGCGCACAGGTCTAGGGGGCACTCCCCCCCCCCAAGCTTGCCCAGGGATGCACACAGCTTGGGGAGCCGCCCTTCCTCTGTTCCCATGCCTTCCCAAATGAGCTCTCTGTCCTGCACCCCACCCTGGCTGGGCAGCTCTGTCCTGCACCCCACCCTGCACTCGCAGCTCTGTCCTGCACCCCACCCTAGCTGGGAAGTGCCTGTAGGTGCCCCTTCGCTTTGGCACCTGGGGTGGTTGCCCCACTTGCACTCCCCCCCCCTTGCTATGGCACTGATGCCTATTTAGGAGTGGCTTTTACAGATAGGCTGCTTCTGAACATAGGTCATCCATAAACAAAATGGCATCATGGTGTTCTTAGTGAGCGAGTTGTAGGGCCTTAACATGAGGCAGACATCATGAAGTTGCCCCATGTTAAGACAAGGTACACAAGGTAAATTTTGCTTGGCATAATTTCTCCAGGGAAAATATTTGAGTTTGCAAAATACTTTGCTGACCTGAATCTGGACAGGAAGTTGCAAACTGGAAAATTTTTAGAAACCAATAAGTAAATAAATACATAAAATGGTTTGGGTCAACTGGGACATTTTGCTTTAATCATTTTCAATTGTTTTGGCTTCACACATTTTGATTTTTATCAGAATTAGCTTCAATTGTGAGATGGAAAGCTTATTCAAACTGAAGAACTGGAGTTTGAAAAGCATGTCATATGGGACATTTCTAACCACTTCTATTTTAAAAAATCATTTGAATGGGAGATTTGTTGAAACCAACCCTTTCTTCTGAACAGTTTTAACAAGCCAACATTTTCACCCTGAAATACAGATCATTGAGAAATACCTGTGTATCTCAGATGGTAGCAGTTTTAGGTCAAAAGTTAAATCTCAACATGACATGAGTAGAGAGAAGGACACAAATTGTTTTGCTGCTTTCCAGGATCCAGGAGTGGATTAACACATGAACCCACAGGGCCTGGGCCCAGGGGCCCCTGTCAATCAGGGGCCTGCCAGGGCATCAGGGGCAGCATGGCCCATTTGGATATCCTGGCCATGGGCATCTGGGGTGGGCAGCACGCTCCTCCCCCTCTCTGGCTGGGCCAGGGCCAGGGCCAGGGCCAAAGGCTAGGGGAAGGCGTTGGCTGCCTGTGGGTGGCAGTCACTTCCCAGGGCTGTCTGCTGCCAAGAGGCCTCATGGGCAGCCCTGCACCTGCTCTTCATCATCTGTGCATGGCTGCCAGCACCAGCACCACTGAGGCAGGCCAGGACAGGACAGCCCTGCCCTGCTGGGACCAGCAGAGGGTCATTTGGGCAGCTGGGGGCAGTCTGGACCCCATGTCCCTCTCCCTCAGGCTGGCCTGGGCCCTGGCTCATCTCACAGTCCTGGGGGGCTGCAGCCCCGGCTGCGTGACACTCACTGGGTGAAGAGGCTGGGCTGGGCCCCCATTAATTTTAATCTGCCACTGCCAGGATCTAACATCTTTAAACTTTCCCTCACAATGAGAAATAAAATGATTTGGTTCAACTGGAACATTTTGCTTTAATCATTTTCAATTGTTTTGGCTTCACACATTTTGATTTTTACCAGAATTAGCTTCAGTTGTGAAATGGAAAACTTATTCAAACTGAAGAACTGGAGTTCCAGTTCTTCTGGGTCAGAACTGGATCTGACCCTTGATAGGGTCAGAACTGAAGTGATGCATCACCCAACTTCCTTTGTCTCTTTGGAAAGGAGGAAATGGAGGACCCTTGATAGCTATGCACTGAGATTTGCCAGATGGCTCAGTAAGCTAGTAACACTGCAGGCAGTGCAAAATTATACTTTTTAGGGGCAGATCCAGAGGAAGTACAATGATGCAGTTGTACCCCATTTTCAGATTTAACCATACTTCAGGAGCCTCTGGGGACTTTTAAAAATAATACCCCAAACCAGGGAAGAATTTTCCCCTACTTTCCCTTCATGCTCAAAGGCACATCTCATCCCCTCCCTTTCCCCTGCTTCCTCAGCTGCCAGCTGCTGCTTTTCCTGCTGTCCTGGGGCAGGGTAAACTTCAACGCTACTTCTGCCAACTCCAGCTCAGTAGCATGCAGACTAGGAAGAGTGACAGTGGCAGTGGCAATGTGGGTGGGGTTCCCCCTCACTGTGTTTGCTCCCAGGGCACTGGGCAGGGTGGCAATACCATTGCAATAATAGCCATTGCTGCTGCTGCTGCTGCTGTTGCTAAGCATAGCTGGAATGGGCCTAAGTGGGTTGGCACCTTCCCCCATCCCCAAGACATAGGGTGGCCACTGACACATCCCCAGAATACAGGACATCCCTTTGGTGAGGGTTGCCTCCCCCCCCCCCCGGCCAATCAGGGGTGAGGGGTGGGGCCACCATGTCCTTGGCCAATCAGCAGCAAGGGGCAGTGCCAACACAAAAAGGCCACCTCCTTCCCTCCCTGTCTGGGAATCCTGCTCCTCCTGGCTGTGCACTGCCCTAGAATCATGAGGACAAGTGTTTGACGTGTATTTCTACCAATGAACTGGAAAACATGACTTTTTGTAGCCTGGTCCTCATGGAGCAATGGACAGGGGACAAAAGGTTTAAAAACAGGATGGTCCGGGGAGAGCAGCAGCAGTCAGGGGAGAGGAGGGAAGGGAAGGGGAAGTGGAATTATCTGCTTCAGGGACTTGAAACATTCCCTAGAGGCCAAGGGTGGTCTGCCCACATCAGTGGGGATAGAGGAGGGAGGGAGCTGGGAATGCAGCCACTCCTGTGGTAGGAGTTGCTGCTCCTGCACCCCCCTTTGGGAAACTCTGGATCTTCCCATGATAATCTTGATATCTTTCTCTCAATGGAGAACTGACGTGACGGGGTGAGGAGGGCAGGGCTGACAAGAAACATGTCTAGGCTTCCATCCAGCCAAGCAAGATATTTCATATCTATTTGCTTTTTCTGTGGGTCCCTCCACAGGAACTCTTCTCACTAGAAATCCCTGTAATGTCACTCAGTTACTCAACACCAGGATTCAAATCCAGGGCAGTACAGAAGGCCTCTGTCTGAATACTAGGGATTCTGCCATGGGGAAGGAGTTTACCATCTTCTCCTTGCCCAAGTGGGATTATACAGGAACATCTTGCACAGGGAATCCTTGCAAGACAGCTTTGCCAAAAGCTTCCTGCTGCAGCTTTCTCTGGATGTGTCTAATGAAACATATAGTCTCCTGGTATTAGATCTGGTGTTACTGGCACACTTGATTGGCAACAGGCTAAACCGTCCCTTGAGGGGGGGAGCGGGGGAATCGGGGCAACCGCCTCTGACCCTGCGCTTTGTGGGGCCCCATGGACAATGCCAAGGGTGACACCACTCCATGTGGCTGCTGCGTGCCACTGGCTTCATGCTCCGGCTGCTCGCCCCCCCACCCTGTACAGGCCCAACACAGGCTGATATGCCTCAGGCCCCGCACACTCCTAGGATTGGCTCTGGTGACAGGTTCCCTGACATGCTTTTGCTCAAAGAGACTGGGGTTTGCCAAATAGGTGATGCACTTTACCTTTTATAGTTTAAATAAATATTATATTTCTATTTGTGTATATTTTGAAGAAAAAAAAATTGGTAAATAATGGACAGCTGTAAGAAACAGCTAGGATGTCATATGTATGGAATACTGGCACATGCTAGATACATCACTAGATTCACCATGTACTACATGCCAGTCTAAAACTAGAGGATCACATTGGTGAATTGGGCCTTGCATACAGATAATGGTAATCGCTCATATTTATGAAATTGCATATCCAAAAACCATTTCCAAAGCCCGGAAAGGGCAATGTCTCAGAAAGTAAAGAGACACAGAAAAATCAAATGAAAATGGACTCATAAGCAAATATTTTAAAATACATCTGAATAAAAAAGGGAACTGCTAAGAAATACAATCATTTAAATAAATATAGCAAAGAATTAGAAACGAATTGCTTAGAAATGGGACTGTATTTTTCATTAATTGAGATGTTGCTAACTTAGCATGCTCCTGTGCCAATTGAATTTATAATTCATGCGGATTCAAATGTGTTGTGCCAAATTCAGTGCTTTCAAATAGATTAAGAACAAATGAAGTGTTATATACTGCAATGACAAGTTTAAGGCTTAAAATATATATATTTTTTAAAGTGCACAATTTGCGTGTCAAACAGATGGATGTTCACAGAATCAATTTATGTCTGAAGCCTTTGATCAAAGATTTTGGGGAGCCAGAAAGAACGCGTCTCTAGAAAATGTTTGCTGCTTTCTAACAAAAGTGAGTACCATTTGGGTATGTAGATAAAAGCTCACAGAATCTTTCCCCCCTCCTCTTTAATAATAGCCTTGAATTCAGAAATTAAGCACAGCAGGAAGGAAGATCCTGAACAGAGTATATCCCTTCAGTAATAAAGCATGCTGTCTAAGCTTTGAAATAAGTAGACACTTTTTATACAGCAAGTGAATGTGTCACCCATCTATGAGCGGATGGGAGGAGAATGTGGCTGGGTAAAATTTCACACAAAATCAAGGATCACAGCTTAAGGAGTTTCCTGTGGAACTGAGCCCATTAGAGTTTCAGCTCTACTGGAAAGTGTGTCCTTTTCAACTGGAGACCAAAACAGATACAAGTATTATGCCCTTGCTGTATATGCAAAACTCTCATAGCAGATCCTTCATCAGGGTTAACTGAAAGAATCAGAACTCAGCAATGACAATTCGTGTGTAGTCCTCTAGTCTGCACTTGCTCCCTTTTCTTATTACTACAGCCACAGAAAGAACAAGATAAAAAAACCCTGAGAAAAATCAGAAGTATTAAATTTGACAGATACAGTGAAAATGACAAATTGGGGGCTGTCATGGGACAGGGTCCTTAAGGATGGCCATGCTCTCCTAAGGCCCCTTGACCGTGCCAATTTGGCCCAGTGGGCACCCTCAGTTCTCACCTGCCACGTCTTTGATGAGAAATATGAAAATAGGGAGGCTGCCTTTAAGTCCTCTTGGACATAGTCTGATGGACTTACTGAACCCCGTGGGTTCCCAGACCCCTTGAGTGTCTCATTTCACAATGGGTGTTTCAGGGGCACCCTAGCCTTATGGGCTATATGTGTGGCTCCAACCACCCCTTTACCACGCCCCAAGCCTCGCAGATGGTACTGGTGTTGGTCTTGCCTCAGCCTAATTATAATTTGGTCCCTTGTCCTCATTGGGCTCTCCGCAGCCCTGTCTCTGCGCCCCAAATGCCGCGCCCTCTCTGGTGCGAGGGTCTCCACTCTGTAGTGGACCCCAGTGAGGCTCCTCCTTCCCCAAATAGCCTCACCCAAACCACTGGTCTTATAAAACTACAAACAAAACATAAGACCCTGGGCTATAACTTAACATAGGCTACCGAAGGTGTGCTCTGCCCCTTTTCCATTACCTGGAGCAGAGATTAGTCAGACTTCTTTACCTTCTCATTCTAAGAAGGCTCTTTCCCCCTTAGCCACCAGCAGAGAAACTGCCTCCCTTAGTTTCAGTCTGGGGTTATATGGGCCCAAGGCCCTGCCCCTTCCTGCCAGCTGACCAGGTACAGGTGCTGACTAATTTCTGCCTTAGCCAGTTGCAATGGCAACCTGCACCTGGGCTCCTGCCTGGCTCTTTGGGCTCTCCCCAGGAAGCCTAGTCAAGAGTTCAGGCTCCATTGTCCCTATCCCAGATAGTTTAAGTATCAGGTAGGATGCAAGAATGTTTCATCCATTAAAAATAACTTTTCCTTTGGCCTTCACTGTTGCATAAATGAACTCCTCTGAAATGCAAAACTGAATGATATTTCCTTGCCAGAATCAGTTATTCTCTATCAAAGTCTCAGATTGTGGGATAATTAGAAGTATACTGTGTGCGTGGATGTATTTGTTGTTAACCTTGTAACAGGTATCCTGTGCTGCACATTATTTGTAATGGCATATTGCAGAAAGTGGCCTCACAGGGACTGGGAATCTGAGTCCTAACTTTGACATTGACTGACTTGGTGAGCCTTGAGAATGGCATTTAATCTTTGTGCTGCAGATTAAATGGGGGTAATAATCTTCGCCTATCTCCTAAGGGTATTCAAAGGATTGATCTGATAAAGTGTTTTTCAAATGAACAATACACAGTAAAACATGACATATTGTTTTTCTTATTAGTGTTGCTTTTCAAGGCTGGAAAATGCACAAAGGATTGTTATGGTAGGGTTCAAATGATATATTTTGACAGAATAAAATGCATGCATTGAGTTAAATATATCTCTCTCAAGCTGAAATAGAAAGGTAGGTATCCTTTATGTCTGGTAGTATATCATGATAATATTGCTGTCTTTTTACTCACTGTTATCTTGGATAGCTATTAGCTTTTATTATTTTTTACTATGTTGAATTATCCAATAATTCCCATTGTTGTAAACTGTACTGCCATGGTAGTTAGATAAGGTGTATTGAAGCAGTGAGGGTGCATAAAATAAGTTAAGAACAATTGATGCAGTGGACAAAGAAAGAAAGGAAAATAGGTACTAACTATTAGAATTTGCATTTAATGTTTCAAATTGCTAAATGTTTTAAAACAGTGTAGTTGGCTGGTATAGTGCCTCAAAAGGTTTTATGGGAGTTGGCTAAGTTGTTTAAAATATGGCTCCTTTGGAGACTCATCTTGCTAACATTAGAGAACATTAACCTACTGACTTTTTCACATGTGGAGTTCTGATTCAAAGTCTTGCTTCAAACAAAATGGATACTGGGCATACCTACACAAGATACTACGTTGCCGTAGTGGCAAGCTGCAGTAACATAGCCCATCACTATGGAGAAGGAACATCAATGAGCACAAACTGTGACACCCTGCCATAGCGACAAGCTATGTTGCCAGAGCTTATTGCTACAGCAATGTAGCATCTAAAATTAACCATGTGCCGCCAGGCCATGCAATACTGGCAGGTACTGCGCAGTCATTTAGTACTGGCTTTAACCAATACTAAATGACTGTGCAGTACCAAATGTGCAGTCTGGGGCACATGTAGATGTGCCTACTGTCTAGACAAATCTTCAGTCATTGAATACTTGAAGGCCTCTATTTGGAGAAAAGTGAGGTGCACTGGTGAAGCTGGCATTTCTGGGGCAATTTTGCAAATATGACTAGTGTAGAAAGTAAACGCATTTCTTGCTGACGATACTGAACAGGGAGTTCACCCCTTTAAAACAGGAACTGAGAGGGGCAGATTGGTTATAGTTCTTTTAAATTAGGTTACTGAATGTGAAAATATTATTCATGCTAGAAAAGGCTCAGCTAGGTCTCTCATCAGCCATGTTGGGGAGTAGGAGAAGAGACATCAAACCTCATCTGAGCATGCTGGAAGTAACTTGTTATACCTGCTGCTGAGGTAGGCTCCTTATTCTTTGAGTGCAGCACAGTGGCAAGGCTACAGCTTTGCTCACGTTCTGCGGTAATAAGCCACCTCTTGTCCCACTGCTGGTAAGTATTATAGTAGTGCACAGTGTCA
>NW_017729000.1:20977982-20991462 GCF_001723915.1 Gavialis gangeticus
AGAGGAGGCTAGATAAACACCTTGCTGGGGTCGTTTGACCCCAGTACTCTTTCCTGCCATGGCAGGGGGTCGGACTCGACGATCTGCTCAAGTCCCTTCCGACCCTACTAACTATGAAACTATGAAACTATGAATATAGATTTGGAAAAAGTATACGATCAAATAGAGCATAAGTCCACGCTCATAGTCCCGAGGAAAATGGAATTCCCAGATAGAATGATCCGAGCAATACAAATATTGTACAAGATGGTCAAGAGCCAGATATTGATAAATGGTCACTTGAGCCAGGACTTTGAGAAAAATTCTGAAGTAAGATAAGACTGCCCATTATCAGTGTGGCTTTTTGTTTGTGTCATAGAACCAATGGCCCAGAAAATAAGACACAGGTTGATCATAAGGGTGAAAATCCCGGGCAGAGAAAAAATTAAGTGCACGCTATATATGGATGATATCACAGTATTAGGACAAGACAAAGTTTCAATTGCTAGAGTATTGGAACATGTGATGGACCACGATGGGGCAGCAGTGGCAAAAATTAATAAAAAGAAGACCACACTAATGGGAATAGGGAACTGGGGAGAGAAGAGGGGTTGAATGTAGCAGGAAAATAGTGGAGAGGTACCTGAGGAATCAGATGTCAGGCAGGTTATAGTGCATCATAAATCCAATGTCTATATTTAGTCCATAATTGTCTGTATCCAAAAGGTTGATAGTGAAGTTCATAGGCTCATCTGTGAAAAGTGTTTTGTAAATTCCCTTTGAGGATTAGAACAGAGAGATTGGAGAAAGAGTGGTTTTGTTGTGAGAAATGTGTCCCCACAGGTAAGTGGGTATTCTAGTTTTTGATAGATTTCCGGAGTGCTTTCATTCTGGTGCGCAGTTGTTGTTTGGCCTCTCTTACATATTTTCCATCAGGGCATTTGGTGCATTGGATGAGATATATTACATTTCTGGAGGTGCAGCTGTAAGAGGAATGCTGATGGCTCTGTTGTGGGGTGTAGTAATTGTGGGGGTGGTGATGTGTTGGCAGGTTTTGCATTTCTTGTCATGGCATGGTCTGGATTCATTTAGTGTGTTCTGGGCTGTAGGAATTTTGTTTCTGGTGATAAGGTTAGTGAGGTTCACTGCTTGTTTGAAGGCTAGGGTGTGTTGTTCTGGGAAGATCTCTTTCAGAATAGGGTCTCCTCCTAGTATGTGTTGCAGTTGTTTGAGGATTTTCCATATGGGTTCAAGGGAGGGGTGATATGTCATAACCAGCAGTGGGGGAGGGGGGTTGTACTGCAGCAATTCTTTACATGGTATCCCGGTAGATTGCACATTTGAAAGAGCCATCTCTTTGGAGGAGTATGTTTTTTAAGATTAGTGAAGTGGCAATCCTGGGTGTTCTCCTCAGTGCAAATTCGGTGGTATCTGAGGTCCTGGCTGTATATCACAACTTTCTTGGTGTGTTTATCGTGGTTGCTGATGCTGTGCAGATACATATGTTGGTCTGTGGGTTTATTGTATAACATGGTCTGTATTTTACCATTCTGGATACAGATCATCATGTCTAAAAAGGAGATGTTAGTGCTGGAGTATTCAAGAGATAGTCAGATGGAGGAATGATGATTGCTGAATTTCTGATGGAACTCAAACAGAGACTGCAGGTTTTTAGTCCAAATGATGATGTCATTGATATATCTTAAGTATAGCAAGGGTTTGATGGTGCAGTCCTTGAGGAATTCTTCTTCCAAGTGGCTCATAAAAGGTTGGCATACTGTGGGGCCATTTTGGTGCCCATAGCTGTGTCCGTGGTCTAGCAGAAGTCTTGGTTATTAAAAGTGAAATTGTTATGTGTGAGGATGAAGTGTATAAGGTCAGTAAGATCTTTGGGTCTGTACTCTGAGTTGTCATTTTGCTGTCGTAGGTATGTAAGTCAGGCTTCAATTCCATCTTGGTGTGGAATGTTACTATACAAGCTGGTAACATCCATGGTGGCTAGGAGGGTGTTGCTGGGAAGGTGGTCTATATTTTTAAGTTTTTGTAGAAAGTCTGTAGTGTCTTGGACAAAACTTGCTCTTTGGGTGACAAGCGGTTTTAGGATTGATGCGATGAAACCTGATATTTCCTCAGTTAGGGTCCCCTGGTTGGATATGATAGGTCTGCCAGGGTTCCCTTGTTTGTGGTCTTTAGGTAGCATGTAAAAAATCCCTGGATTAGGTAGTGGGGGTCTGTAGTTTTTTTTTTACATTTCTGATGGAAATGATTTGATGGTATTTTTGAGTTTCATGGTGAAAAGGGGAGTAGGATCTTCTTGTAGTTCTTTGTAGTACGTGGTATCAGAGAGTTGTCTGTTGGCTTCCTTTATGTAGTCTTCACGGCAGCGCTTCTCCTTTATCTGCTGGTTTATTACTGTTTGGTGGTTAGATCCCATGGCCTCTCTCTCTCTGGTAGGGAGAGGATGTTATGGTGGCATGTGTTGTTGATTATTTCATTGTTCATGCTTTCCCTGAAGCAGCCAATGTAGCAGTCAGAGTTAGAGTTTCATCCACTATGAGGTGTCCAATTTATGTTTTTCGGGGTTGATCTTTTCCTCGATGTTGTCAGAGGATGAGTTGCTGTTGGAAGTGAATTAATTTGGCTCATGGAAATATTCCTTGAGGCAGAGGCATTGGAGGAATTCTTTTAGTGCTCCACACTGAAGTAGGGTATTTTTCTGGACAGAAATTTAGGCCTTTAAAAAGGACAGATTTTTCAGTTTTGGTAAGCATGTGTGTGGAGAGATTGATGATATTTGAGGGTTTGCTGCTGCTTTCATCAAGTCTGAGGCTGGAATGTTGTAAGGTGATGGTATTGTTCCTCTGATGGTTGTTTTTTGGCTGGGAAAGTTCCTGGAGTAATTTGTTCCATTTCTTCTTTTTATGTTGGATGAATGGTTGTATAACATTTTTCGTACTCTCTTTGCATCCACTGTATAATATTAGGGAAGATGTCTGGATTTATCTCTTTTAAGTTGTTGTAGCATGTGGTGATTTCCTTCTTGAGTTGGTCTCTTTTGGAGTAGATTAGCTGAAGTAGATGATGTCTAATTTTCTCTGAAGTTCTTCTGCATAGCGGTGAAGCATATTTGGAGTTGTATGCAGTAGTCAGAGGATTGTGGATGTGTAGTCCTCTGGGAATGAAGTTGTGTTTGTTGCATAGGCTTAGAAAATATATCTTGCTGCTGAGTTTGGCTTCTTTCTTTTTCGTGTTGTACCATTTCCATTGAAAACGGCTAAATTTGATATCTTCCATGTTACAGGAGTATAGGTTGTAGCTGTGTTGGTCTTAGGACATAGGCAGACAAGGTTCTTCGGGTGAATCTGATATCTTTTATTAGACCAACTTAAATAGTTGGAAAAAAAATGTTCGGGTTTTGGGTTGCCAATGGAACAGTCTGAATCTTCTGTTCATTGAGTACGCTTATAAATGGCAAATAGCTTATTGTTTAAAAATAGAGCAGGAAAGAAAAGACTAGTAAGCCAGATTCTGCTCCCATTTCTACTGTGGGATATCCATTTACCTACGTGGAGCTATTCCTGATACACTGTGGTGTAACTGGAATAGACCACAGTGTCTTCAGTGCAAACAGAAGCTGAGAAGGTTTCATGATCTAAGCCCTTCTTCCTGGGTTTTTCTTTCCAAATGCTAGTTTTAATTAATTAGCCAACACTACTTCTAAATAATATAACGGGATGGAAGTGGACACAGTTTTGCTACAGGATAACAGCAACATCAATGCCGTTATATTTGGTTCACTAGGTAAAGTTAAGCAACAATCAGTGCAGAAGTGAGTGCAGAAATCACTGCAACCCCCCACCCTCCCAGTTAAAATAAATGATGATTCATTTAGGAGATCAGAGTGGAGTGGGAAAGAGATGGCATGGCCAGCATCAAAAGTGGGAGGGTATTTATCATAGCCATAATAATTCTTTGCACCTCCCTAGCACCTGTCATCCAGGCAGCTTGCATTTAATAAACGCTAATTACCAGGAGATGGCAGACCCCTCTTTTTCTGAGTACCATCACCATTTAAAATTTTCTCTCTATCCACACAGACGGCTCTATTAATATGCTCAGTTAATTAAGCTTTATAATTCTCCCGGGCCATTTAGGACCATATTCTCAGCTGGTACGATCTGGCGTAGTTCCATTGAATGAAATCAAGAAATTGCCACCCATTTTTTTACCAACTGAAGATTCAGCCTTTAAAATTGTATACTGATAGAAATCAGTAAAGGTAGTATAGAGAAATTGACTACATGAGCTAGCAGAACTTTCCCACCTCTAAACCTACATTTCTCATGAGATAATTTATCCTTATTGGCCTCATTTTATCCTTACTAGAAATGCATGCAGAGGCGAAACGTTACTAAAACAAAGTTACACATTCAGCAGTGAATACAGAAACAGATGAGAAAGGAAGACTCAATAATTTAAATATTATTTGAAATTTAAGAAAATGTTGATCATCTAAATATTGCCAAGAATAGAATCTGAACAATGTTAAGCATGGATTTCAGTGGAATGGAGAATTTGATGTGAATGTGAATTTGAACATGGTTTTGATAGTCTTTGAAAAAATTCCATTAAAGAACTACCATGCAAAAAGAGGAATTTGCAAAGGACTCACTATGCTTGAAGATACACACCCAGAGAAGTTATTTTACAAGTCTAGGTTTGGAAAATAATATGAACTGCTCAAATATATTTATTTTCCTCTTTGAGAAAATCATCTTTTAATCCTGATGGATAGTGTAAATGCAGTCAAAAATGCGGGTGCGTGGTCAGGATAACTCAGTTTACTCAGCTGTAATTTCAGCAAGAATGCAGATTCATTAATTTTATCAGCAGAGCAGGAAAAATTGATTTTGACCAAATTTTCAATGGTAATTGTCAGTTACCCAAATTACATTTACATGTGGAATACACGTATATTTCTTTACATACAGTTGCTATGCCTAGTGCTGAAAATTTACATATTCTTTGCCATTTAGGTCACTGAGTTTTTTGTATTTTACATCTCAATGTAAATAGGGAATAGGCTCCCCAGTCTCTGCCCTGCATGCAGGGTGGGGGTTGGAAACTGTCCTAGTCAGGGTTAGGTCCTAGACCCATGCCCTGATACAGTGTTTGAGGCAGGGGGATTGAAAAGAGCTGCAGGGATGGGGTAGGTCCCAGTCCCCTGCCCCGATGTGCTGGTGGGGCAGCTAGCAATGAGCTAACTGCCCCACTGGCATATGGGGGCAGGGGACTGGGACCTGCCCTCCCATGAAGCTGTTTCCAAGTCCCCTGCCCCTGATTGGGCAGCTGGGGCCAGTAGCTCCCTGCTGCCAGGACAGGGGGACATTGTCCCCGCCCTGGCAGCAGGAAGCCCCAGGGCCAGGGTGTAATGTCCAAGCCCTGGCCAGGATACAGATGTTTCTTGGACCAGTGCTCCCTGCCAGTCCTTGGGCTAGCACCAGGGGGAACCTAGGGCTCCCCCTGGTGGCAGCAGGGGCCCATTTTAGGGCCCTAGGAAGTGGGAACAGTTTGTTGCCATTAGCAGTGAATCTGCTCTGGTTTCCCTACATGTATAGATGCCTGCCTGGGAGCATTTACTTGCAAGGAGTTTACTCACAAGTAAACTGATCCAAGATCAAATGCATGTGTAGGCATGCCCACAGAGAAGTAACAAGACTCAGTGATCTGCCCCTCCACATCCCATGATTGCTCTAAGTTCTCTCACTGATGTCTCTATGCAATACACTGGCAGAGTTCTCCTTTTTGCACTTCCCTTTTTATCATTTTTGTGGCATTTTTACAGATTTTTTCTAGTTCTACCCAGCTAGATAAGCTGACATGAGTTGTTATATAGATATGAGATGATTATCACTATTTTCACTCAAAGCAAGAAGCCTGTGTATTTGCTTCTATGTTCCACCGCACTTTGCCCTCTATCCTTTCCTCTTGTATTTCATCTTGATTTTATCTGCACCTCACATATTTGCTACAACATGAAAAAGACAAGGAAAAAAGGGTTTTCAGTGTGTTATGGGTAAAAATGGATTCATACTAAATTTAGCTTGATGTTTTTTTCTGCATGATACCCCTTGTATTTTGATGATGATAATATCTAGTTGGAAATTTACTATAGCTGTAATGATCAGATTACAGCCAGGGGCACTGCAGAGAGGAAACAACAAACTGAAATGCTGAATCAAGTCAGTTTCTTCACATTAAAGAACTGCTCAATGGGCCTTTGCTATCGTTAAATGAAATCTAGTGAGCTTGGTCAGATATGCAGAGACCAATTTGCAGCTGAGACAAGCTCAGTGGAGACCCTCCTAGTTCATCTAAAAGAAGGATCCTCTCATCCAAGCTGAAGTATATAGATTGTAAAGCTGCAATGTGAATTCTCACTACAGTTATATTCAAGACAAATGCAGTTGTTCTTCCTTCCTGACAGAAAATTCTATTATATGGTTAAGTCTGATCTAGTTCAAGCCACTTCAAGATTCCTTGACCAAGTACTTCACCTGTTAGTATCAAGCCTTGAACTAACAAGCAGACAGCAGTACAGCAGCAGAAAGGGATCTTGGAGTCACTGTTGACTCCCAGATGAACATGAGTCATCAGTTTGATGAAGTGATCAGTAAAGCCAACTGCACTTTATCGTGCATTAGCAGGTGCATGACAAACAGGTCCAAGGAGGTGATACTTCCACTTTATGCAACACTGGTCAGGCCGCAGTTGGAGTACTGCATCCAGTTTCAGGTGCCACACTTTAAGACAGACGTGGACAACCTCAAGAGGGTTCAGATCAGGGCCACTTGTATGGTTAGGGGCCTGCGGGCAAAGCCCTACGAGGAGAGATTAAAGACCCTGGAGCTCCGCAAGAGAAGGCTACGTGGTGATCTTGTGGCTGCCTACAAATTCATCAAGGAGAGGCAGCATGGAATAGGGGATGCTCTGTTTACCAGGGCACCCTTTGGAGTCACTAGGAACAATGGCCACAAACTGATGGAGAGCAGATTTAGGTTACACATCAGAAAGAACTTCTTTATGGTAAGGGTTGCCAAAATCTGGAATGGGCTTCCAAGGGAGGTGGTGCTCTCCCCTACCTTGGGGGTCTTTAAGAGGAGGGTAGACAGGCACCTGGCTGGGGCTGACTGACCCCAGGGTTCTTTCTTGCCCAGAGCAGGGGGTCAGACTCGATGATCTCCTGAGGTCCCTTCTAACCTTAACGTCTATGGATCTATGAAAACCCACTAATTAGTGTGTGCCAGGTCCACAGGATACAGACAGACAAGGTTCTTTGGCTAAATTTGATATCTTTTATTAGACAAACTAAATAGTTGGAAACATTTTTCTTAGCAAGCTTTCAGGTTTAGAAGTCCTTTGTCAGGCCAAGGAAACACTTGCAGTTGGTAGGTCTGAGCTGTAGGTTTTTCTTTAGCTCTTGAATTGAGAGCCTGGCTCTTTAACTCAGTTCCCTGGTCTTGGCATCAGAAGGAAGCTGCTCAGATGCTGTTGACGATTACCAAATTAACACAGAATATTCTGAACCTCCCATTTGGTCAGGAAGTGAAAGTTTTCTTTTCTTGTAATACATGACATAAATTCTATTTAGAAACATTAGTGGCTTAAAATGTTGATGACATTCTTCTTACCAGCCCAATTTAAATCAAAGGTTACCTGTTCTGAAATCCTTGGAGCTATACTTAGCCACATACACCAACCCTGGATAAGTACAGACAGTCAAAAATCTTTGCAGGTTAGTCTAAACTGCATAGATTGAACCAAGAAGCTAGTGAACACACATATGCTTTTGATTCCAGAAATGCAGCCACATGCCTGAGGTGGCTCAGGCTAGAAGTTGGGGGGCACTAGAGCAAACCCTGCCTTCCCTTTATTAGTGGCCTGAAGGCTGGAGGGAAGATGGGAAAGAAGCTCTTCAGGCTTTCCGCCTCTCCCTGCTTGAGCTGAGGAAGGCGGGGGGCATGGCCAGGCCCTGGCAGGTTCACTGAGTATAATGGGGGGGTTAAAGCCAGGGTGTTTCTGGGGGGCAGAGAAGGGAAGCAGCCCCTGCCATGGTTTTCCCCTGCTTCCTGCTGGAGTGGGGGTGGGGTGGAAGAGCATGGCCAGACCCAGGCCTGGGCTGGTATGTCGAGGCAGAGAGGATGGAGGGAGGGGAAGGAGCTTAGCAGTGGCACAGTAGCTTCTGGCAATGCCCCCGCCCCCTTTGCTCCAATGGCAAGTGAGGAAAAGCCCAACAGAGGCTGCTGCACACCCGCCAGGCAGACCCTGGCTGAAGTCATGTGCCAGTGGAAGGAGGGGGTTTAAACCCGGCCCTCCACCTCATCTTTCTGGCTCCAGACAGCATTTGGCCATGCCCCCTGCCCCCTCCAATTGAAGAACAAGCAGGGGAAACCCTGGTCAGGGGCTGGTCTGCTCTTGTCAGGCAGAACCCAGTGGGGGTCCCATGTGGGCATGCCTCATTCTGCTGACCTGGCCTAGGGTCTGGCCACCCCTCCCCCACTCCAGCAGGGAGTGAGGGAAAAGCCTGTGAGCGGCTGCTCTGCCCCTGCCAGACTGACCCAGCTGTGGTCCCAAGCCAGGTTTTCCACCCCTATCCCATTCTCAGCCAGCTGGAGCAGTGATAGTCCTCTGGCTAGGGAGCAGAGGGTTGGGGCCAACCCTGCTCAACTGGAGTAGGCATACAGCCCAGCCCAGCCCAGCCCAGTGCTGTAAAGCATCCTGGGATGTTGGGGTACTCTGAGTTAACTTGAATCAGGAAGGGGTCTGGGACAGAAGTTTCATCAACCAGTTTGACCTAAATCAGTTAAGTTTGATACTATATTGAGCCAGGGTTATCTTAACTCAGTTTCAGCCATTTTGAAATCAGTTTATGTGCACTAAAATTCTGTTCTGTTATAGGTTTAAACCAGTTTCTGATCACTTAAACCAAATCACTTCTGTCCCTAGCCTGTGAGAAAAAAGTAATTTTCAAAATATATGTTAGCTGCAAAGGGCTGTCCTGGATGATTTAACAGGCCACTCTAATTTCTGTTATACACGGTCAGACTAAAAAACTATGTGTATTTGCCAAACCAGTGATGGCATGGGCTATACTAGCATGAGCCATAGGTCCCCCAGACCACATAGGTGGTCCCCTCTCCATCTTCCCTGCTGCACTACACTGTGGATTTCCCTGGCACTACCATGCCATACCATGTTATCCCTTGGGATGGGAACAAGAAGCAGAAGCTGGAGGGAGAGCCAGGAAACTCTGGGTACTGCTGCAGCTAGAGCAATGTGGGCAGTGTTGGCCAGGTGTGAGCCTGGGGGCTACAGATTAACCATCAGATGAACCAATATGAAGCTTTATTATGTATGTTGCTAACCCATTCTATTTAATGGCAATTAGTAAACCAATTTGACCTCTGAGACCTGTGGGCTTTCATGGTATTGCACGCAACAAATATACACAATGTCAAGTTCCTGCAAGAACATGTTAGATATGATGACCAAAAAAATCACAGAGCTCCCCCTGGCTGTGACTACATGTGATGCTATATCGCTGTAGCAACACACTATGATGATGTAGCATCCACAGGCAAAACCCATGACTCTGCAGTTACATCACTGTAGCAGCGTACTCCCCCATTACAGCACGTTGCTACAGTGACATAGTGCCTTAAAATAACCATGCGTGGTGCACACAGTGCAGTATGGGCTGTTGCTGTACCATCTTTTAGTACTTTTAACAGGAACAGTCATAACAGCACTGTAGTGGCATGTGTACATGCGCCCTGTGTTTCATAAAGAAATACAAACTCAAGTCAAATTAAAATGAGAATGAGAAAACAGGCATGCAGAGGGTTAACTGTGATATATATCCATTTCAAATATTTATAAATTTACGTATTTTTTAACTTGAAAGGAATGTGGAAAGTTATTCAAGTTTTTGCTGTGGTGGCTGTAGGGAGGAGTCAGAGATTAGCCAGAAGACTTTGATGAAGGAGAGAGGCAGATTGCAAATTATATATAGCAAGATAGGTCAAAGGAGGTGGACAGCAGTAAAGAACAGGGCTGTGCTTTTTGATGTGGGTGATAGAACAGACAAAGAAATTGGAAAGTGTAAGAATATGATGGAGGAAGGAATATGTTGAAAATGCAGCACTGTGTGAAAATAAAAGGAAGAAAGCAAATGCTGTGAATTGTGATTCACGGGAGACTTTTTGCCATAGTATTTATCTCTCACTGCAGGAAATATGCACTGTCTTCATCTGATGGCTTTTTTCATGTGCCTTGAATTTGAAAGAAGAAAAGTCTTTGCTATTTGGAGAGTTTATTGAGAACCAGTTTTGTTGTCAAGGCCTATAACAGTTCAGCTGTTGCTGAGTGAGAATAATTTTATTTGGTACCTTCTGAAGATGTAGACAATGAAGCAGAATCTCTGGCTTATGCAGGAAAATATTGCAGCATGATACCACTGGAAATCTTTTCTATTTGATTTCTTTCCCAAATCAGAAAATGCCATTTTTTCTAAACTTAATCTTATCACCTTCACTTTCATTTGGATCTGGTTTTCTCTCTTTTCTTCCTGCTTAAAAAAAATTCACAGGATGGGAAAATCATTTCCCACCCACCTCAAGCATTGAGATATCAAGCATCAAGATCTCCAAACACATGGCACTGGCCAAAAAAAACTGACATATATAAAAAAAAATACTAGTAAACACTGGCTTCTTTTTATTTCATTTCTTTTTACTGAGCCTTTAGAATGCATTAGGTTCATGTATGCACACATTTTTCTACAACCAACATAGAAACTTACTTTTAAAACAAAAAAAAAAAGGGTATATTCATGCAATTTCTTGATTCCAGGTGCAGGATCATTAAGAGAACCATCACTTTTCACAAGACATGAAGTACAGTGGCAAAAGTTGACAATACTGCTGTCTATCCCCCCTCCCACCCCCCGCAACTCCCTTCCTTCTATTAGAACCACTGCACGTGTCTGTGAAATAAATGTTTTGATTTAGAGCGAGTCTTCCACCCTCAACACCCCACATCATTAACTTAATCAGGGCTCCTACATACTTTGGTGACATACAAGTTGTGTCTGTCACACTAGTGGCACAGCTACATGAACGGGTATCAGTGTAGAGCAGCTGCTGGAGCTGGCATATATGAAGACAGCTATATTTTCTTTCATGGACTCTTAGTCAACCCATTTTTCTTTATTTAGCCTGGCTTCCTGTGCCTAGCCCCCTCCACACAGCTGGAGTTTCATGATAAGAGCAAGGCAAACACACACATAAATAAACAGCAACTACCTTCTAAGCTGGATTCTCAAATTTTTACAACTTTGTCAGCAGCTGACAGTCAGGACACCAGGACTGACAGTCAGAAACTTGCATCTCCTCAAATCATAATCCCTCAGATTTCTTAGTTTTTACTCCATGAAACTTGCAATTGCACAGGTTTTGCAGAACCAGTCTGACCTACATGGCAATGTACATTATTGTATGGTAATGCATATCTCTATGGAATATTTCTAGTTAAGAGAAATCAGTAGTAGAATATTATTAAGTATGACTATATGAGGGTGTCTCTACTTGGGATCTATAGGGCATCTTTCTTATTGCATATGATGTTTCCTCTCTTAAATCCTCATCTAGCTGAAATTAGTTAAAATCTATATGAGTAATCACAACGAGAACCTCTTTGTAGCTAATTATTAGGGCACAAACTGCATATTCAGGGAATGACTCAACAGACACTGGCATAATTCAAAGTGTAGTATCTCACCAATGAAAACCCATCCCATGGGGGATGCTGCAGCAGGGGGCCAACTGGCAGGCAGCCATGGTGACCCAAATCTAGAAGCCTCCAGCAGAGATTTTGAAGTTCCTTTCTTGTAACTGAAACACCACTGGAGAGCAGGAAATATCTCTCCCATTGAGTGATTTTCTCCCAGGGGCAACAGGTCAAAGGTGTGTAAATTATACCTGTCTGCACTGATAAAAGCAAATGCATCTGTGGAAACAACCTGTAGATGGTTAAGTCCAATAGTTTTCCAGTTGAACACAATGCTTTAGAGAGGTGCGAATTTGACAGCCCATGAAGATGAAGACTGTTTGTCCACTGACTATTACCAGCAATGCATGCTTTAGACAGCCACACCACTTCTGGACCTCCTGCTAATGGACCTTTTAGAGACAGAGACAGGAAGTTCAGATTTTTGTCTTTTGCAAAGCCTTTTAAAAGTGGGATTTTGTGATATGAATATCTATCTTACTTAGTCTATAAGTTTTGCACTCTGTGTTGGTATAATTCCTGGGACAATGGTGTGAAGAAATCCCCCTCTGTCTGCCTCTGCTTCAATCAGTCCAGCTACGCCCTCTCTCTCTCTTTCACTTGCATGTTTTTTGGTTCAACATGGTCACCTAGGTGATTGGGCTAGATAAATTCCAAGGGAGGGGGAAGCTCTCGCGCTCTTCCTCCAGCGGCAATTTGGAACACAGAAGCCACAAGCCTCCAGAGAATTTTTGGATGAGTCTGGAAGTAAACACCTGAAAACCAGCTAGTAGATTAGGACTAAGTAATTCAGTCATGTACTAGAAGGGTCTCTGTGCTCATAACTGTAAGACGTGAGGAAAGAGAAGAGCCCCAGGGAAGTAAGATTGTCCCACCTGAATTGCAAGCAGCTATCCCAGCCCCAAGGCCGCAAAGAACTATGCAGGGTTCATTCTTCACCCGGTGTTTCTGGAGGGGAGGGGGAGTCAGCCAGAACTCCAAGATAAAGAGAGACCCAGAGCAGGCAAAAGGGAGACACCAGGAACCAGAAGTGGCTGACTCAGCCAGAAGGACGACAGGGACAACTGAAAGTGCAGACCGGTTCTCAGAGAGGCAGCTGTATGGAGGGAGTTACAGAGGAGAGAACCCTGAAGGAACTGCCCTCAGGGAAAGTGAAACTGCAGTGGGGCAGTCTGGAGGTACCGTAAAGACCCTAATACCAGGGCTAAAAAAAAGGTAAAGTTTGGAATATAAGGGCAGAAGAAGTCCCAGTTTGTTTTTGTTTCTCCTTTTCTTTGGAGTGAGAGGGGAGTACTCCTAGAGACAATAGGATAATGTGTTTGTAACTATCTGGACAATAGGCCAGTAAAGAAAAAAAATGGTTAAAATTCACGTCAGAACTGTGCATTGCTCCAAGCCTGGTGAAGTACAGCCAGGCGCAGTGGGGCTATTAATTGGCCAGATCTAAAGATCTACAAAGCATTTTTTTTTTGCTGCTCTGATGCAGACTGTTCTAACTGCTGAATTAATTCCTGGTGGAATGGGTGAGAGTGTAGGGGTTGGTGGAGCCGTCACTACACTGAGGCAGATATCAAGAACGAAGACTTCAGCCAGCTGGCCAAAGTGATAAAACTGTCTCTGTATAGAAGATGGAGTGAGGAAAAAGAGAAAAAAA
>NW_017729000.1:20996462-20999508 GCF_001723915.1 Gavialis gangeticus
AAAACTGTCTCTGTATAGAAGATGGAGTGAGGAAAAAGAGAAAAAAACCCACTCAGACAAGGTGATGAGCACTAGAGACCAACTAAAATACAGAACAATAGAGGCAAACATCTGTCCCAATTAGGGGCTGGATGTTAGGTGCGAGCTCTCATTAGGACATAAGATTCAACTTATTTTGCTTTGCTCAAAGTGTTTTCTCTTAATTCCTTTGTTTACTCTGCACTCTCTCTCTCTCTCCCCCTGATCAGTAAGAGTATTGGGTTGCAGCATGACTGGCTGTGAATTCCTGAGGGGAGAAGGGACAGAGAAGCCTTTTTTGCTTCCTTTGCTGGGCCAGCTACATTGGGTTTAGCAATTTTTGGATGCTTCAGGATGAAAGAAGCACCCTGAAATATTACCAGTGGGCAAAGCATGCCCGTGGCTTGCAGGTTCTGTGTACCCCAGGCTGCATAGAGTCCTAACGGAGACCAGTGCCCAGGTGGTGGCAACATTATCCTAGGCTTGTAGTTCTCCAGGAAGGGGGATGGCCTGCTGCAGGATCCCGCAGGGAGACTCCTGAAGTGTGGTTTTGGGCCCGGCACAGTGAGGTGGGTGGCTCTGCATAGTGGCACCCCCTACTGTGCTACCACAAATGGGATTTGGGGTCCATATCTAGGTTTCTATGTATGAAGAAAATGCTCTTCACAGTTTTGTTAACTTGGCTAAGGCCAAAAGTTTAATTTAATGCAAATCAACAGAAAATAATATGTTTTGGTCATTTCTGACCTAGGCTAAATTTATGCCTCTAACCTAGACATCAAAGGTTCCATGGCTCAGTACCAATCTCCTCAGATGCTTGAACATTTTTCTAGCTGGAGGACATTTTTCTCAGTCAGTGATAATTTTATGCAGTGCATAGTAGTTATGTGCATTTTGTATTGTGATGAAATTCATACAGGCATATCAAATACAAATAACTAAACCAAACCTCTGAATTTGCTGCCATTAGAAAGATTAACTGAGCTGATAAAAGCAACATCAGACATGGAAGAGACCTAGAGCTAGACAGAAAAAGAAAATAATAAATCCAAGCAAAGCCACTATAAATTTAGGTAGTTACCTTCCTTATTGAAGATTTAATTACACTAATGAAAATTACAACTATTTTTTTCAATTTACCTCAGAGCTCATTAATATGAAAGGTATATTGATACATTAAGAAAGACAGCCACTTTGGTGTCATAGCCAACTTAGGTTTAAATGAAACCTACCCAATCAGGAGGATTTAAATGAAAATCCACCTAATTAGATAGGTTCAAATGAAGGTTTAAATAAAACCTAACCAAGTCAGACAGCTAACAATGAACTCTGCATTACTGCAGTCAGATTGCTAATGATACCCTAGACAGCTTACTTTAAGCTATTGTTCTGAACTACTATAGATATAATAAAACTAAAAAAAGACTACCTACTGCTCAAAAACAGGAAAGAATTGGTGGAAAACTTAGAAGTGGTGGCAACTTGGACAGCAATGACATGAGATGAATGAGTTCAGGATCCTAAGGAAAGGAAGGAAGGATAACAGCAGAGCAAGGACCCTGGACTTCAGAAAAGCAGACTTCAACTTGCTCAGGGAACTGATGGGTAGGATCCCTTCGGAGGCCAGTCTGTGGGGGAAGGGAGTCTAGGAGAGCTAGTTGTATTTTAAATAAACCTTCCTGAGGGTGCCAGAATAAATTGTTTTGATGTGCAGGAAAACTAGCAAGTTATGGCAGAAGCCCAGCTTGGCTTAGCAGGGAACTCTTCAGTGAACTTAAACCGAAAAAGGTAGCTTACAAGCAGTGGAATCTTGTACAAATGACTAGGGAGGAGTATACAAATACTACTCAGCAGGGCTCTGCGAAACAGCACTGTTCCATTCTAACTTCAGTTTTGAGGTCTGGATGGAACAGTGTTTTGTATCGAATATAATTTCGAGTCAAGACCACCTCACTGTTTCACTTTGTCAAAACAGTGAGGCTGTTTCAACCCTGTTTTGACAGTTTTGCCAGACCATGGGGCTGGGGAAAGGAACTCAGCCCAGCTGGGCTGACTTCCCAGATTGTGCTGGGGGCGGGAAGGTTGCCATCCCTGTATGCTATATCACAGGGGTGCGGGGAAGCAGCAAAAGGGCACAGCATCCCCCTTGGCTCTCCAGGGAACTAGCAGACCTCCTGCAGCTAAAAAGAAAGACCTACAAAGGATAGAGGACAGGATCCACCTCCAAGGAGGAATATTCCGCACTGGTCCAGACCTGCAGGGAGCGAACCAAGAAAGCCAAGGCTGCGACAGAACTCCAACTAGCTACAAGTATCAAGAACAATAAAAAGTCCTTTTTTAGATATGTGGGGAGAGAGAGGAAAAGCAAGGGCAACATTGGACCCCTGCTAAACCAGATGGGACAACTGACAACCAATGCCCAGGAAAAAGCCAAACTATTAAATGGGTACTTTGTGTTGGTCTTTCATCAGTCCCATAGGATGCCTCTGCCCATTACAGGACAGGGAGGCCTGGGTGAGGGAGATCCCTTGCCCTCCATCAATGCTGACCTTGTGAAGAAACACCTTGAGAGGCTGGACACCTTCAAGTCAGCTGGCCCTGACAATCTACACCCCAGGGTACTCAAGGAGCTGGCGAGCATCATAGCCCAGCCTCTGGCACGGATCTTTAAGAACTCCTGATGCTCTGGTGAAGTGCCTGAAGATTGGAAGAAGGCCAATGTGGTACCTATCTTCCAGAAAGGGAGGAAAGTGGTTCCGGCAAACTACAGGCCCATCAGTCTGACCTCTATCCCAGGGAAAGTCTTAGAAAAGATTATTGAAGAGGCCATTCTTAACAGACTAGCCAACGGCAACATTCTAAGGGATAGCCAGCACAGGTTTGTTGCGGGTAGGTCTTGCTTGACCAGTCTTATTTCCTTTTATGACCAGGTGATCTATCACTTGGACAAGGGAGAAGAGATTGATGTCATATATCTTGACTTCAAAAAAGCTTTCAATCTGGTATCCCATGATCACCTCTTGGCAAA
>NW_017729000.1:21000332-21026022 GCF_001723915.1 Gavialis gangeticus
ACAATTCAAAAAGGATGTGGAGAAGCTTGAGAGAGTTCAGAGAAGAGCCACATGCATGATCAGAGGTCAAGAAAACAGACCTTACGACAACAGACTGAGAGCCATGGGGTTCTTTAGCCTGGAAAAGCGCAGGCTCAGGGGTGATCTGATGGCCACCTATAAGTTTATCAGAGGTGACCACCAGTTTCTGGGGGAACGTTTATTCACCAGAGTGCACCAAGGGATGACGAGGTTGAACAGTTATAAATGACTGCAAGATCATTTCAGGCTGGACATAAGGAAGAATTTCTTTACTGTCCGAGCCCCCAAGGTCTGGAACAGCCTGTCACCAGAGCTGGTTCAAGCACCCACATTGAATGCCTTCAAGAGAAATTTGGATGCTTATCTTGCTGGGATCCTATGACCCCACCTGACTTCCTGCCCCTCAGGCAGGGGGCTGGACTCGATCCTCCGAGGTCTCTTCCAGCCCTAATGTCTATGAAATCTATGAAGCAGCCCAGCTGGGCTACTTCACTACCCCCCGTGCTAGATCATGCAGGGACGGGAAAGCAGCCCAGCTGGACTGTCTCTGCATTCCTGCACAGTAGATCACAGAGGGTGGGAAACCAGCCCAGCTGGAATGCCTCTCCATCACAGGTGCTAGATTACGGCAGGGTGGGGAAGCATCCCAACTGGGCTGCTTCTCCATCCCGTGTGCTAGATTCTGCAGGGGCGGGAAAGCAGCCCAGCTGCGCTGCCTCTCCATCCCCCATGCTAGATCTGCTTCCCCTCCCCCCCACCCCCCTGTGATCTAGTGTGGGGGATGGAGGTTGGGAGTAAATATTCCCCGCCCCCCATGTTCTAGAAGCAGGGATGGAGAGGCATTCACTTTTGGAATCACTGCAGTGACCACAGTTTTATGGATATACCCAAACAAGCTTTAAACTAGCTAGTTTGAATAAAGATAGGTAACTGGCAGCAGCAGCAAGTCAGCTCAGCCAAGCTAAACACCATAGCATTCACCTGGCTTTTCAGGAGTGTTTTGCAGCCTGCACTGCCAGCAGAAATCAAGGTAACTAGTTTAAGCTGGCTTAGATATATTGCTATATCCTAACAAAGAAGATTCATTGATCTGAAAGGCTTTCTGAAGCAAAACTGTCAGCAGCAATAGGAAGTACAAATCTCCAGATCAGACATAGCTGTATTTGATGTGCTTGGAGTTGTAAACCAATAAAATGCACAGCAGTGTTTCTGTTTTATTCTTTTGACTAGTCAAATACTTTACACTGCAGTAACTTTGAAAATACAGTTAGAATGCGCAAGGAAGAAAGGTACCTGTTTGACTAGATCTGCTCTACAAATGTCTGTGTATGTGTGAGAGAGATTTTACCACATTTTACAATGCACCACATTAACAGGCATTCGTATCAAGTTTCCATTTAGTTAATACGTTTTTTAATTACAGCAAATCCAAGACTGCTATACTGATCATCACTGACTTTAATGGACTAGAATCTACAGTAATTCCTTGCTTTCCTTTAACCCTTGTCTGTTACCTGTATACTAGTGGTAATATTTTATTCTTGCAATACTACCAGTTTCTTTTTTAAAAGCCCCACATGGCAGGATTTTCCAGCAAGTGATCCTTTTAAAATGCATCTTATGGTAGCATTTTGATTATCTTCACATATATAGTTCAACAGTTTCAGAGACTCAGTTCGTCTACTATCAGATTTACAGTGTGCTATTAGGTCTGATCAAATGGGTCTAAATTTGTTTTTTCTCTAAATAAATCTCAGTGTCATTTAGAGAGACTGGAAAATTAACTCAATGCAGCAGTTCCGTGCTCAGTAGCAAGAAGCCAAAAGCAAAGATGTTTTAAATTAACAAATCCATTGAAAGAGACTTCTTCAAGGATTTATTTCCCATGGAAAAAAAACTTGTTTCTATGAAGAGAGAGGCTCCAAAAATAGATTGTGTCATAGAGCAATGAGCTAATTCTATACATTCCCTGTTCTTCTCCATAGTAGAATGCAGTGCACAGAAATGATTTGCTTGCTGTGGTCAGCCAAGCAGAATGGATATATTTTAACATTCTGACTAGGTACAGAAATTACCCATAAACTGGTTCCTACAAGCTGAAATTAGCACCCAAGAAGGATGACTGGAGACGATTTGGGTTAGAATACAAGGGGAACATAGTGAAGGGGATACAATAGTAGGAGCCTACTACAGACCTCCAAACCAGGAACAAGTGCTTGACCAAGAATTCACCAGGGAACTGGTCGAGGCTGCATGCTTTCAGTGCATGGTCACCATGCGGAATCTTCAACTACCCGGCCAAATCCAATTGGTCACAAAGCTTCCTTACATTCGTGGATGAGCTTTACCTGTCTCAAGAAGTTTATGGGCTGACAAGAGGCAAAGCGCCACTGGACCTAGTACTGGCCAAAGGGGATGATCTAATCAGTGACCTAAGAATTGAAGGGAAGCTGGGTGACAGTGACCACAAGTTGATCATTTTCACTATCCATCGCAAAGCTGGCAAGTCAGCCAGCCAGCAATGCAGTAGCCCTTGATTTTAGGAAAGCTGACCTTCATAAGCTCAGGAGGCTTGTTCTGGAGGCCCTGAGAAGCCATGATTTCACAGGGAGGGGAGTTCAGGATGAGTGGTTCCTCCTTAAGGAAGCAATCCTAGAAGCACAAGGGGAATCCATCCCAACCCATAGGAAAGGTGGTAAAGGTGCTCAGCAACCCCCTTGGCTCAGCAGGAAACTCATGGGTCTCCTATGTCTAAAAAGAGAGGCGTACAAAGGATAGAAGACAGGAAACACCACTAAGGAGGAGTATTTTGCATTGGTCCACATCTGCAAGGAGCGAACTAGAAAAGCCAAGGCTGCAGCTGAATTCAAACTGGCTACACAAATCAAAGACAATAAAAAGTCCTTCTTCAGATATGTGGGGAGTCGAAAGAAAAACAAGGGCAACGTTGGACCCCTGTTAAAACAGCTGGAGTAGCTGACTACCTACACGCAGGAAAAAGCCAATCTGCTTAATGATTACTTTGCATTGGTTCTTCACCAGCCCAAAGGGATCACCCTGCCTAACTTGTTGTGGGATGACCAGGATGAGGATGAATATATGTCCACCATTGACAAGGATCTTGTGAGGGAGCATCTTGAGAGGCTGGACCCCCATAAATCAACTGGTCTGGATAGGTTGCACCCAAGAATGCTAAAGGAACTGGCAGATGTCATAGCATGGCCACTGGTGAGGATGTTCAAGAAATCATAGTGCTCAGGTGAAGTACCTGAAGATTGGAAGAGAGTCAGTGTGGTGCCCATCTTTAAGAAAAGGGAGGAAAGATTATCTAGGAAACTACAGGCCAGTCAGTTTGGCCTCAATCCCTGGGAAGATTTTGGAAAAAAAGATCAAAGCAACCATTTTTGAGAGGCTAACAGAAGGTAACATTCTGAGGGATAGCCAGTACAGGTTTATTGGGGGTAGGTCTTGCTTGACCAATCTCATTTCCTTCTATGAGGAGGTGACGTATCCCCTGCACAAAGGGGAAGAGGTTGATATCATATATTTGGACTTTAAAAATGACTTTGACCTGGTGTCCCATGATGTCCTCATTGAAAAATTGGGCAACTGCAACCTCGACTACCCCATAGTACAATGGCTGGGGAACTGGCTCTGAGGATGGACCCAGAGAGTGGTAGTTAATGGAATTAAATCAACACGGCACTCGGTGACTAGTGGCATCCCTCAAGTCTCTGTTCTTGGATCTGTACTCTTTAATGTCTTCATAAATGATCTGGACACTAGCAGATCTAGTAGATCTGTCAAAAGCAGACTGGCAAAGTTTGCAGATGACACTAAACTTTGGGGAAGAGTGTCCACACTTGAGGATAGGCTGGTCATCCAGGTCAACCTCGGTAGACTTGCAAGGGGGGCGGATGAAAATCTAATGCATTCAACAGAGAGAAATACAAGGTGCTCCACCTTGGGAATAAAAACCTGTATCACACTTATGGGCTCATGCAATCCTACACTCACTAGCATTATGACCAAAACAGACTTGGGGGTCATGACTGACAAGATGTATATGAGCCACCAAGGTGATACTGCAGCTGACAATGAGAATAAAACTCTGGCTTGCATCTACCGATGCATCTCGAGCAAGACACAGGATGTCGTCCTCCAGCTGTACTCATCCTTGGTGAGGCTGCAGCTGGTGTACTGCATCCAATTCTGGGCTCCACAATTTAGGAAGGATGTGGAGAAGCTTGAAGGAGTCCAAAGGAAAGCCACGCACATGATCAGAGAACACAAGAACAGGATTTATGAAGAGAGGCTGTGAGCTATGGGACTCTTCAGCCTGGAGAAGCACAGGCTCAGGGGTGACATGGTGGCAGCCTATCAGCACATGGATGTGCATCAGGATCTGGGGGAACACCTGTTCACCAGAGCACCCCACGGGATGACAAGGTCCAACTGTCAGAAACTCTTGCAAGACTGTTTGAGGTTGGACAGAAGGAAAAACTGTCTGAGCCCCCAAGGTCTGGAACAGATTTCCCCCAGAAGTGGTGCAAGCACCTACTCTGGACATTTACAAGAAACATTTGGATGCTTATCTTGCTAGGATCCTTTGACCCTAGCTGACTTCCCGCCCCTTGGGCAGGTGGCTGGACCCAATGATCTTATGAGGTCCCTTCCAGCCCTAATGTCTATGAAATCTATGAATAGGTGATCGTAAACTGGTTCAAATCTGTAACACAACAATAGTTCAATGCACATAAACTGCTTTCAAAATGGACGAAACTGGTTTAATGTAAACCTGGATGGATGTAGTATCAGACCAGACTGATTTAGGTTAAACCAGTTTCAGGAACTTCTGTCCCAGATCCCCTCCAGACTCAAGTTAACTCACAGTCCCCCAGTATCCCAGGATTTTTTGTACCTCCTCCACAAACTCCCATTCTCACAGGGTGGAAGGGCTAGTCTTGGCCCAAGATGTCTGCTCCAGCAGAGCAGGGATGCTCTAGCACTCTCCAGCTTCTGGCCTGAGCCACTACAGGCATGTGGTTGCATTTCTGGAATCAAAAATGAATTTGTGTTCACTTGCTTATCAGTTCAATCTACACCACTTAGACTAAACTGTGACGATTGAATCAATTCAGTCTCGGGCTTTTTGACTGCCTGTATTTAGCCTCTAAGAATAAGAGCATAGGTACAGCAGACCACTAAGAAGAGCTGCAGCGATATGAAGATAATCTAGATTAGCCATTTATTTATCTAATTATGCTGTAATTTAGCAGATATAAGTAATATGAAGGTTCAGTTGGCAGGTGAAGTTTTACTGCTGGTAAATGGACAATGTTAATGCTGCACATCATGCAGTAAATAAAATGAGTGTTCCATCCCTGGGCTGCCGTCTTTGTTGTGATACAGCTAGGGAAAAAGATGATTAAGATCTAACTAATGAAAAACATAATGGATTTTGCCCACAGTCAAACAAAAATGAGAACCACATCTTTTAATTACTTTAATTCTAACCTAAATGTATAATTACTTTAATCATAGCCCACCCCTATCACCAAACCAACTGTTAGCTATCTTCAGCCTATCCAAAAGTGACTCAGTTATGGTTACTCAGATGAGCATTCAAGATGGGTCAAAATGATGAGCAAGTATAATGGTTTATTCTGACTACATAATGAATGCCTGCTGAACCCTGAACTCCTGCTGAATCCACTTAAAGCTGAAGACACTCAGCATGTCATAGAAATTCCCAAGAAATAGGAAGCAGCCCTAAATACCTAAACAGACAGAGTAATAAGGAAGTATTCAGGACCGAATGACTGCTATTTTGGGTGCTATCTGAACTGGATCCACCGAGGAGGTTCATCTCCAGATTATATTCTGACACACACACCAAAATTAGGGAACTGTTCAAATTTGAGACTGCACTTCCAGTAAATCCTGACTTAAACTCATTTAATTCTTAAGAATGCCCAGGTTTTGCTTTCACTACAAATGTAATTTTACTAAAGTTACTAGGTTTCAAGCAATCTTCACCCTGAAAACTTTTACTGAGTGAGATAATACAATTATATTATTGTTCGTATTATTATTTTTATTTGCTTTTCTGTGTCACGTAGGAACTCTGATAATACGAATAATAGTAAAGATATAATGACAAAGGTCATCTCCAGCCCAGTGACCCATATGACTAGAATTGTTAAGGCCCACTAATTTCTGTAGCTAGTGGCAACACAAGGGAATGATATGGCTAGCATCATATTTTGCCACCTTTGATTTCCCAATCTAAATGTCCACTTTTCCATTTATAGATTGTTTAACTAGGTGCAGCCTTTAACATAAGTCCAAAGTACAGTTTGGACTCACACCTCTAGGGCTGAAGGAAAATGTCTTAATTATTCTTCTACCATGCCCCTTATTTATAACAGTCAAAGAGTGAAGAAATGATGAGACGGAAGCAAGAAAATAAAGGGATGTTTTCAGCTGAAATCTGTAATAACATATGCAAAAGAAATCCTTTATGCCTGATCCAGGCAACTTTCAGAGAAAAGGGCTTTTCAGTATTTTTAGCATTCACTATGTTTTGTTATAGAGGAAAAAACAGATGTTTCACTGAACATCAGAGAAAGATGTTCTCACAACTATGCACAAATCCTATATATATGTACAAAGGGAGGTTTGTGAATTTGTGAATATTAAGAAGTTTCTCTTGGACCTAGGGAAGTGGTGGGATAATAATACCACTTATAGATAACAGATTATCCAAATATGTTATTTCCTTTACAGTTAAGCACAACTTTTCTTAGTTCCCTCTCAGCCAATGTCAATCCTCAGTTAACCAAGGGAGGAGACTGTTGAGCAATATGGGGTTTTTTGTCCTCTCTCACCTGTTACCTCTGCAGCATTCCTTGACTTGTGTAGGAAGTACTCTATTTTGGGCAATCAAAAGTTAACCATAATCTTCCATATTAGAAGCCATTTTACTACCACACAGCCATTTGTCTAGCCATATTCCTTTAAGAATAAAGACTGAAAAGTAGGTAAGCAACTATACTGAAAATTAATAAAATGAAAAAGGCAAATAGAGGAGCACTGAGCAGTTTGGGACAAACATGCTGAAAAGCTCTTAGTAATGCATACCAGTTGCGATAATGTACTGGGACAGTCTTACTATATAGCAATTCTGTTTACTAACTGAGTATGTGCTATTTAGCATTATTCTGAATGATCAGAAGTACATAAAATAGACTAAAAGCCTTTTGAAAGTTAAGTTAGTCCCTCATCTCCAGTTAATAATGAAGGAAATAGCCCAAATTAGGCAGCAAACAGTAAGACACCCCAGTGTCCAACTCATAGTATGTCTGTGTACTAATGCACTTGTTGGCAAAGTGACAGAATCAAACTGAGAGAAACTAGAAGTTTGGATGTGAAGGAGGCTGCCCTTGATGGACAAACATTCCACGACTGCTGGAATCCAAAAGAAGAGCCAAAAGAAAGAGTATTGCAAAATGCTAGAAATAAATAAAACATGAAAGACAAAAATGACAAATCTAATTCCCTCACCTCCAAATCTCTTGGTCTTTACCCTGCAGAATGAGGCACTGGTTTATTCAACAAGTTTATAAAATTCTATAGATGTATCTAGTAAAGTAATTAAAACTACATCAGCAGTTGAGAGAACCAGGCATCTGGCCTAATGTACAGGGCCTGATTTAATCTCAGCCTATGAAAACTCTAAAAAGATGGGGCTTAACCTACACTCTGAACGTCAACTCTTCCACACCTCCACTTTGCCCTGCCTCCACCTTTCTGCCCCTGATGTGCCCATTACATTGAGGGTAACTGATACAACATTTCTTATATAACATCTATATGAATTACCAACCAATTGATTTGGAAACAGTGTTTAATCTATGCAGATGACCTGTTCGTAACAACTCAAAACACTAGCTTTGACCATGCTGAAAAGTCCTTAAATACAGCACTAACTGGCCTAACCTCATACTTCCTGAAAACTAATTATGTGCCAACCCAACAAAAACACAAGTGTATGCCTTTGTCCACAGGGTACTGGATAGGGGCCATATCCCCACTGACCTTCATAGAATCATAGAAGTCGGGTCAGAAGGGACCTTGTAGATCTTCAAGTCCGACCCCCCGCCTGGGCAGGAGAAAAACTGGGCTCAAATGACTCAGCCAGGTAGGCATCAAGCCTCTTCTTAAAGACCCCCAGGGTAGGAGCCAGCACCACTTCCCTTGGAAGTTGGTTCCAGATCCTAGCCACCCTGACCGTGAAGTAGTTCTTACGGATGTCTAATTTAAACCTCCTCTTCAACAACTGGTGGCCGTTAGGGGAAACAAGGTCTCTCCCAAACCCTTCTGGTCCTTGCACCTGGTGGGTCTGGGCCATGAGGGAAAAACCTTGTTATCATCACAGAATCAGACAGCAATAGTCTCCTGGTTCTCTCCTGTCACGCCTTGATGTAAGGTATTAGGAAGTGTTCTCTTGCTGAGAGTTCACTTTGAGGGCACCAACCAGTCCTGGGGCTCCAACCTCCTCTTACACCGCAGCCAAACACCAACCAGATGTTATGATATCACAGGAAATATCAGTCATTAACAGATGTTCTATTGCCTCACTGTTCTTCTCTTTTCTTCAGCCCTTGATCTCCTTAAGCGCTACCTCTGGATGAAGAGATCAGTGTGGACCCAGAATAGCAAAAAGGGAACTGCAACTACCACAACACAGCACGGCCTAGGTACATATTTCACACTCCCAAAGTCCCAGAATGCTATGCGCTGTTTTCTTTTTTTCTCCCCCCCTCCCCACACACAGGTACAGGTTCCTTTCCCCTTGGGCTCTGGAACAATCCTTATCGGGACACAGCCTGTGGGTAAAAACAACTTAAATCAGAGGAAAAAACAAAAAACCCCCCCAAACCTTGCCACGGATAGGCAGTGTCTTTGCCTCACCACAGTTCAATGTCACTTATATAGCTTGGGGTTCTTCCCCCTTACCTGATAGGGCTCAAAACCAATCCATCGACCCTTTCTATATGATACAATAGTAACTCAAATGCAAAGATGAGCCAAGAAAAAAACACTTTTTATCACGCTGAGTGGCTTGTGGCAGCTCTGTCAGTCCCAGTACTCCAGTATCCACAGTTAAGAAATGCTGCAGCATATATCTCCAGTAGTTAGAGCTTCTCTGAGACTGAAATCTGGTCCTTTTCCCACCCCCAGGGTTCACACAGCTAGGGTTCAGGCTGAGGTAGCAGAACTTGCCTGTTTCCCCAGTCCATCGTCTCTCTCATCTGGTGCAGGTCCCTCCATCAGAAATAGGGCATCGAATATGGGGAACACCAATTCAGAAGGACCAGCAACTGATAAAATGTCATTCCAGCAGCTGCGGTGATCTCTGCAACAGTATTGTTTCCTGTTGGTCTGGTAAGTTTCCCCGGTTTTTGTTCTTCTCTGGAGAGGCAGAGGAAACCTCTTCACAGCCTTCCATCTGAAAAACCATGAGGCCAACTCCAGCTCAACATTACATGGTCCGCTATCCCACTATCCAAATCCAGTTTACAATGGAGTCACCCTTGACCAAACCCTCTCATACAAAGAGCACATCATAAAGACTAAAAGCAAAGGTGAGCACTCATAAGACCATTCTATACAAGCTTACCAACTTGAAATAGGGAGATAGCCCCTCAGCCATCCAAACCACTGCCCTGGCTCTCAGCTTCGTCTTTGCCAAGTATGCATACCCTGTATGTGAGACATCTGAACATGCTGAGTGCCTTGACTCCATTCTGAATAATAGCTGCCAATGCATCACAGGATGTCTGAAGCCTACCAGCCTAAACGGTATTACCTGCTGGTTGGCATTGCTCTGCCTGACATCAGAAGAGCAGTGGCCAGCAGGATAGAATGAATGAGACAAACTGAATATATGAGACTCTCGCTGCATGACCATCCTGCAACACACAAATGTCTGTGGGAGTTTCCTCACCAGCACCCAATGAGACTTGACTACAGATGTGGAACAGGAGGCTGAAGAAAATACCTGACAGTGAAAAAATTGACATTCTAGTGGCCAAGTTCTTACTACTAGTTGCTGATGGCATGATCCACTAGGTAGCAATATCTCAACCACCTATGTACCAGAGTTAGATGCTCCAAGGAACTAATGAAGAAATGGGGCTATGCCATTGGTTTAACCACCTGCAACTGTGGCACAGAGCCTTGGATTATGCAACACCTGCTACAATGCCCGCTGCTTGAAGGCATATGTACAATGAAAGATCTAGCAAAGGACAATAAACAAGCACAAGCATGTATAAGAAAACGGTCAAATATGGTGTTGAGACGTGAGAAGAAGAAGACGCTGAAACAAATGAGAAACTCCTCTATACCAGGAGAATTTTCTAGTGGCCACTTATGGACATATTCAAGCCCTCTGTACTACTTGAATAGTGCCAAATGGATAAGTCTCCTCAAATATTCTGATTCTGTGTTTAAGACCCCTTCTATTCATTACATTGTACTGTACCCGTGTTACATAATTTGCTTGCAAAGGATGTTGGAAGAAGATAGCAGTAGGAGAAGCAGAACCCCTTTATATCCAATATTTTAAAGGAACACTGAAAAGGCTGAAGCAAAAAAGATGTAGCTTGGGGTCCAAATTTTCCAGTTTGAAAATCTGTTGCCTCCATGCCATTAGTGGTGCTATTAAATACAGCACATGGATCAACTTCATAATTTTAACTCCAAGGCATTTTTAAAAATAAACATCTGAATTTGTTGAGACACCATACATAGAATATACTTACAGCATGTCCATGAGCAAGTGCTAGACATACAAATGACTAAATTTATTGTCATTTAGTCATAACAAAATACAGCCCCCAGGTAAGCAAAGCAAATAATTGGCTACTTTTATTGTCTGCAAATGATGCCTCTATCTCCAACAAATGTCTTTGCTTTGTGACCTCCAGTAAGCAAGGTGCACCCATTGCCAGAAACCTTTCCTAAGCAAGGTCTTAAGATTGACATCATCTGAATAATTCTAAGGCCAGCACTTTATGTCTAGCAATTCAAAATACAGTTCAACTTTCACACAGACAAGGTTCATATGCATGTGAAATTAGTGTGCCTGCATAAACTCTGGCACAATTCATTCTAGAGTTTATTGCTCCCAGGTGCAGTGTTTACATCTGCACCTAGAACCACAGCACATTGAGCTGGGGCAGTGCATCCCCAACTGGCAGGGTTAATGCACCTTGGCTCAATGTGCTGTGGAGGGGCTGGCTGGGGCATGAGAGTGCTGCAGTGCAGGGTTAGCTGGCAGGCAGCTCTGCACTACAGTACCCTCATGCCCCAGCCAGCCCAAGTCACCAACTATGCATGCATTAAGGTGGAGTAAATAACTCTGCCAGAGGATAGTACTTGCGTCAGGCAGTACCATCCTGCGGTAGAGTTAATTAGTTTACTCCAGCCTAATGGGGTGCACATGTAGATGGTGATGCTTTACTGTGAAGCTAATTAGGCAGTTCTGCAGGAAGCATCTTGTGTAGATGCCCCCACAGACACCACATATTTCTTTTCCAGTTTTCTCAGGCTTGCTCCTATATATATATTTCTGGATCATAAGATAGAAGGATGATGACTATGTTATCCATATGGTTATTCACACATTCCCCAAAATGAATCAACTGTAGGCTGTGACATATTGCCTGACAAAATGAAGGGAATGCCAAGGAAGATCTCTTCTATAAAACTTATTGTGATGTCATGTATAATGTTGTATATGCAATGGAAACATTTCCTCATGGCACTTGGAAGGGGAAGATAAAATTACTCATTTCATGTTTTATTTTTAAACTGTTTCTTCCTGTTTCTTTAATTTTTATAGACTGTTAAGGAATCCTTTGGGGCCATATTATTTCTTCAGATGCATATAACTTCTATTAGCATAATTAGTAGCTTCTTGAATTGGGATATACAACTGTGCACCTCATTTGCTTATATAACTCTCTTGATCTCTTGCACAAATTAGATGCCTATGCTAATCACTAGTCATGATATGTTTTGTGATCAAGATTTTGTGATTTGTGAGTGCAGTTCCAGTTTGTTCAAAGGAAACTGGGGCAAACAGTTTTAAATACACTATGAATATGAAACTGCCAAGCTAATTCCTTACAAAAGAAATGGGCTTTGTGATTGAAAACAGAATTGGGAGAGGTAGTTAGCCATATTAGGGAGGAGAATAAGAATATTGTTCTGGCATACATGGATGAAATCAGGAAGGCCAAAGGCTCAATTGGCATTGTAGCTAGCAAGGGATGTGAAGGTTAGCAAGAAGGGTTTCTACAAGTATGTCAGCAACAAAAGGAAGGTCAGGGAAAGTGTGGGTCCCTTACTGAATGGGGGCAACCTAGTGACAGACGATGAGCAAAAGGCTGAAGTACTCAATGCCTTTTTTATCTTGGTTTTGAGAGGCAAAGTCAGCTCCCAGACTAGTGCACCAGATAGCACAGGCTGCAAGTTGAGCAGCCATCAGTGGTAAAAGAACAGGTTAGGGTCTATTTAGAAAAGCTGAACATTTACAAGTCCATAGGGCCATATGCAGTGCATCCAAGGGTGCTGAGGGAGTTGGCTGATGTGATTGCAAAGCCACTGGCCATTATCTTTCAAAGCTTGTGGTGACTGGGGGAGGTCCCAGACAACTGGAAAAGGACAACTATAGTGTCCATCTTTAAGAAAGAGAAGGAGGATCCAGGGAACTAGAGACCAGTCAGCCTCACCTCAGTCCCTGGAAAAATCATGGAGCAGATCCTTGAAGCACTTAGAGGAGGAGAAGGTGGTGGTTAGAAACAGTCACCATGGATTCACCAAGGACAAGCCGTGCCTGACCAACTTCATTGTAGGGCCATGTGAAACGGCAACATTTAGATTTGACTTCCATTTTGCCGTTTTGGAGGGACAGTATTTCATTTCATCATTTTGTTTAGTTTCAAAGCACTGCTCCGTTTCATTGAAACTATTCCACTGTTTCGATGTGTTTTGACATTTTGTCCTTAGGTGATAATGGAGAATCATGAAAATGCCTATAACTTGGTCATTTCTTGCCTGATTTAGATGAAATTGCAGGGATGGTAGCCCCTTCTGAGGGCATGAAGCCTACCAAGTTTCAAGGAGATAGGTGCAGGGGTTTCTGGGAAACTGCACTTCAAGATGCTGAGAGCAAAACTCGTATCACTTGCTGGCAGCAGCAGATCTGGGGGCCTGTGCCCTGAGGAGGGCTGTGGGGCTGTGCTGGACTCCTCATGGGAGTGTGGGTCCCCAAATCTGAGCACGGGATGACAGGAGGCTGCTGCTGCTGCCTGGGACCAGCGCTGTGTGCAGCCTGTGCCCAGTGCTGGGAAGACTGCTGCTGCTGCTGGCCCCAGGCAATAGCAGCCACCTTCTGTCATCCCATGTGCAGATCTGTTGGCCTGTACCCCTGGAAGGAGTCCAGCAGGACTGGGAGGGCAGGTTGAGCTCTGTGGAGCTGGCAGAGCCACTCAGAGCACAGCCCTGTCTCTCCCAACCTCCACCCACCCAACTGAACTCCGAGTGGCTCCACCAGCCTCGTAGAGCTCAGCTCAGTGGCAGGAAATCCAGTGGCAGAGGTGCTTGATGTGCAGCCCTAGCGAGCACAGCCCAGTGACAGAAGGCTCCACAGCCCCATAAAGCTGAGCCTGGAGGTGGGAGGTGGGGGAGAGCCACTGGCCAGGGTTGCACTCAGAGCGGCTCTGCCACTGGCTCTCCTGCCACTGGACTGAGCTTCATGGGGCTGACGGAGCTGCTCAGAGCACAGCCCCAGCTCTCCCTCACCTCCTGCCACCAGGATGCTTCAAAATTTGAAATGTTTCAAAACTTTCAAAATGTTTTGAGTACCCTCATTTCATTTTGAAGGTGTTTTGAAGCCTATTTCATTTTGATTTTGCTGTTTCAAGCTCAAAATGTGTCAAAACAGCTTCGAAACAAAACACCTGTTGAAATTTCACACAGCCCTACCCAATTGCCTTCCATGATGAAATAACTGGCTTTGTGGATGCAGGGAAAGCAGTGGATGTGATATACATTGACTTTAGTAAGGTTTTTGATACCGTCTCCTACAGCATTCTTGCAAGCAAGCTGAGGAAGTATGGGTTGGATGAATAGACTGTAAGGTGGACAGAGAGCAGGATGGATCGTTAGGCTCAACAGGGAGTAATAAACATCAAGTGGAGTGCCTCAGGGGTTGGTCCTGGGGCCAGTTTTGTTCAATAACTTCATTAATTATCTGGATGATGGGATGGAATACACTCTAAGCAAGTTTGCAGATAACTCCAAGATGGGGGGAGTAGTAGATATGCTGAAGGGTAGGGCTAGGATTTAGAGTGACCTAGACAAATTGGAGGATTGGGCCAAAACAAATCTCATGAGGTTCAACAAGGACAAGTGCAAAGTCCTACAATAGGATGGAATAATTCTATGCGCTGCTACAGGCTTGGGACCAACTGGCTAAGCAGGAGCTTTTCAGGAAAGGACCTGGTGGTTACAGTGGACAATAAGATGGATGAGTCATCAGTGTGCCCAGGTTGCCAAGAAGGCTAACAGCATGTTGGGATGCAGTAATAGGAACATTGCCAGCAGATTGAAGAAAGTAATTATTCTGTTCTATTCATCACTAGTGAGGCCACATCTGGAGCACTGTGTCCAGTTTTGGGCTCTCCACTACAGAAAGGATGTGGACAAGTTGGAGAGAGTCCAGCAGAGAGCAACAAAGATGGTTAGGGGGCTGAGGCATGTGACTTATGAGGAGAGGCTGAAGGAGCTGGACTTATTTAGTCTGCAGAAGAGAAGAGAGGCGATTCATAGCAGCCTTTAACTACCTGAAGGGGGTTTCAAAGAGCATGGAGCTGGACTGTTCTAGGTGGTGGCAGATGACAGAACAAGAAGCAATGGTCTCAAGTTGCAGCAAAGGGGTTATTAGGAAAAACTCTCTCACTAGGAGGGTGATGAAGCCCTGGAACAGGAGGTGGAATCTCCATCCTTGGAAGTTTTTAAGGTCTGGATTGACAGTGCCCTGGCTGGAATGATCTAGTTGGGCATGGTCCTGCTTTGAACAGGGTGTTGGACTAAATGACCTCCTGACATCCCTTCCAATCCCAATTTATTTTATAATTCTATGTTAGACTGAACTCAGGCAGAAGGCAGAGTGGATTTAGTTAGTCTATAGTCTGATTTAGTTTGCCTATAGGGTGTAAATCTACCCTGCCTTCTACCTGAAATATGGCTTGTCGTTCACCTTAAATATATAAATAACTGTTTCTATTAACAGTGATCAGCTATGAAAATATTTTTTTCCAGTTTGAATCAAAGATTAATTATTTTATGACGACACTACAGACTAATCAGTAAACAGATTTGCTTTAAAAGGTTGATTCATAAGACCATAAACCACTTTGGGATGTGATTGCATCAGCAAAGCATGTACATGTTGGATTGTTCTGGAAAAGGATATTTAATTGGTGTATGGAAGGGTACCAGAAAATCAAGTCTCACGTATGTATGGGCTACATCAATTATTATTAATTTATTTTTGGTGTTGTAATAGTGCATAAGAGCTCTAATCATGCCAAATGTCAAACTGAACTACACATTGCAAAAGGATACTTAGAGCATATTGCCAGGTTCTTAGTTGGGGTACGTCCTAGTTCAACTTTTACTATAAGTATACACAGTTGATGGATCTTTTATATAAAATATTTACCGTAGATTTGTATGCAAGAACAAACTCTGGACACCTCCAAGTTAAAGGTACCATTACAAGAGCACACCCTTTTAGTCTAGGTAATGTTTATTGTATGATGATAGAATTTACAATATAAGCAGTATTATAAGGATTTTTGATACTTTTTTTTCCTTTTTGTGTGCTTCATCAGAGGATCAGATTTTTTTCTTCAACCATGAGACTTATTGCAGAAGCTGTTGCTGATACATGACCACCTCCTGAACACATCACTAATACCAGGATTACCAATGGATGAGACATAAAAAGGTTAATATAATGACTTGCATCCTTTTGCTCAGTGCACCCCAATATCTACAACAATTGCTCTACACCCTTCACATCTAACAATATAATCAAGCCTTAAGCCTTTTTTGGCTGAGGGCTGCAGAATAAACTTAGGTGACTTTCCAGCTTGCAAATCTTCACTGTCAAGTCTCATTGCATATATCTTTGAATCACGTTCACTACTTTGATGGTAATATGGATTTTTTCCCTATGGTGAAAGTTCACTTAGTGAGTCATTTTGTTCTCCTACGTAAAATAACTTCTTCTTCTTTTTTATAAATGCATAGCTGATTAAATCACAAGTAATTGCTCCTCAAGAACAGTATTTTAAATCTCTTAGACTTTCTGTCTTTCAAATCAAACTGTTCAGTGAATCATTAGGCATTTCAGTGGTTTGAAAAAATACCTATTTCCTCCATGTCTGTTAAAGTTACTTTTGCTATTACTTATGAGATCCTCAAGAGAATTAATGTTGCTAAATCTCTCAGTGTGGCAAATATTAGTGATTAAGTATGACACAATCAAAATGCAGCCGACTTTGCTACTTGTTAATGCAATGCACCAAGAATCCAGGATCCTTGGATTCTGTTTGGAAGACAGACCCTGTTTGCTGACTGTGAGAAAGCCATGTTACTGCTTCATGCTTTCTTTTACTCATCTGCAGAAATGGGAATAACAATATACTGTAGCATCAGTCAGAAGTAGGACAGTTTATTTCCTTTTAGGGATATGCCTGCAAAATTCACTGAGTAAATGGCCACTTAGCAGGTGACAATTACTGCTAAGGGAATAACTTATGCAAGTGCTATTTCATTAAAAGGTAAACATGGTATGATTAAAAGGGACACTATTATTATTTATCTGCACTCTGGGTGATTTTTACTTTAAAATATTTCTCATTCAATAGATTCCTCTTTCTTGAATTTTCTCTCTGCTTTGCTCATTTCAGCTGAAGAAAGCCTTTATGGAGCGAAGTTTTAATTGTTGTAAATCAACACTTACTTTTAAAGGAAGAGACTCTCAGCTAAAGTAAATTGGTGTGGCTTCATTTTAGAGTTAATGGAGTTAGCCCAAGAGTGCTAAACATTTAGAGCTTGATCTAAAGCCCACTGAATCTGGTGTAATCATTTCAGTAAACTTCAACTGGCTTTCAGTCAGATCCTTTTATAGTGCAGTTCCAGGTGCTAGAGAAGGATAGATGATCCTTTTCTCATGAAGGAAATGAAGCAGAAAATCATCATGCAACAAGCTTTGGAGGAGGAAATGTCCATGATTCATGGTTTTGTAAGTGCAGTGATATGATCTGGCATTTGAATTATTTTTAAAATAAAATGACCTTCTAGTAGTAAAAATAGATACCTCAACACATCCGTGCCATGCTTACTCCCACCAAGCAGCACTTGATTCAATGACTAGTCTCATTGATTTAAAGGGAATGCATGAGAAGTGAGGTAGACTCAACTTGAATAAGGATAGCAGAAGCTGGCTTTAAATCAATAAAATAGTTGTGAGGGATGCTCAATCACGTGTGAAGTACAGAGTTAATGTAAGGGATGCTCTGGTTGGTGTGTTTTTCATGTCTCTTTCTGCACCCAGTCCAGAGGATGACAGTCTTTTACAGCTATCTGCTTGAGTGGCTGGTTCTTCAACTCAGACTGTACAGACTTATGATTCTAGCTGTTGATGTTTCCAATTCAGTCTCAGGTGTCAGACAAGCTGGGAGGCATTACATTAACATACAGGATATAAGATTTGCCATAGAAGAACAGAGCAAAAATTCTTTGGTCAAGAGTCTAATTTCCAGTATTGACCAATGTTGAATAATTCGTAAGGAGTATGACCTCCATTGGAAATCTATTGGAGAGAGTGGTCAGTTTATGCCCTGAAGTAAGAGATGGATTAATTGATTTATCCAATATCAAGGAAGGAGTTAGGAGTAGGGTTGCTTCCAGATTAAAGGAAGGTAAGAAAGCATAGATCTCAAAGGAAAGAAATAGGGTTAACAAATATCTTTGCCTTATTGACTGTATTGGTTTTTTTCCCTTTATGGTTTTGGGGGCCTTGATACCTTTTATATTCTCTTTTCTTAAATAGCTCATTTTTTCTTTTTTGTTTCTCCATTTCATTTCCTTAGTGTCTAAAATTTAATTCTCCCCTTTGTGCACTTCCCATCTTGCAGTCACTCCACCCACTTACCTCCCTCAGTAAAGAGCAAGATAGCTGTGCTTTGCCATGCATGCAAATAGATGTCTTTTTAACTGCGTTGGCTTTTTAACTGCATCATCTAAATTAGAGGAGTATAATTTAGCCAGAGATTTTCAAAGGTGTCTAAGTGAGTTAGGCACACAAGTGCTATTGGCTTTTATTTAGAAATAGGTACCTTACCCCCTATTTCTCCAGGGCTAGTGACTGTTTCAGATTGTTTTACTCAAGCCTATCTATAGAACAGGTGATGCATAAATCTGTATTTCTCCTGTAGATTTCCAAAAGCAGGTGAGGAACTAAAGGTGATATAATTTGTGAATCATTTACTAATTGATCATGAAAAAATATTTAAATTATTTATTTGACCTTTCATAGAGTCACTTGGTTTCATGGTAAAATGCATTTGGTCATTCCAGTAATGGCAAATTCTTTAGAAAGCTATGGTGTCTGGATTTATATAGCCTATATTTATTCTACGATATTCTTATTGCATCTTTCTTAATTTGATGGACACTGATGAAAAATTAAGTAAAAATCTCCTTGACTTCTAGCTAAATTACTAATTATGAAACTGAAAAACATCTTTATTCAAACTTCTCCTAAAATATAATGTTGGACTCCGTTATATTGCATGGTTTCAATTACATTGTATTTATTAGAGGCATTCCTAACATTCCTAAGTGTTGCAAAGTTATCCAGAGAAGAAAATGGCTTATTAATAGCTACAGTATTTTTAGGGACAGTGGAAGAACAATAAAGTTACCACTGCTATTTCTGATCTCCTTAGGGCTGATTTTCTCTCCTCTAACTGAAGTACATGGCATTCAGTCCAGCATGTGGGGATACTACCTTTCCCCAGATGCCAGACAAAAGGTTCTAACAGATCTGTCAAGGAATCAGAGACACCTTGCTATCACAAATGCCAAACGTTTTCTTAATTGGCATTCACTTTTTGTCTTTCTGCTTTTCTGCCATGTAGGAAATCTAACAGAGTTGCTCACTAAGGAAAAAAGGAAAAATTGCTATTGCTTTAGAGAAACGAAATGTAGTGCAGAAGCTGCCTATTTGTTTAGTCTGCAGTTTCCTCTGTATTTTCTCTTTCCCCCTTCAGTGTAAAGCTAGAAAATACCTACTGATTATAAAGCGCGTCATTTGGAAAAATATGAGATCCAAAGGACTGCAAGGCTCAGGAAAATGTGCCCTTATTGCAAAGAAGGCTAACAGCATACTAGGCTGCATTAGTTAGGAGTGTTACCAGCAAAATGTGGTTATTCCCCTCTACTCAGCACTGGTGAGGCCACATCTGGACTACTGTGTTCAGTTCCCACCCCCCACTAAGGAAAGGATTAGATAAATTTGAGACAGTTTGGTGGAGGGCAACAAAAATGGTTCAGGGCCTAGGGGTCATGACTTGTGAGGAGAGGCTGAGGGAACTGGGCTTATTTAGTCTGAAGAAGAGAAGACTGAGAGGGGATTTAATAGCAGCCTTCAACTACCTGAAGAGGGGTTCCAAAAAGGATGGAGCTACTGTTCTCAGTGGTGGCAGATGACAGAACAAGGAGCAATGGTCTCAAGTTGCAGCAAGGGAAGTTTAGGTTAGATATTAGGAAATGTTCTCACACTCCGAGTGTAGTAAAGCACTGGAACAGGTTACCTAGACAGGTGGTGGAATCTCCATTCTTGGAGGTTTTTAAGACCCAGCTAGATAAAGCCTTGGCAGGGATGATCTAGTTGGGGGTGGTCCTGCTTGGTCCTGCTTTGAGGTCCCTTCCAACCCTAATTTTCTATGATTCTAAGTGGATATACAGTGACTGGTTTGGAATCAGAGAGGTCAGAAACAGACCATACTCATTAGTAACTGTTGATCATTTTGTGGTCACTGTACATAATGAGTGGGCGGGCAGTGTTTGATCATTCCCTAGTGTACAGGTGGTGTTTTGGACTTCTGGTAATGCTTGGCACACTGGTTGACAGCCTTAAGAAAGAAGTCAAATACTGAGTAGGCCATATGGACTGAACTCTCACTGCTTTAAATGGGTCTTCCAAACCAGAATACAGAAATCTTGTGCAGCAATGGGTATTGACAGGTTAGTTAGACTTTACCCATCCTGGGGGTATACCTAGTGCCTTTAACTAATGCTAAATAGTACCTTTAACTAATGCTAAATTCATGAAAAAACTTCAATTTAAAAAGACAGAAGGAACCCTTGTCACATGCATTTGTTGTTTCCTAGTAACTGTAAGAAACTGGGCTCTACAATTAGAAACTCTCAGGACCATTGTGGCTTTTGTACAGCTAATAGTCATGTTAACAGTCACTTTTTAATCATATCACTTATGTGCTTTGACTTAATTTAGTGCCAGTGAGAATCTTCTTCCATAACAGACATCAATGAGATGTGCCTGCTGCTGTCATACAATCAAGTTTCTCCAATTACTGGCCAAAATCCACATCTCAGTTCAGCAAAAATGCAAACTTGACTAATTAATTGTGTTGCGTCAAATTAATGTAATTTAACTTAGGCGGCTGCTGATGCTAATCAGCGTTTTGAGCTAGGAATAGCTATGAGGAGTGGTTCACTTTTAGTATGGAACAAAATGTTTAGACATTTTAAGAGGAGATTCTATTGTAGCTTCCAAATTTGAAACCAAAATATTATTCTTATAATGAATAAGGTGCAATTAAACAAAGGTGGAAATGGAAGCATTTATCTATGCAACTGCCTCCTTTAACAACTAAATCTGGTAGTTAGATGCATATTCTAAACACAGGGTGAAATTCCACCCTCGCTGAACATATGGGAGCTTTACCATTGACTTCAGGGGAGCCAGAATTCACCAGCTGGCTTTTCTACCTGCAGATCATGGCACCTACAATTGCTACGTGAACCAAATTGTGAGGCTGTTTTAAAATGGGTGACCCTAATTCCTTTCCGTCTAGAGTCACTGATCAAAAACATACACGTGCCACATTACACATATAAACACAAGGTGCTTCTTAGGGGAATAGCGATATCATTTCTAACATACCATGCAGCACTCCTGGTGCCAAGATGTTCTGTTGTATGGGTACGTCAGGGTTTTATCTCATGGTTTCATTTGTCTTCTAAATTGTCTTTAATCTTTCAGGCTTGCACTGATGACAGAGTCTCATATCAGACTTAGCTGTACTGTCTCTCCAGAGTCATCCCTGGCTGGTTTTTCAGTAGCAACACAAAATGTCTTTGCCTAAACAGGCAAATTTAAACTGGCTTAAGCTTCAGCATCCTCTCTGTTCCTGCAATTCCTTTACCCTCCTGCCTCCCCTCACCCCTATTCCCTCTGGCGCAGCTGACCCAGAGGTGCAGATAGTGCCTGTACGACAGCCCAGGTGGCTCCATCCAGTTTTGGCAGGTGTGCAGCCATGGGGTCGCAGGTCTGAGGGACTGGATGCTGTCACAAGTGGCAGCAGGTCTCAGCCAAATGGGAATCCCCACTGCCAGATTGTTGCAGAGGGTAGAGCATGCAGGGACCAGTCTAGGTCAGGGCTGCTGCAGCAGTCCAGCTGGCACAAGGGGCTAATGTCCCCAGTCCTGAGGGCAAGTAGCCCTGAGCTGCTCACCAGGGCTGGCCCCAGCCTCCAGCTCCCCCAGACTGAAGATATGGAAGGAGCTGGGCAGGGTCAGTTTGCCCAAAGCAGCACAAATTGCCCCACACCAAAGTGCACATTCAGGCATGTGCAGTGAGGCAAAAATCTCTGGCACAACTTGTGCTGCTGCAAGCATACATGTCTGCTTGTGCAGATGTGCCCACAAATTAAATGCTTAGTTTCCAAAGAGCACATCCAACACGCAGACATGTACACTTGCAGCAGCTCAAATAGCAGTGGCACAAATTTGTGCTGGAGATATGTGCCTCAGCACATGTGCCTGAACATGCACTTTGGTGTGGGGCAAATTGTGCCTCTTGAGACACACCGAGCCTGCCCAGCTCCTCTTAGATCTTCATCCAGGGGGAGCTAAAGGCTGTACTGGCCCCAGCAGTATAAAAGGCAGCCCTGGCAAGCAGCTTCTGAGGCCCATCCAGTTGGTAGTTAGGGACAGTAGCCCCTTGTGCTAACTGGAGTGCTGAAGCAGCTGTAACCTCAAGTGGCCCCTGCACCCTCTACCCACTGCAGCAATCTGCAGCACCGGATTTCCTAGTATCAAACTTAGGGTCCACACTGAATTTTTTAAACTCCTAGCGTGCCTCTTGCAGCATTTCAACCTGTTTTTAGAGACTGCAATAGGCGCATGCTCACTTGTCTAGATGCGGCCTTTCTGTTCTTCCTCACGTTGACGTAAATTGGGAGGGACTCCACTTTACTGGATTCCGTGGAATCATGTTGGTTTAGCTAAAAATGAGTCTGAGATAAAGCTGAGGCCTGATATCTTTTAAAAGAACTTCTGAAGCTTTCAAACTTAAATCAAGAGTCGACTGCCCTGTCACACGCAGAGAGATTTATCCTCAGTCTAAGAAATAACAGGAGGAGAGTAATGACCTTCCTTTATCCTAGCTGCAACCAAGGCATTTCTTGTCTGACTCCATCACAGCTATAACCTTCTTTCTGTGACAACCAGAGGCAGAGGAGGAACTATCCAGGCTAGTGATGAATGGCTTCAGCATCCAGAAAAATCAATACCTAGAAAACAAAAAAGAACAGTAACTTTCTAGTTTGGTGGGAATGCTTTCAAGAATTTACTTTTCTGCAGCCCTCACCTTCTTTCATTATTGAAAATTTAGCAGTGAACTTGCAGAAGAGGGAAGAAAGTCCAACTCCATACCCTGCAATTACCATTTGGTAGGGGGGGATGGCTCCTGTGTGGGTGAGAGCAGCTCAGCAGTTACACATTTCCTGTTTGTTCTGGGATAAATAGAGTGATAAAGTAGAAAATTCTGCTGGTATTAGCTGTTCTTTCTTAATGCTCAGTAGGGAAACTGAAATCTACCTGTAGAAGCCAATAATACATGGCATGCCTGCTTAATTGGGACCTGGGAACTGCTTTAGGGCAGTACATTTCGTTGACACCAAGTGATGGATAAAGGGATAAGGAATTCGCAATTTAATGATTTCCTTGGTTGGGGGGAGGGGGGAGGCAGCCTTGCCTCATGTAGCATTCAGACCGGTCATTGTAAGCATGCATAAATTGCTGCTCTGTCATTAACTTCCCCTTACACAGCCCTTTTTGTACTTCATATTATTTCCTGCACTATGTTTTGACTGCTAAACTGAACCCTCATTCACTGTTGTTTTGTTTGTTACTTTGCACTATATGCTGATATATAAAGCAATTCATGCAAGAATTATGATGAGCTTCTAGCACAAGGCATTTATGAGAAACTGATTGGAACAATCGCTTAACAGGCACATGTCTGTTTTCACTAGCCTGTGAATGTGGGAGCATCACTATTTTACAACATTCATTTTATGGAGTTGCTTATAAATGACCAGCCCTATTTATTTTACATTCTGTTATTTTACTTCCTTAAAGAGCAGTTGGCCCTATGTGAAAAAATCCACTCTCGCAGAATCTATTTTAGATGGGTCACGTACTTACTCAGTTTATCTAGGATTTCTGTGGGGGTTATGCGTAAAGTAAAAGCTGGATCCCTTAGCTCATTTTTCCCCAGGTTTCCATTTGTTATGACTTTGACATGCAAATTGTATCTTCCATTTTTTTTGTTTTTTCTTAAAGGCTCTTCTGCTCTTGCTGAAAAACTACCCTTACCCTTTCCCCTGTCTTTTCAAAGTGCTGCTGCTGAAAAGTCAAGTTACTCTTTCCTTCTAAGCCACTCTCCTATTCGTTCTTTGAAAATTTGATCATTTGCTAGCTCTTATTTTTTTTCTGTAACAAGGTTGAGACTTTCATGCTCATTTATTAGATTTACCCTGCTCCAGTCTACATTTTCCTTAATCTCTTCCTCCTCTTTCCTTTTCTTTTTCCAATGTCATTTCCTCAAGTTATCTCCCTATCTCCATTCAAGCACCTCTACAGATTTATTCTATGCAGCATTTGAGTAATGTTTCACTATTTTCAGTACCAAGACCTTGACCTAGGAAAGCACTCAAAAACATTTCAGTGCAGTGCCAGGGTAAGGAAGTTTGGCACCCAGGGCAAAGCCCGCAGCAGCAGCCTGCTCTCACCCCACGCACAGATGTGGGGGGCAGCTGCCTACCCATGCCTGCCTGGGAGTGCATGCAGTGGCAGGAGCCACACCGCTCCCCCCACAACTAGCCGCTCGCGGCTCCGTCCCATACCCCACCTGGGCTGGGCAGTGCCTGTTGGCACCCCTTTCCTCCAGTGCCCAGGGCGGTCACCCTGCTCACCCCTCTCACTCCCTGCTTGCTACAGCACTGCTTCAGTGGGACTAGTGATGTGCTTAAAGTTATACACATGCTTTCCTGGATTGGTGTCCCTGGGTCATTCTTTATCCATATTTCCTGTTTCTCATCTGTACTGTATATAAATCATAAGCAGGATAGATACACTATAGTCTCCTATGTTTTACACAGTAAATAATCATCATCATTATCCTTGGAGTGTCACAACACAAGCTGTGCTTCTGAAATTAATGGGATGTCATAAGCAGAGAATTATTCAAATTAGACAGTGAATAAAAAGAAGTAGCAGATGAATTCTGAAGCAATATGGATTCACATTTTGGGGGTTTTGTTTGTTTTTTTTAACTATGTCAATTTGAACCTATAGGAAAGCACAAAAGCCCACAGAAATATAGGGACATGAAAGTAAAGCTATTACGAAGGGCACAGACAGCAGTGACAATTTTTGCCCAAACTGGCTACAGAAAGCGGTCTATAGCAGTGACCAAACACAAGTGCATGGCTGCAGGCTGTTTCAAAAATGGCCAGTTGAGTGAAAATCTGGACCCTCATTGCAGATGAAGAAGTTTCAAAACTGAGCACTTTCGGCATAACTTGTGGCTGCACTGCCTCCCAGCCAGTCACTGTTTTCAGAATGGGAGTGGGGAAAGCAAGCAGAGGGGGTTCAATCTGGGTTTTTTCACCCCCTGCTGGAGAGTGGGGTGGGTGTACTGGACTCTCCCTCGGGGGGGGGGGGGGCGGGCTCCAGCAGCTGGCAGCTAGATTCCCCTCTCTCTTGAAACAAAAGCGAACTTCTGTTTGGTCAGGGGGGTGGTTGTGACTCGGAACACTTCCTGCAAAGTGTTCAGTTATGGCCGAACCCGCCCTTTTGTCTGTGCCCCTAAAGAAGACCAGCGTGTGTCGACAGAACAGGGGCATCAATTTAGGGCCCTTTAAACCCATGTCATGCACGCACCCCACACTTACTCTCTGGTGGTGGGGAGGGCAAGCTGCCA
>NW_017729000.1:21031022-21036387 GCF_001723915.1 Gavialis gangeticus
CTGCTGCCAGGCTGCCTGCAGGGCTTCCTGCAGAGCCACAGAACTGCGCAGAGCCCGGTGCTTCACTCCGCAGCTGTAAGGACACCAAACTAAAACTCCTTGGAGGAGTGTTAATTAGCTGCGCCCCAAATCATTTAAGGTGCATTATGGTGACTAATTTCCTACAGCAGCTGGAATTAATGCGCAATGCACTGCCGAGGCGTGTAAACACCAACACCTTTAAAGAGGTACAAAAGCATTTAGCCCACTTTAAAGTCTCGTGCACACACCCCCTTCCTTTCGTCTACACACGGCCTATATTTCTGCATTCTCTATGACTCATCAGTCATTGTTTAATGCAACACAGACTACAAATCCCATAAAGCAAATCATAAGAAAAGCAGAACTTCCAGTGTCTTTTACTGTTGCCATTAAATAGTTCCCCAAGGAAGGTTTTAGAATCAAAAGCATACGGGATTCTACATTCAAGTCATTATTTTAATACAAGCTATTCTATTGACAGGGAAATTGGTCAGATCTCCTTGCAAAAGTTAATGATGAACACACACACACACACACACACACACACACACACACCCCCCAAGATGCTGTGGCAGGCAAAGAGCACAAATATGCTCAGCAGTCACCCTTTCCTGAATCGGAGGACATTATGATAGAAAACAGGATGGTGTGATTTACAATGCCCCCAGTAGCACCATAGATTCTTGCAGTCTTAGCCTCTTTTCCACTCCTATCCTTTTCTCTATTATTAATTGTTCCTTTTCACCTCTCATCTCATGCTTTAACATCAGCAGTGTTTAACTTGCAGGCTATGAAGGTACCCTCTCCTTTCCTCCTCAGCTGGTCACTAGCAGTAATATAGGTCACACTCTTAACCTTCCCTGTTTCTTATGGTCTAAAAATTGAATTTGTTTTGGCCTGATCCTGAAATGAGCTCCACACGGACCTCTGCATCTATGCAGAACTTATTACAGGGTTGAAACCTTAACTGTTACTTGCCAATTACCAGAAGTACCCTATAACCTGCTTTTGAATGCCATGGGATCAGGTGCTAAAGAGAATGAGGAATTTGTGGAGGTCTTATTTGGGGGGGCTGAATGTCATAGGTCACTGGAAAAAAAACGATTGAAAACCCCATGCTTTATATCTTTCATGTAACACACATAAAATGCAGTCTATGTTAATTCTAGCTGATATCCTTTTTCTCACAATCATACTAATTGTGCTAACCAATCATTATTTCTCATGCCAGGCACTGAAAAATAACTAAACATTTTTGGCCATTGTGTTCATCTATGGTTAAAGACTATAAAAAATGAAACAAGTAGGGCAGAAACACAAAGAAAATTGCTGTTAGGGGACACCAGAACCACGTCTTAGGATGTCAAAGAGAAGTATCGGAGAGTTTGTTCTTGATAGCCAACTTCGGATGCAACCATAGCATTTTCTCGTACTCCGTGCTAAGAGTACTTAAAAGGAGAAAGAAACTGCCTTTTTATTTTCTTTAAATTCACTAGTGCCTCATAATGCAGTTACCTATTTTAATACACTGTGGCTGCTGGTTGTAAGTTGATTGTTCTTGATTTATTGAACACAATGCATTAAAACAAAGAAAACAGTGAGAACATTGCAAAATGGAGGTTTATTGTTCCCACCATTTACATTCCAGAGCTTCCTTCCTCTTAACCCTCTATAAAAGACCTGTTTTACCACATACATGGCAAAAAGTTTAGCTTGAATCTTGGCCTTTGTTCAATCAGGCTTTCAAAAAACTCCTCAGAAAAGGTTTTGATGCAAAAAAATTGAAAACATTCCAATTCACAGCCCAGGTTTGGTGTAAATCAATGTATTTCAATGGGAATTATAACTGCATGGCAAACTGCAGTATCTTGTAGAGATACTCAAGGTACCTGTAAGTGAGCTAGCTTGGGTACTGAAAGCAATCTCAGTGTGGCAATATGGAGCTCAGTGTGGGCTAATTTACCCAGCTTCTCAAAAAAAGCAGCAAACAAAAGGTCAATACCAAACTGGTGATCTAAACATCCAGCACATCAGGAAGTCTGAGCAGCCTTTTGTGAGTAAAAGAGGCATAAATACTGAGCTGTAACATGTCCAGAAAAAGAATTTCCACGTTGGAAGCACCATGTAGGCTGCACTGCATTGATTCTACCTAATTATCTACAATCAGAGTGGAGGTGCAGACATCCTGCTTACAGAGAAGAGGAATCCTGTATCGAATTCTGTGTAATCCATTCAGAGAAAGCACATATAGTATAAGTAGTATTAGAGTATGTAGTATGTATGTACATATCAAAGGATGTACCGTATGTAGTAAGCATATGTAGCAAGTAGTATTAGGGTATTACTTATATGTAATATAAGTAGTATTAGAGTGATGTTTTAGCCATGATGGTCCAGGAATCATCTGAAAGGTAAGAAGCTTTGTTGGGGGGGGGGGGGGTTATGTTTTATTGGACCAACTGAATGGTTAAAATAAAGTTCAACAAGTTTTGGATCGGGTCCTGATGACACCTGATGAAGAATGTCTTGCATCCAAAAGCTTGCCAGACTTTATTCCACTCATACGGTTGGTCCAATAAAAGGTAAGTACTCCTCCAAAATTTTTGCCTCCATGTAATAAAAGGTGCTGAAAGATTGCCTCGCATATTCTTTAGCATTTGGGGCTGGTGCCAATATTATAGACTGATGCAGTAAAAATGGCCATGACAGCTTCTCTTCCTCCTCCTATTTTGCAACTTACATAATATTTTCTGCATGAATCTGGAGCTAGTAAGGCTTTGTCAGAACTGTTATTCATGTGCAACTTCATCCAGCCTCCTCTTATCCATGCAAACCAGATTACAGCACAGTGATTTGGAGATTATTGGAGCAGAAACATAGTTGCCAGTGCATCTACCAGGTAAGCCAGTCAGGGATCCACTCAAAGCTTGATGCTGCTACAGCTAAAAAATGATGTTGCATAAGTAGAGAAAGCAGCCAGCTTCAGATTTTGAAACTAGCTGTGTATGGTGGCATAGGGAAAGATGAATAAATTGTACTGGGCCATAGCAGAAGAAGGTTTCTTTACCCTTACTCAGAAAAAAAAATCCTGCTGAATTCAACTGGAATGTTTTGGCAATTAAGAAGTAAAAGCCAATGGCAAATTTCAGGGTTGGGCCTTTGAGTGAAATTCACCCTAGGTACAAGTCTAAATCAGCAGATGGACCTCACACTTTCTCTACAAGGGCAAATAATTTCTAATGGGCTTAACTCACTCCTGTAATCATCCCACCACAAGTGAGTGTTGAAATAAGTGACAGAACAAAAACCCTGCATCCATTTTTCTCACAGGAAGTATACGTAGTAATTCAAGACGCTGTGATATTTGTCAAAAAAAGGCAAAGCCCCAGCCAAACTTAGGCTCTGTTACTTGTACCGGTGGACAAGCTGTACAGAAGAAAATGAAATCCAATCCTGACCATGTGCTCCTTTCTGTTTCCCACATAACCAGATGCAGAAATTACCAGCTGTTTCAAAAGAAAGCTCAGGAAGTTCCCATATGTTGTGTTATCCTTGCACTATGTAACCGAATTACTTGTTACTGAATTACTCTGAAATGCTTTGAGTGTAGATGAATAGAAAGCAAAAAAAAAAAAAAAATGAACATGAATCTCCACAAGAAAAAACACAGTGTATGTACCATGCTGTAGCAGCCACAAACTACCTCTCAGCACTGCCTCTGTACAGAGGAACAGTGCAGTGGTAGATACCTTGCTAACCGTATCATTGTCTCCTGGCAGAAAATGATGTTATGATATCATGAGAAACATAATACTCATACCAGAAATACTATGCTTCAGCACTTCTACGAGGAGGACATAGATTGATGGGATAAACTCTAGACAGTAAGGCAAAAGGAACAAGTCCTTCTGTACTTTAACATCTTGACCACTACCACCTCTCAGCTCATCTCCAGGTAGACATCTGAGATGGTCTCTGGCTGCGTGACAGACAACATCATTAAATGTAATTCAGAGACATTTAGTGGAAACTGGAAAGATGTGTGTGGACAGGCCAGGCAAAAATTGTTTCCTACCTGAATTGCCTGCCATGGAGTGTGTATTAGGCCGGTGCGAATAGGGAAGTATCCAATTCAGATTCAGCCAATTCAGAGGACAGTGATTCGATTCAGAGATTTGGATCACTGTTCTGAATCAATTCAGCTGAAATTGGCTTTGGAAGATTTGGTGCCGGTTCCGAGAGATTCGGCGATTCGGCCATAGACTATAATGGGGAATCACTGAAATACCTATAACTTTGTTACTCTTTGGCTTATTCAGATAAAAATTGCAGAGATGGTATCCCCTTCAGAGGGCATTAAGCCTGCCAAGTTTCAAGTGGATAGTTGTAGGGGTTTCTGGGAAACTGCACCTCAAAGTCTCAAAAGCAAAACTCACGTCGTGTGTGTTAAGGCAGATTTAGCTGAAAACAGCAGAGATGGCAGCTCCTTCTGAGGGCATGAGACCTGCCATGTTTTAAGGAGATAGGTGCAGAGGTTTTGGGGAAACTGCACCTCAAGCTGCTTATACGCGCGTGCGCGCGCGTACATGCGTGCGTGCGTGCGAAGGCGCAGTGGGGTGAAAACTGCAGGCATGCTAGCCCCTGCTGAGGCCATGAAGTCTGCTAGGTTTCAAGGGGTTAGGTGCAGGGGGTTCTGGGAAACTGCACCTCAGGCTGCTGACAAGCAAGACTCACGACATGGATGACTGTATGTGTTAAGGCACAGTGGGGTGAAAACTGCAGGCATGCTAGGCCCTGCTGAGGCCATGGATCCTGCCAGCGTTCAAGGAGATCGGTGCAGGGGGTTCTGGGAAACTTCACAACAAGCTGCTGACAAGCAAAACATGTGACATGGGTGATACTGTGTGTGTCTTAAGGCATACCCTCACTGGCACTGGGGCCTCTACACGACATAGTAGTATGCCCCAATGAGGTCTCCTCCTCCCCCCTACAGCCTCAGCCCAGTCCACCACTTTAAATAATAATAGGTAATAAGCAGTGTACTGCAGCATAGTAGCATCTCAGGCAGCCAAACTGTCACAAACGAGTGCCTTACTTTCCTTTTCTGCAGGAGCTTCTTATCCAGCAGCTGCCAGAGAATTGTCCCTGCCAGCCCCAGCCCCGGGGCTTAGATATGCCCACGGCCCTGTGGGCTTCCGGTCAGCTGACCAGGGACAGATGCTAGGGGTGTTGGTCTAAGGACATGGAACTGGCAGACAAGGTCCTTTGGGCCAATCTGTTATCTTTTAGTAGACCAACTGGATAGTTAGAGAAATATATCTTAGCAAGCTTTTGGGTTAAAAAA
>NW_017729000.1:21041387-21043673 GCF_001723915.1 Gavialis gangeticus
GCAGGCAAGAAAGCCAGTCAGTGAAAATGGAAATGGAGGCATCAGGGGGTGAGGGACAGTGGGATGTAGCAGTGCAGGTAAAAGTGCGGAGGTACCTGGGGGTCAGATGTCTGGCAGGCTGTAGTGTGTCAGAATTCTACTGTCTATACTGAGTCCTTGAGTTTCCGTACCTGGGAGGCTGACGAAGTGAAGTTCATAGGCCCAGCTGTGAAAAGTGATTTGTAAATTCACTCAAGTACCGAAACTTGCTAACCTAACCTCATCACCAGAAGCCAACTTCCTAAAGCTCAAAACAGAAAACCAGCTAACAATTTCTAGTACCCCCACAAACTGCGCACCAGAATCTATCAAAGACAAGAATACCCAGCTAGCCACGGGGGCACATTTCTCACAAAAAACCCCACTCTGTCTCCAGTCTCTCAGGCCTGATCCTGAAAGGGAATTTACAATCTCAATCTGACTTCTGTGTTGTCAGTAGTCTGATTGTAACTATCACTAATAATAATAACTATATATAATCTGATCTCTTCTTCTTCTGTGACTCTCTGACTTCTGCTGTGTTAATCTGAATTGCTGACTTCTGTGTTGTGTTTACTGTTGTATGTAACTAAAATAATCTCTTCTTCTATGACTGTCTGACTTCTGTGTTGTGTTAATCTGAATCTCTGACTTCTGTGTTGTCTTTAGTCTGTATGTAACTATAACTAATAATATGAATAACTATATTTAATATCTTCTTCTATGAATGTCTGACTTCTTCTGTGTTGTTATATCTGACTTCTTCCGCTATGATGTATGTCTGTGAGTGCATATATGTGCTTCCCTACACAGTGATGGATCACACTGGTAGGGAAAGCAGCTTTCTTTTTAAAAAGTGTTGGGAAAAATCCCCCAAAAATAAAACAGACATTCGGCCTCTGAATCAAGCCAAATTTTCTCCAAATTGAATCGCAGACCGAGGCTTTGCACAGCCCTAGTGTGAATGCAATGTGCCATCATTGCACTGCCATTCTGACAGGCAGAAGAACCCCACTGAATGAAGGAGATGATGCCAGAACCTCCGCTTCCCTCAGACCAGACCTGCAAAGTGTATTGGATTAATCACCTCTCTCCTTTCAACTTGCACATTGAACTAAAAACCAAAGAGAAGAAAGGTATTAAGGGGATTGAAATAATGGTAATAATTGTAAGAGAGTTGACCCTGACATGAGAACTGGTGGCTGAAATGCTACGTGCTTTTACAGTGAGTGTAACTCTTGCCTTGACTCAGTGCCGTAGCAAGGGGAGGAGGGGGTGGTAAGTGGGACAACTGCCCTGTGCGCTGAAGGGGTGTCAACAGGCACTGCTCAGCCAATGAGGGGCACATGACAGAGCCACGAATGGCTCATTTGGGGGGCCATGGGGATGGGGGAAGGGCAGCTCCTGCCATTGAATGCACTCCCAGGCAAGCATGGTGGGCCACGTGCCCCCTGGATCTGTGCCCAGTGTGAGGGCAGGCTGCCACTGCAGACTTTGCCCCAGGCTCCAAACTTCATTGCTATGGCACTGCCTTGACTCAACAAAAAATACACTGAACAATCATTTAGTAGGTGCTGGTGTTTTCAAGAAGTGGAGGTGAACATAAAACTCTGACCATTGCAGGGCAAAACCAAATCCTGCTTAGTGCAGAACCCTAAAAAAGTTCAAATTCCAGAACATATTTATTGAAAACCTAATCACAGGGCACTGAATAGAAAAATTTGTGAAGCACAACTTTTCGGGTGTCCTTATCATTGCATCTACAAATGAATATCAGGGGGGATGTTGCTCTCCAGCACCCTTGCACTTGCTCTTGTACCCTACAAAATTGTCATAGTAATTCATAGCAAAAAAAGGATGAACAAACTTTGAATATAGAGGGTGGAAGATATTATATGACACAGACAGATTCAGGTATACAGTCTCTGGGCACTGTCATGGAGGAGATGTAGGCATGATAACTAGGGCTATGCAAAGCTTCGGGTGATGATTCAATTTGGAGGAGATTCGGCGGCCAAATCTCCGAGACCGAATTGAATCAGGGGACCAATTTAAAGGTCTGAATTGATTCAAAGCTCTCCAGATCTTAGGAAAAGATTCAGAGAGCTTTGATGATTTGGACAGTCCCTGGTGGCTGCAGTAGGGAACTGCAGCTGGACTCTGAACTGGTAAGTACTAGGGACAGGGAAGGGGGGGCTGGGGAGGGGAGCATGGGGGAACCCCTGCCAGCCTCCTGACCCCCCTGCTCCCCCAGCCCCCTCCCCCCAT
>NW_017729000.1:21043712-21095320 GCF_001723915.1 Gavialis gangeticus
CCCTGCTCCCCCAGCCCCCTCCCCCCATGGCTGCCCAGCCCGCCCCAGCTCCTGGTGCTTTAAAGAAAAGTCCTGGTATTCACTGGGTGCTGCTGGGTGGGGTGGGGTGATCCCTGCTGCCTTCCATAGCCCCATGCTGCATGGGGGGGCTCTGCCACAAGCTCCCTGACCACCCCCCCTCCCCATACTCCCCCAACCGCCCTACGGGTGCCCTGCCCCAGCCAGCTCCGGCTCTTTTAAAAAAAAACAACAACTAAGAAAAGCCTGGGGACTCACCACTCCTGCAGTGGCCTCAGGGCTTTGGGGGACTTGTGCAGAGCCCCCTACATGGTGCAGGGCAGCGGGTTGCAGCAGGAACCACCACCCCCACCAGCAGGAATGGTGAGTCTTTTCTCCTTATTTATTTTAAGAGCCAAAGCTGGCCTGGGCGGGGCACCCATGGGGGGCAAGCTAGGGGAGCAAGGGGCGGTCAGGGGGATTATACAGAGCCCCCCCCATGCAGTGGGAGGCAGTAGGGGGCAGCAGGGGTTGTCCCCCTGCCTGGCAGCACCTGGTGAACTGGGGCTTTTTTTTCCCCCAAAGAGGTGGGAGCTGGGGTGGGTGGGGCAGCCATTGCTGGGCTGAGGTGGGGGGTGGGCCTGGCTGATTTGGAGATTTGGCCAAATCAATTTGATTCGGTGATTTGATTCGAATCACCAAATCAAATCACTGGCCCCAGAATTGGCCAAGTCCGAATCCAAAGCAAATACTAGCCACTTCGCAAAGGCCTAATGATAACCTCTCCTTTGACCAAAAAATGTAGTAAGGTCTACCTGAGCAAAATAAAAGCAGTATGGACAGAGCACTGAACTGTGATTCAGAGACCCTGAGTTCATCCTGGTCTGCCTCCCAGGTTATCTGGGTAACCTTAGGAAGACATTGCCTCCTCCATGCTCCAGTTTCTCTGTCTGTAAAATGGGAGTAATGCATTAAAAATGAATTAGCTCAAGATCCCACCTTCAACCAGTGTAGAAGTTTTGAGTTATTAGAGGGTGGCTTCACTCATACAGATCTGGAAGAGGATACTGTAAGTGAATCATATTTTCCTAAAGAACTAGACAGAAATCCACAATATGAACAAATAGCGTCAAATTTAATTCCAATTAAAATCATAGGACTCTATATCTAAATTTTGCACGGTAAGCCATTTTCATTTTTTAACTGGGTTTTATAATGATTTCTGGTACAGTTGTTTCTTCTGCTCAGACAAGATTCCCAGTTGAAGAATAACAGAATTTCAAACAGGTCATACGTCAGAGTAGTGACAGTAATAATATTTCAGAGGTTTTGGGCAGGGAGGAATACCTCACAGGAAATATAAAATATATATTTTTTAATTCTAATGGAAAATACATTCTGAAATTCAGTTAAAATATATAGTATGTATCATGTCAGTTGTAAACAAAGTTGGCACCAAAAATTTTACTGAAGCTGTTTCAAGGAAAACCATAATTTTCCAAAGAACTGTAATTTAAAACTTAAAACCTCATTTTGAGAGATGTTTTACAACATTTTTAAATTCCATACCAGAATTTCAAGATTACATATAAAATGATAGTATTTTATTTATATATTTTTCTTATTATGCCATGACGTGCCAATAGTAATAGTACATATTGTCCCAGTATGCATAGTATGTATATTAATATTCACATAGCATAATATGCAGGAATAGTTACATTTTCTATTTTATTGGCTAAATCATTAAAGGCCTCTGCTCCCTCATACTGATTGGAAACATGTTTTATAGATCAATCTTGTCTTGTGTTTGTGCTCTAATGAAACAGACATCATGTCAAAATGAGTGAGGAACCAAACAAGAACAGAAAACATTTATAAAAGTAGGCAGATACTATCAAATTTAACAAGCACATGAAGGCAAAAAAAGAATGAGGGTGAAATAAAACAAGAAATTCCTTTGGATTCTCGCTTCGTCCCCCTGCCACTTCATCTCTTTATTTTCTTATGACCATCTCTCTTCTTTCATGCCAGGTGCAAAATGAGTCAATATTGTTTAGTGAAATTCTAGAAATATTGAATACTGAAGAAATACTGAATTTTGCAAAGCAAACTACTTCCCCTCTCTGAGTTATTTTCTTGTCAAAATAGCAGGTTAGCAGAGAACTGATTGGAGATGTACAAAGGGCCAGATCAAAGGTATTAGGAGCAGCAGTGGTTAGGGTGGTGATGGGTGAATCTGGAGAGTTTCTAAGATTTGCTTTGCCTAACTAGAAGAGTTCCCAACTGTTCACATCTAAAATAATTTATTTTTTATGTTAATGTAAAATTTCTTTTTAAAAATTGCATATGGAAGCAGCTTTTCAATAGCAACCTCTATATTTCCATTTTGTTGGTTACTTGTGAAAAAATTTTGGGCCAGGCAGTTTGGGCTTTGCTCTGGCACGAGACACATGGACAGAAGCCTTTTGCACCCCGTGAGCCCTGGGACCCCCAACAAGACCCCAGCAGACCCTGACCCCCAGTGCAGCCAGGAAGTAGGTGGGGCCCGTTGTGGGTGGGTGTTAGTTCAGCTGTGAGACAGCTGAGAGGAGCTGAGGAGGGTCATGAGCCCCCAGCTCCTACTTGGCTCAGCCCCACCAGGGAGCCACATGACCAGAGCCTTGCCAATAGAACGCACAAACAGGCGTGCTCTAGGCCCAGCACGTGAGTTAGCATGGGAATTCACACAGGAGAGGGAGCAAGGAAGGCACGAGGCTCTAGGCAGTGAGCCAGTTGGCAAAGCAGTGGCCTAGCCGACTACCTGTGCAATGATGGGCTGGATGTGTCGCACCTCAAAGTTCCCCCCTGCAGCTGGATCCCTCCCATCTGGTACTTCCGAGGCCTCCAACCGGATGGAGCCCCTGGCTCTTGGCTGTGGGGGCTGGCTGGCACAAATCTAGGCACATGGGATCAAGAGAACTGCCATCTCCCCTTGTGAGGTTTGCTCCATATTAGAGTCTCTGGAATGTCAGATAGTGGAACTCCAGACCACAGTGCAGAGGCTGCATGCCAGCAGGGACCACAAACAGGAGATTGACTCCTACTGCCAGGCCCTTCACCCAAAGAAAGAAGAGGGAAGAGGTAGTTCACCTGCCAGGACAAGGGAGGCCAAGTGAAACTCCCATACTGTCCAGCCAGGGAATTGGACAAAGGTTGTCACTGGCTCTGAGGCTCATTGCACCAGGATCACCACCCACCTGGATCTCTGCAACAGGTACAACCCCTTCATACCACCAGTACAGCACACACAGCTGCCAGCTCCTGAGAGTACAGAAGAAACACAACCAGCTACCATCCCTAAGACAAAATGCAGGGTGGCTGTTGTGGGAGACTCCCTCCTGAAGGGGACAGAGGGAATGATCTGTTGCCCCAACCCCTTAGCTTGGGTGGTCTGCTGCCTCCCAGGGGCCCATATCCAGGATGTAGCTGAGAGGAGGAGGGTGAGATGAACTGAAGTAGTTAACAGAAGACTGCAGCTCTGGTGTCATCGTGAAGGCTTTGACTTCTATGACCACAGTCTGCACTTCAGAGAAAGAGGCTGTGGTCTGTTGGGAAGAGATGGCCTCCACTTCACTGCACTGGGGAAGAAGCTCTTCTTAGCCAGGATGGCTCACCTGCTTGACCAGGCTTTAAACTAAGCTTGCCGGGGGATGGGCAGACAACCATCAGAGCAAGCTTACCCAGCATCAACTGCAGAATTAGCAGGGTAGGATGCTTGAGGGAACCCACTCCTACCCCAGCCCAGGAACAGAACTTCTCCATGGATTCAAGGAAGCCTAGGGCCTCCAACAGGATACTTACTTGCCTGTACACTAATGGCAGGTGTTTGGGGAATAAACAGGAGGAACTGGTTCTTCTGCTAAACAAAAATGACTATATATCATAGAGATAATGGAGACCTGGCAGGACTCCTCATATGACAGGACTATGGGTATAAATGGTTATGCCCTGTACAGGAAAGATCATGCTGAAAAAAGGAAGAAGAGCTACAAATCCCTACAAGCTGAGATCGATACCCAAGGAGGATGTCTGGAGACTATCAGGGTTAGAATACAAGGGGAATATGGTGAGGGGATATAATGGTAGGAGTCTACTACAGACCTCCAAAATCAGGAATGAGAGCTTGACCATGAATTCGCCAGGGAACTGGCTGCGGCTGCACACTCTCGGTCCATGGTTGTCGTGGGAGACTTCAACTACCCAGACATCTCATGCGAAGAGCCAAATCTGATTGGTCTTAAAGCTTCCTAACATGCATGGATGAGCTGTACCTGTCTCAAGAAATTTATGGGTCAACAAGAGGTAAGGCACTGCTGAACCTGACACTGGCAAAGGGGATGATCTAAATAGTGACCTAAGAATTGAAGGGAAGCTGGGTGACAGTGACCACAAGTTGATCACCTTCACTATCTACTGCAAAGCTGGCAAGTCAGGCAGCAATGCAGTAGTCCTTCACTTTAGGAAAGCTGACTTCCATAAGCTCAGAAGGCTTGTTCTTGAGGCCCTGAGAGGCCTGGTTTGACAAGGAGGGGAGTTCATGATGAGTGGTTGCTCCTTAAGGAAGTGTCCTAGAAGCACAAAGGAAGTCAGTCCCAACCCATAGGAAAAGTGGTAAAAGGGCTCAGCAACCCCCTTGGCTCAGCAGGGAACTCTTGGACTTCCTATGTCTAAAAAGAGAGGCTTAAAAAGGATGGAAAACAGGAAACACCACTAATGAGGAGTATTCTACACTGGTCTGCACCTGTAGAGAGTGAACTAAGGAAGCCAAGGCTGCAACCAAACTCAAACTGGCTACATGAATCAAAGACAATAAAAAGTCCTTCTTCAGATATGTGAGGAGTCATAAGATAAACAAGGGCAACATTGGATCCCTGCTAAACCAATTGGGCAGCTGACAACCAACTCCCAGGAAAAAGCCAATCTGCTTAATGATTACTTTGTGTCAGTTTTTCATGAGCCCAAAGGGACTGCCCTACCTAACATGATATGGGATGACCAGAGTAAGGGTGAACATATGCCCACCATTGGCATAGATCTTGTGAGGGAGCACCTTGAGAGGTTGGTCACTTATAAATCAACTGATGTGGACAGATTGCACCCAAGAGTGCTAAAGGAATCAGCAGACATCATAGCACAGTCACTGGTGAGTATATTCGAGGACTCGTGGCACTCAGACAAAGTACCTGAAGATTGGAGGAAGGCCAATGTGGTGCCCATTTTCAAGAGAGGGAGGAAAGAAGATCCAGGAAACTACAGGCCAATCAGTTTGACCTCAATCCCTGGAAAAAATTATCAAAGAAACTATTCTTTACAGGCTAACGAAAGTTAACATTCTGAAGGACAGCCAGCATGGGTTTGTTGCGGGTAGGTCTTGCCTGAGCAATCTCATTTCTTTCTATGACCAGGTGACCTATCACCTGGGCAAAAGGGAAGAGGTTGATATCATATATTTGGACTTTAAAAAAAGCCTTTGACCTGGTGTCCCATGTTGTCCTCATGGAAAAACTGGGCAACTGTGGCCTCAACTACACTACAGTCCAATGGCTGAGGAACTGGCTTGCAAAGTGGGAGGATGAAAACCTGATGGCATTCAACACAGAGAAATGCAGGGTGCTCCACCTTGGGGGGAAGGGAAGGGGGGAAAACCCACATCACACTTATAGGCTTGGCAATGTCACACTCACTAGTACCACAACCAAAAGAGACTTGGGGGTCATGACTGACCACAAGATGAACATGAGCCACTAATGTGATACCACAGCCGGCAAAGTGAACAAAACTCTGGCTTGCATCTACCTATACATCTCAAGCAAGACCCAGGATGTCATCCTCCTGCTGTACTCAGCCTTGGTGAGGCTGCAGCTGGAGTACTGTGTCCAATTCTGGGCTCCACAATTCAGAAAGAATGTGGAGAAGCTTGAAAGAGTCCAGAGGAGAGCCACGCACATGATCAGAAAGCAAGAGAACAGACCTTCTGAGGAGAGGCTGCGAGCTATGGATCTCTTCAACTTGGAGAAGCACAGGCTCAGGGGTGACTTGGTGTCAACCTATAAGTACATAAGGGGTATGCATCAGGAGCTGGGGGAATTCCTGTTCACCAGAGCACCCCAAGGGATACAAGGTCCAATGGTCACAAACTGTTGCAGGACTGTCTTAGGCTGGACGTAAGGAAAAACTTCTTTACTGTCCGAGCCCCCTAAGCTTGGAACAGACTCCCCCGCCCAGAGGTGGTGCAAACACCCACTCTGGACACTTTTAAGAAACATTTGGATGCTTATCTTGCTGGGATCCTTTGACCCTAGCTGACTTCCTGCTTTTTGGCCAGGGAGCTGGACCCAAAAATTTATGAGGTCCCTTCTAGCCCTAATGTCTATGAAATTATATAAGCTATAGTTCCATTGTTTTCAGGAAAATGCCAGATAAAGGGTACATACAATCATTCGCTGCACTTGGTCTATGCTTACTTTAAGCCATCTAGATGTAGATTTGCCTCCACATAGACTGGAAATCATCCCCAAACAGCAAATGGCGTATACAGTCATTCACCATTTGCAGGACTGGCAGGTCTGTACAGGGGTGGGTCCGTGACAGGGAGTTGGTTGTTGCCTGGTTGAGGTGGGGATGTCCAGAAGGCTAAAAATAGCCTGGTTAGAGTCATGGGGGAGAGGGGGGAGGAATAGCACAGCCCCAGGGCTGGGGCAAGCATCTGGGCTTTCCCAACCCAACCTATGCTGCAAATGGGTTCCAGAGATTAGGTTAACTCTTTCTTGATCTAATTTAGTGTACCTCCTGAGTTGCACTAATTAGATGGGACATGCCATCCTTGTCCGAATTAATCACTCTGAATGCCTGCATGATTGGTCATTTAGATTGACCTAACCCTGCTTAGGTTGCTATAGATGTAACACCTGTGCAAACCGAAGTGACTCTTTTATGTCTAAGTCCCAATTTTGGTTGCTATCAGATTTGCCTCCACAGAGATTATACTCTTTATATGAAGGTAAAGGCATTGGGATTTTAAAAACTTTTTAGCAATCTTGGGATCAAGTTGGAATCAAGCAATCATGGGAACTGCTATCTTTTCTTGCATGAAGAGGAATGGAGTGAGAAATTGCTCTCCTTTAAATAAATATCCTTACAAAAACAGTTTAAAAAAAGTCAGTCTGGGTTTAACTGGGAGCTGTCCAATGTTCCAGTGGCCTATTTACAGGATGGTTGGTTTCTGGAATTAAATTATTTTATGAATACAGTTTACATGCAAGGAAAGAAAGGACAGAGACTGAAGGAAATGAGAGATTGCTCTCTTAGAACTCAGGACTTGGTATGGTCTTTCTTTTTTGAGACATCCAAGAAAACTACATCCCCATAACTTTCACTGTTACCTTTTAAAGACAAAAAGGGAAATGCATAATTATTACCATTTACTTCTGTAATGTTCTCCTACTGTGTTTCCATTAGAGACCTCTTTGCAATGGCACCGTGATGCGCAACCTTTCAATATAGTGAAGACAAAAAGAAATGGGAAAATAAGGTTAAAAAAGGAAATATTTTCATCCTACTGCTGGTGCTTTATAATGATTGCACTTCTTATAGCAGAGGGACTGAATCTAAAACAAAATAGCGCCCAATCTGATACTTGTAAACTGACACAGATGATCACCAAAAATGGAATGTGTCTGGAATTTCCCTCTAACTGGGCTTCTTAACAGTATACAGATACACTTTCAGAAGCAGGTTTTTCATATCTATGAAAATGATTAGTACCTCCATCTGACCAAATATTTTGATGAAAATGTCTATGTATGTGTTAATTTTAGTCCTAGGAGTCTTTGACACTCTATAAATTGATAGATTTAGCATCTATTTTAAACTTACAGTTCTCCTTCACTAGCATTTTCATGCGATTTCCTTTAAGTTCAAGGTTAACAGTCTTGGATCATGATAGGTTAAAAAGGTATCACAGAGAGAAAGAAAATCAGGCTAAAAAATACCCTCTTCAGAACCTGCTTTTAACCTTTTTCCCGTTTACACCTTTTGGAGTTTCATGCACAAAGTTTTGAGTCAAAGGCTTTGAGCCAAAAAGATGGAAAGTAATTTCTCTGTCATGTTTTCAGTTACTTGCATGGATATTTCTGAGTGTGATGCATCTACAAAAATTGTGCCTACATGGGCTATAATTGGCTTTTTTCTTTCTTGCATGATTGTTGCATATTGTTATCACAGAAGAAATGTATTTGAAAACTTGTCTCTAAACTACATTCTCATCCAATATGCCCTCCCACCTTGTCACAATTTTAAATTGAATCCAATTTTAAGAGTGCTATGTCACAATCTGCATATATTAGTATGTCATTGAATGGTACATTACACTCTGTATAGAAAAAACAGATTAAGCTTAGTTGTCTGAGTATGGCTTTAAAGCCATCATAGACAAAATGGTGACAATTGATGATTCATAATCTCCTGCCATGACATAGTCCTTGAAGCAAGGACAAGAACTCAGGATTTCTGTTTCACAGGGGACAGCCCTCATCACTGGTAGAGAGTCAGTTCTCTCTCACTGGCCTGACAATTTAGTGGCTATGGGACTTCTTGGGAAATGGGGGATGCAAGAAGAAATGGGGATCAGCCCTGCATCCTTCACACCATAAGATCAGCGTTCTGCTATACTAGTGAATAAAGGGGAGAGAGAAGGGGACATCAGTGTCTCTCTTTTTCTGGAGAAGGCTGCTAGCTAGCTTAGCTCAAATCAGTTCTTCAGTCCTTTAATTTGGTCCCAGCAACAGTCCTTCTCTGGCTCAGAAACAACAGCTGTAATACCCTGGTTCTTCTGCTTCCCAGGGTTCAGCTAAGAGCAAAAGAATGCAAACTCAGCTTCAAACCCTGGGTCAATCTACCCCAGAGAGCCCTGCCTCTTCCTCTAAACAGGCACACTTCCAAGCTTACTTCTTCTTCCTGCTCCCTTTTATTTCCGTCAGCCAGTCAACCTCCCCTCATTTACTAATTAACTGGGCCAGCTGCAGCCCTTTGGGCAGGCAGCCTGCTAACTGGCTAGCTAATTGCTCCTGGCTGCAAGCCTATAAGTGCCTCTCTTCTAAGTGAATAGACATACATACATTCCTCTAGTGCTGAATAAGGCACCTAAGATCAGAAAGAGGCAGGATTTAAGGCACACTCCTATCCTCAGAGTTTTCCTATTAACTAGGTCTAGGCTGCTGCTTGATAGTGTGTTTGGATCACCCTTCTGAAGCAACTAAGTCTCCTGATAAGCTGTATTAAAAATGTAGTCACCTACATCAAGGTTCTCAGTGCCACTCTGAGCCCCATGCTTAAAAGCATGTTGGGTGCTGCAGCCAGAAAAATGCTGTTTTACTACTCAAGTAAGGAACTGGTCTTGGGTAAGGAGGCGGCACATTGAAAGCAGTTCATATCACAGGGTCCCCTTGGCACCTTTCAACACCATCTCATGAGTCTGTTTTTAGTGTTTTTATTCCAACCCCTTTCTCCTCTACTTAGTAAAGCAGCAAATAAAAAAAAGAATAGAACAGTTGCTCACCAGAGACTACTGTGCAATGTCTTTTTCTTCAGAATTGATTCCAGAGAGTATTCTAGAGTGATTTAGAGAGTCAAACAGAAAGAGAAAAGAGAGGAGGGAAAATTTGAGAGGAGAGGTGGTTCAGTTGCCTGGAAGAGGGAGGAAGAAGGGCAACAGAACAACTGTGTTTCTGAAACAGAGCAAAAGATGAGCCCGAGACTCTAGAAAGGAGTATGTAGTTTTGAGATCAGAGGGTTGAACAAGCCCATGTGGAGTTTTCAGAACAAGTAGAAGAGTTGTGAAATTAATTGAGACAGTAAAATTAGAAATTGTGGAGTGGAGAATTACAGATTATCACTCCAGAATATTAAGTAGTGATTGCATAATGTTCTAACCCAATTTTCTGTTTATCCCACTTTGTACCTATGACTTGTTCTTAAATGTCTAATTGCCCTAATGCTATTCTATAATTTAGGGCTCAGACTTAGGTCCTGGGGTTTTATAGGTCTTTGAAAAAACTTGGCTGGATTCTTTGTTTCAGCTCATAGCCCAAAGGAGAACAAAAGAATAGGAAAGTATGTCTATTTTATTGCAGCTGACGGGAGGAATGAGAGATTGGAATGACTGGTTGACTTTCCTCATTAGTTGATTATCTGACCGAGAAGAGGACTTTCATCATTAGTTGATTATCTGACTGGGAAGAGTGTGCACAGGAAACAGAGTGAGTCTGTCTACAACAACACTTATATCCAATTATTTTGTGTGTACCTGTCACTGTGTTACAAGCAGCCACTGAAGTTCAGAGAGATTACTTAATAGTCAGTGGTACCATGGCACTACAATGGTATGAGCAATACAGTTCACACGGAAATGGAATTGCAACTCCTACCATTTTGGGAAGTTTTAGGATTTAAAAGAGGTGAAAATAGATGCGTTTGAAAAGCCTGTTCTTAAGTTTAAGTCCACTCCCTCCCCTCCCAGACTAGCCACACTTGTCTTATTCCTCTTCCTTGCCTACAGGCCAGCTGATGCATACAGTCTCTAGCTGCATGTGCATCACAGTCATTTACTCTTTAGCTCTAGACCTCATATTTGGGCCACAGTGCTTCTTGGGTGGCTACACCATACTGAGCAAGACAATCCTAAGACTCAAATGGAATGTGTCCCATCCTAGGGAAATAGGCTATAAACCTAAAGCCAACCCCATTCTAAATGGCTTTTGGGTGCTAAATAAATGGTTAAACCATCCATTACAACTTAACATGACCCAAATCTGCATTCCTTTACATATTCAGGAGGTGAAATTCACTGGCATACAGGCTTTTTGCAAGTGCACCCAGAATATAAATCACAATTCCATTCTTGTATTTTTCTGGCTTTGAGGGAGGATTATTGGTAGGACTCATCTATCAATAATAATAGTACTGAGTCCAGTTTTGGGCCCCCCACTTCAGTAGGGATGTGGATAAGCTCAAGAGAGTCCAGAGGACAGCCACCCATATAATCAAAGGCCAAGAAAGCAAGCCTTATGAGGAAAGGCTGAGGGACATGGGACTCTTCAGCTTGGCCAAGAGAAGGCTCAGGAGGGACTTGGTGGCTGCCTACAAGTATATAAGGGGGAAAGGGGGGGCTGCATCAGGATCTGGGAGAACAGTTGTTCACCAGGGCTCCTCAAGGGATAACAAGGTCTAATGGGCACAAACTTCTAGAAGGCCGATTCAGACTCGACATAAGGAAAAACTTCTTTACAATCCGGGTGTCCAAGGTCTGGAACAGACTGCCCCCACAGAGGTGGTGCAAGCACCTACTCTGGACTCACTCAAAAGGTGTTTGGATGTTCATTTGATCCCTGCAGACTTCCTGCCTCTGGCAGCAGGTTTGGACTCGATCATCTCACAAAGTCCCTTGTAGCCCCTAATGTCTATGAAATCTATTAAATCTATTGTTTCAAGTGCACTGTTACAGGTTTATAGTGTGGCAATATACCACCATCCTGGTTTATCAGTTTGGTTAGCTCTGGGTAATGACATGAAAGTAAATAGCATTTCTTGTCTTTGTTTTCAAGGTCTTATATCTTACAGAACTTCCTTACACCTCACAACTGGCCTCCTTTCATATAAGCTACTTCACTTCTCTCTGCTATTCCAGTATGTCAACGTAGAGATCCTATTCATACCCATCCATCAAAGGCATCTCCATACTGTCTTCCATGTTGTCTCTTAAGCACTTTAATATAACAAGTATGTCTTTGGCCACATTGATACTGCTATCCTGCATAACCTGTGGAATACCACTGGGAAAAGAGTGCTTCCCACATGTTTTCACCCAAATCCTGCAATTGGGCAGCATTAATTGCTTAGTGCATGCCTTAGTACAGCTCTCAGACTCTCCTGAGAAAGGAGGCTTTAGCACAGTGCTGGGTTACAAAAAGGATTTATATATCCACTCCTGTCTTCAAGTACATGGAATTCAATGGCAATTAGATGCCTAAATAGGATTTAGTTAGTAGTTGGGGATGGTCCTGCTTTGAGCAGGGGGTAACACTAGATGATCTCCTGTGGTGGTCCCTCCCAACATTAATTTTAATCTATGCGTCTATGATTCTATGAAATGCCTTTGTGGGTCTGGTGCTGGTAATTTATTTCAATAATTAGAAGACTGTAGTTATAGATCCAACTATTCCAGACTCTGCCTCTCAAGATAATGTGATTGGGGCATCTTTACATATGCAATGTCCTTATAGTACATTTGACAATCTATCTGGCTTACCACATGCACATTCTCTCTCCTAAGCTGCTAATCATGGGCGTTTTTTAGTTAAAATAATAATCTTCAGTGGTAGTTTGAAATTTCCAAAAGAAATTCTTTTGATTTTCTTCAGTCTTGGTGGTTATTTTTCCTACACAATAGCAACAGTGGGAAGAGTAATAAGCAAACAGTAACAGTTTGTGTCTTCAGCACATTTACTTTACTTGTGAATTTGGCTTCTTTCAGATTTTCCAAGTAACTGAAAAGAATAGTTTGTATATCAAGCACTTGAGTATCTGGCCCTTCATGGATTATGTTTTATTACTGGATTCAACCTGTTTGGTTAATACCATGAAATAGGACAAGGCACAAAGGTTGCTTGAGCAAACAAAGCAGAGTTTAATTACAGCTTGAGTGTCCATATAAGAAATGACAAAAATTGAAATGAACTCTTGGCTAATCTCCAATGATCTGCTCTATGAACTAGTTACTAATGGGAAGAATCACTGCTGCAGTGAGCAACATGGATCCTATGCTAGGGCTCAAGCCTTCTTTCATGGTAATCCGAAGGGAGTGAGACTGTGCCCATAGCACTCGAGTCTCAAGGCCATTAAGTCACTTCCTATTGGTTTCCCTAATGCACAACACCGTTAAACTAAACAGATATAGCTCCTCCCTGAGGATTTTCCTTCAGTCGAAGAATGTTTCAGTGGCTTGGTTTACCCTGACAGCTCCTCTCTGTCTTTTTTCCTCTGACCCCATAGGCTCGCCTGTGGACAAGAGGGGGTGTTACTGTGTTTGTAAGTACCAAGGCACCACAGGCAGCATGGTGTAATGTAAAGCAGCATCACATATCCCCAAGCCTGCTTTAAATTATGCCATGAACCAGATCAGTCCCTGCATTGCCCCAGGCATGGGGGGAAACAAAGATGAGTTTAAAGTTATCCGTACCTGTATTTAATTGTACTTCAAACTAAAGCACCGCATCTAAACTGACAAGTTCCAGACTTAGTACTGGAGGTGCCAATACTGAAGAATGACTTTAGCCTTTCCAGGACATGCTGTGTGTAGCCAGACGTTCTAAACCAGTTTCCAATTTTCTTTAATACAAGCTAAACAACTCCAATAAGCTTAGTCACAGTGCAGACTGATCAGATCTGAAAGCAGGTAATAAAAGTGACATGTAAAAAGGGAGTTCTGAGTTAGATTTTCCCAGTAAAATAGGTAATCCATCATTAAAGCTCCTAGATTCCACCTACATTTGCATTATTTGCTAATAAGGACACAAGAAAGATGTACATACCCTAGAGAGAGGCAAAATTAGCTAGCAGAAATGAGAGAAACCTTAACAACTCAGGCTAGCAACAGTCAAAATTATAGAAGCACAAAATAGAGATTCTTTGTTCAGATAATTATCTGATTAGTGCTTATAACTGTGATACAGCATGTACCACCATGGGTACAATTTTTGTCTGTAGATTAGGCCTCATATGTTTGGGTGATTCCTTTGATGTTAATTGAACGCAGTTTTGAAGTTCATTTAAACTATGATAATCATTATAACAGCTGACAGAATGCACAGAATTTTAAAACAGCTATCCCGGAGAAAGAAGGATTTTAACAGATGATGATATTCCTAATATATATTGTGAGGGACAGTGTGAAGAATGTAGTGAACATCTTAACAAATAACAAATAAATACAGTGAACATCTTAAAAGTTACCAAACTCAAGGTCTTGTGGATTTCCAAAAGCAAGTTTTGTGAGCTTGATTCAGTGATCTGTCCAAAAACATGTCATTTTTATCCAGGTATAGTCCACAAACTGTACATAGCCTTCATTGATTTGACAAAGGCCTTCAATACAGTCAATAGACAGGGCCTTTTTACCGTTTTGAAGCAACTGGGTTGTCTTCCCCAAACTGTTGAACATAATTAGCTCATTACATCAAGGTATGAAGGCAAGTGTAGAGTATGAACACAAAGAATCAAATGCCGTTGATGTCAACAGTGGGGTGAAGCAGGAGTGTATCTTAGTCTCTCTGCTTTTTAAGATCTACTTTTCATTCCTGCTTCTTCCTGCTACTGTGAAACTATGCATTCAAGGACAGCAATTATGGCATTTATCTTCGAACCAGATTAGACAGAGGCTCGTTCAACATCTCAAGATTTAGAGTGAAAACCAAGGTGAAAGAACTGGTTGAGAGATTTCGTGTTTGCAGATGGTGTGGACATGGTTGCCCACAGTGAATCTTCCCTGCAAAAGCTGTTGGGCAGATTTCCTGAATCATGTAAGACCTTTGGGATGACAATTAGTTTCAAGAAGACTATGATCATGTACTAAGGGGTGTAAAAGCCAATACCTGAAATCACTCTGAAGGATAAATTTCTTGGTGTTGTTGACAGTTTTTGCGTCTTGGGTTTTATGATCAGCAGGATTCTTAACCTTCAGACTGAACTGACTAACAGAATCGGAAAACCAGTTAAGAATTTCATGCTATTTCAAATATATGCATGGAATAACAGCAAACTATCAGCTAAAGTGAAGATATGACTCTACAAGACTTGTGTGCTGTTATCCATGCTTTATGGTTCAGAAACATGGTCTACATATGCTAGGCATATCACAAGACTGAACAGTTTCAACATTAGAGGTTTGTATGAGATCCTGAAAATAAAGTGGGTAGATAGAATACCAAATACAAAGGTACTGGAGTGCGCATGTCTGACACACTTAAAAACCACTAAGAAGAAGAGGAGGTTGCAATGGATCAGCCATATCAGAAAAATGGGAGAAGACTGTGACCCCAAGAATATTTTGTATAGCGAGATTCAAAATGGCTGTAGAAAGTGGGGTCAACCTCTATGGTGGTACCATGATGTCTGCAAAAATGATATGAAGTCATTCAACATCAATGTAGAAAGGTAGGAGGAGCAGCAAAATCCTGTTCAATCTGGAGGCAACATTTGGCACTGGGTATAGCTCAACAAAAAGTGGCTTTGATCCAAAGGATGGAAGCAAAGTGACAAAGAAGAAAGCAGCATGCTGTAAATTTGGACTCCAACTCAGACAACATATGGATCTGTGAAACTTGTAACAAGCTGTGTCACTCTTGAATTGGGCTCATCAGCCACAAACAGATTCATCAGGCATCTGAATGATCCAGAGCAGGGGTTGTCAATTGGGGGTACACATACCCCCAGGGGTACTTAAAAAGATTGTAGGGGGTATGTGCGGGCAGGCAGGGCTGGAGCGTGCTCTGGGGCACAATGGTGGCATTTCCCCAGTGCATTCCCACACTTCATCTCTTACCCAGGGAAGGGACATGCCAGGTGCTGCTGGCCCTGTGAAGCCTCCTCGACCCGCACCCCAGCTCACTACCCCCTTACAGCAGAGCTGTGAAGGTCTAAATGGTGGGGAAGGGAGTGTGTTTTGTGCCCGCCCTTAGTGGCACACAATTCGCTGAATGTGAGGCCCACCAGCAACCCGGGAAGCCATGACCAGCCACGGTAAAGTGGCATGGCACATGGCCAAGCAGGGTGGTGGTGGCAGCAGTGGCCACCGCGTGCAAACTCCCCCACTGTTCAGCTCCCCCTCCCAGCTCTGCCCCTACGTGCACCCCTGGGAGGGCATGGGGGCTGCATGCTCCTGAATCAGCACGTAGGGCAAGGCAGGCTGTGGGCCACTGTGGGCTAGGGCTGGGGCAGCGCTGAGCTGTTCTTGGTGGGAGTGTTGGGCCAGGTGTTGAGACCACCACAGTGTAGGAGGGAGTGACACAGGAGTAGGGGTGAATCATTCATGCTCATAGGCAACTGGTGCTGCCTTAGTTGGGGGGGAATATGCCCCCCTGTGATGGGGGGGGTCCCCCCCCACAGCCAATCTCACTGACTGGGGTGGGGGACCCCGTGGCCAATTGCAAGATGTCCTATCGCTGTGGCCGATCACTGCTGCCATTTATGGAAATGGCTGCGGCCGCTCCACTCCCTGGCCTACGCTTGTAGGGGGGGGCACTGGTGCTTCCGCCTGCTCCTTCTGCTCATCAGTGCCTCCTGCACTGTGGAGTACTTAATCCACAGCCCCACTCCCTCCTTTACTGCCATGGGCAGATCAAGGCCCCCATGGTAAGGGAGGCAGCAGGGCAGGAGCAGGGGCTGGGGTGAGTGGTGCTCCGGCTGGGCCATGTGGTGGGACAAGTGGAGGCCCAGGGGGCACCGACGGGCCTCCACTTTTTCTACCACCCAGCCTGGTTAGGGCCCCATTCACCTGTGCCCAGCTCCCTCCCTCACAGTGGGGGCCTCAATCTGCTCCCCCCCACCACAGCCCTTTCCCCTTCCCCCACAGACTTACCTGCTGGGATGGGGGGTGCACGTGCATGCACGTGCTCAGCCCCCCAAATAATTTTTTCTCCCTTGCTTATGCAGTGCCTGACCCAGCCCCAATCCCACTCGCTCCTTCACAATGAGGGCCTCAATCTGCCCCCTCCCTTACAAACAAGAAAAAAAGTATAAAGGGGTACATGAGCTGCAACTTTGAGACTGAAGGGGTACACTTGTTAAAAAAGGTTGAAAACCCCTGATCCAAAGTAGTTGCCTACTAATACACACACTAAGGTGCTGAATGTACAGTACTTTCAAAGGTCATTGATGATTCCTAGATTCACAGGTCTATGTTATATTACCTGAACCATTGCGTAATGCCAGCGTTTCCCCAATTCTAGACTCCCAGTCTTCTTACCAGTGGTAGTCAATGTAACAGCAGATGGATATTCTACAGAAAGCACAGCTTCTAACTCAGACAAGGGAAAGATAGTACCAGAAAATCTCTTCCCATTAGCCTAGAGGGGAGGAATCCTATAGCAGATTTACACTTGCTCAGTAACACTGCTAGAAATTTTTTTTTAATGCAAACTTGTTTTTTTCCCCCTCCCAAGCTGACTGTATGGTATTTTACTAAGGAAAATTCTCCAACAGACATCTCTACTTGCCCTAACATACTGTGAAAGATTTAGTCCAGACTTCTGTTCTGATCATGTCATGTCAGTTTTCTTCTGGCACAAGGGTCCACAGACTAAGAAAGACAGATGCTTCAATCTTCCAACCACTTGTCACTTCATATAACTGTCACTTCAAAGAATTGTGAGTCTTTCCAATATAGCAAATGCTTCGAAAAAGAGGGGAGGGGGGGAGGAAAAAAGGACAGACTTGGGAAAAAAAATCCAGATAATTAGTCTCCCTGTGTGATTCCTCTATTCTTTGATTGTGATTCAGGTCATCAGTAAAGGAACAAAATTGAGAAAGGTGCTCCAGGATAGGTTTGTGCTGCTGCAAGACAGAAAAGCCGTAGATTCAAAATCTTACTCAGCCGTTTTATATGTTTTCCCAGTTCTGGGAGAGAAAGTAATGCAATCAACCAAATCCACCCCTGAGGGAAGGTGCAGCATGTCTAGAGGGACAAATGTGAGTCATAGCCAAGATGTAATAAGCACAATACTTGCCTTTGTGTTTGTCTATGTACAGAACAATGCACGAAGAGAGATTTCTTTGTCATGTATTTTTCTTGTTTAACACAACATGAGTTTCTGTGGCTGCAAGTCTGGAAAGAGTGTATTCTACATCCCCCCCCCCCCCCCCCCCCCCGCGAAAGTGGTTTCCCTGGCAACCAAAATACCATAAAAGCTATCTGAAGAATTCCTCAGGGCTGTGCAGCAAATAGAAACATTAACATGCTGAGTCCTAAATATAGCTGAATTTTGAAACAGCTCAAGTCTTTACTTAGCTTCAACAAGTATCTAGAAAAAAAGCAACCAGCAAGACATAAAGCAGCAAGCAAGACATATAGTGATGTTTTCAATACTTCTTCTCAAATAGTGCAAGGAAAAGGATGCTGAAGATGATTTTCTTACAACTATCTCTGCCTGCCAATTTGTTGTTAAGTTTTAGTACTTTTTCTATCTCTGCTTTGAAGGTGCCCTTGATTTTATACACACACATCCACATTTCTATGGGTATAGAAATGTGAGTTGATGTGTAGTAACAAAACAATACCTGCACCATGTCCTGCCCCCATGTTCCACTATAGTCCAGGCATCAATTTAGAAAGTATTGTGCTAGAAGATGTGTTACACTACCATATTATTAAGAGGTGTGAAATTTTGGTGTATCAGATGAATTCATGGACTTCCATTCCTGTGGCAAGCAGAGTTGAAACGACTTGTTTCACTTAGTTTTGGAGTGAAATTGTTCCCTGTGCATGCTTTTAATATAAATTCATTATTTGGATGGCACATGCTTGAAAATGAATGCAGGTTCATTAGCAAATGGACACATTGACTTTATGTTCACACAAAAATTTGTGGCATTCAGGAAGGCTCCCTTAAAAATGGTCCAAATTTCATATTATTAAGATATCTGACACCACATAGTTTTCCTCATTACCCTCCCCATAACCATTATTTGTCTGGTGTTGGTCAAAGTGCAGTTCCGTTTTGGGAGGCTGTGTGAGAGAACAATAAGTTGTAATTAAGTTGATTACGCTGTCCTGGTCTTTCAGTTGGAACTGAATCTGCACCCTTGTGAGGTGAAAAATAGTCTGGATTCCATTGGTTACATTTGCCTAAAGCTTTATGTATGACACAAGTTTAGTGAGGAACATGGGGTGACAAAAACAGCATATCACAATGTACAAAGTAGAAGGACAGACAGAAAATGCAATTCTGCATTGCTTGCCCTTCTCCCCATTTCTTTATTTAGTGATTATTCATATAAGCCCAAGTTTAGGAAAACAACCCTAGTCAGGAAACTACTTAAGAACATACTCAGCACACCAATCCTGCCACAATCTATGTGAACATTTAAGTTTACATGCTATGACCTCCAATTATGTTGATTTACATAAATAGAGGCTCTATCTCTCAGAGTATTCCATTGACTTGAGTGGGACTACTCGCAGTGCATCAAATTAAGAACACACAAGATTTTGTGAGTTCAAAGACTAAGTAGAAAACACAAATGAAAGTAAAACTACAAATACAGACAGAAAAATAAAACAACGTATCAACTTCTGTAACATGAGAAAGTACAACTGGAAATGGATCCTTATACCAGGGATGCACTCTGAAAAAACTACATTCTATACGTGGGATAAATTTGTGTCACTGAAGCACAGGTGAATTAACGCATGGGCCAGCTAGGCCCAGGCCCAGGGGCCCCTGTCAATCAGGGGCTCCCAGATGCTTGAAGGGTGGGCTCATGAAGGGGGGATGTGGGGGGAGGGCAGCTAGGCATGGATGAAACTAGCGGCCGGGCTGGGCCAGGCATCCAATGTGGTGGGCCATGGCTGCCAGGTGTTGGGTGGGGCATGGGGCGTGATCACGCCAGAGCCCTGGGAGTGGCTGGAGCGCGGAGTGGACCACAATATGTGGCTGAACCTTTCAGTGGTGGGGCAGTCCCACCCAGGCCCAGCCTGGCCAAAATCCTGTGTGTTGCCTGGGCACTGCTGCAGCCAGACTGAGCTGTGACTGGGCAAGGGGCCATCCCTGGAGCTCAGCTTGCACTGCATATGCCCAATGAGCAGCAGCTTTGCACCCCCAGTGCCACTTGGCCATGGGGTGATGTTGCATGGGGTCATGCATGACCAGCCCCCGGCTCTGGCTCCAGTGCAGACCTGTGGGCAGGGGCAGTCACAGTTCCTGCCCTGGGCCTGGGGAGCAGTGCATCCTGCTCTGGCTACTACTCCTGCTGCACCAGCTGGGGATGGACCCCATGGCTGTGGGAAAGGCCCAGGTCTTGCAGAGCAGCATGGGAGGGTCAAGGGAAGGGTACTGGAGCTGCAGCCCAGTGGGAGGGGCCCAACAGTGCCTGCAAGCTTGGGTTGCTGCAGCAGAGAAGTGCGCAGGTCACTTTAGGCTTGGCTTCCTCCTGCAGCTGCAGCAATCCAGCACTGCCAGGGAGCTGCCTTGGAACTAGCACAGCTCGGTTTCGCCTGCCCCATGCTCCTGGACTGTACAAGCCCTTCCCCATAGGTCCAGCCCCACCTGAGCCTCTAGGCACCCCACCCTGCCCCATCCCACTCCTGCTTCCCTGCAGTGCTGTCACATGAACTCGGCCCTGCAGACCAGCAGCAGGGCCTGTGCGAGCAGAGCAGCCTGTGCCAGTTGCACCCCAGAACCAGTCCTGGCTCCTGTCCCAGGGGCGGCACGCAGCTCTGAGTGCCTCGCACTACACTTCAGGAGCCCCCAAGTGTCACCCCTGTGTATTCTGTAGACACATAAAGCACAGCAGGACACCCTAGAGCTGGAGCCCCCCCTCCCCACTGCATTCATGACCCCCCTAGATTCATAGATGCTAGGGTTGGAAGGGACCTCAACAGATCATCGAGTCTGACCCCATGCCTAGGAAGGAAAGAGTGCTGGAGTCAGATGACCCCAGCCAGAGGCCTATCCAGTAGGGCTGTGTGAGGCTTCGGACAGCGGTTCAGATCCAAAGACGTTTTGGACACTTCTGGGTCTGAAGCAGCGCATCCGGGTCGAAGCGCTGCCTCGTTCCGCTTCCCGAAGTGGTTCAGGGGCTGGACTTGATGATCTTCTGAGGTCCCTTCCAGCCCTAATGTCTATAAAATCTATGGAGCTGCCTTGGACATCTGGCCACAGGGTATAATGGGGAAACAATAAAATATCTATAACTTTGTTGTTTTTTGTCCAATTTGGATGAAATTTTCAGAGATGGTAGACTCTGCAGAGAGGAGGAATCCTGACAAGTTTCAAGAAGATGGATACAGGGGTTTGGGGGGAACAGTACCCCAAATTCATGAAAACAAAACTCATATTACATCTAGGCATTACAACATAGCGGGGTAAAAGCTGCAGGGATGGAGGCTCTTACTGAGGCCACAAAGCCTGTAAAGTTTCAAGAAGATTGGGGCAGGGGTTTGGGGGGAACTGCCCCTCAAGCTGTGGACAAGCAAAACTGGTGCCATGGGTGCTGAGGGACTGACTGTGTCTGTCTTGGGGCAGGAGGGGAGACCCTGCTGCAGGCCCGGCTGCTAAGCTGCTGTGTTACCACTTACCAATCAGTCAATCATGATTCACTCAGGGACCAGGGACTCAGGGACCAGCCCAGTACACAGGACCTAGCTACTACATAACAACGTAACCAGCATCAATTAGCAGCTACAAAACCAGGCTAAGGGGAGGAAAGAATCAATACAGACAATCAACTGCCCCAGGACAGACACAATTTCCGCATGAGTTTTGCCTGTCAGCAGCTAGGGGCGCGGGGCCCCAGGACCCCCCTGCACCAATCTCCTCGACAGCTGGCAGGCGTCACAGCAGGGGCCACCACCCCGGCAGCTGTCACCCCACTGCGCCTGAACACACGCAGTGTCACCCATGGCATCAGTTTTGCTTGTCCGCAGCTTGAGGTGCAGTTCCCCCCAAACCCCTACACCAATCTCGTTATAGTTTCATAGTTTCTAGGGTTGGAAGGGACCTGAGCAGATCATCGAGTCCAACCCCCTGCCCTGGCAGGAGAGAGTACTGGGGTCAAACAACCCCAGCAAGGGGTACATCTAGCAACTTGAAGCCTTGAAACTTGGCAGGCATTGTGGCCTCAGTAAGAGCTACGACCCCTGCAGTTTGGACCCCCCTGTGTTGTAACACACAGCCATGACATGAGTTTTGCTTTCAAGAATTTGGGGTACAGTTCCTCCCAAACCCCTGCACCGATCTTCTTGAAACTTGGCAAGTTTCATGCTCTCAGCAGAGGCTACCATCTCTGCAAGTGTGATCCAAATTGGGCAAGAATAAAAAAAATTATAGATATTTCATTGATTCCCCATTATACCCAATGGCCAGATCTCTGAGGCGGCTCCACAGCTTCAGAGCCGCTTCGGCTGGATCAAGACGGAAACCTGGCCCGGAGCTCCAGATCAGATCACGGCCATCCAAAGTGGCCGATCCAAAGCTGGATCAGATTGCTGCTGACTCGCACAGGCCTACTATCCAGTCTTCTCTTAAAGACCCCCAAGGTAGGGGAAAGCACCACCTCCCTTGGAAGCCCATTCCAAATTTTGGCCACCCTTACCATGAAGACGTTTTTCCTGATATCTAGCCTAAATCTGCTTTCTGTCAGTTTGTGACCATTGTTCCTTGTTATCCCAAGAGACGCCCTGGTGAACAGAACATCTTCGATCCCTTACTGTGTCCCCTAAATGAATTTGTAGGTGACCACAAGATCACCTCTCAGCCTTCTCTTGTGGAGGCTGAAGAGATCCAGGTCCCTCAGTTTCTATTCATAGGGCTTAGCCTGTAAGCCCCTGACCATACAAGCCTTCCATGTCTCAGTGCATTGTGGAAACGGGGGGGAGGGGGCTTCAATTTTGTTTGTGCCGGACCCCAATAAATCTTAATCCGCCTCTGCACTGAAGTCTAAAGTGATGTGGTCTGACATGTTTATGTTGGAATGACTTAGGGCTGGTAATACCTTGTCTTTAACTGCTTCTTTTATATTAAGTTAATATTTGCCTGTTAATTAAATAACAGTCAATTACTGTAATTTGGCTTAATTATTAGAAAGAAATCAAGCATGAGGGTAAATAACTTGCAAGTTACAAAATTAATTTTGCTCCTCGTGTAATGGCTTGTGTAATTTGAGTTAATTGCGTGCTAAATAGCTTTAAACATTAATCAATGCTTATATTATTAAGATAATAAGATTATATTTAAATAGGGGTGCAGTAGAATCATTGATAACCTAAATATGATAGATATTTGTATTTCAAGGGATTTTCTCCCTCAGCTATTCAGTCTTGCCAGTCACAGAGGTCAGACACGCATTGTTATTCCAGTTTTAATAATCACACCAATATTTAACCCTGTCTTAACACTGGGACTCTTCTGGGTGAGAAAAACTAGGCAAGACCCCATTCAAAATCAGCAACGCTTTGTAATCTATTGTTAGAGCACTTTTGAGCGATGCTAACAATTCCTAACTAGCTATACTCCATTTTACATAATGCGTACTCCACTTTACATAATCTTCCTCTGAAGATCTTTCAGCCTTGTTTAGCCCAGGAAATGGAGGCCAGGGACAGGCACAAAAAGGCTTCAGTCCCTTTTGTCTCTTTTGGAACTTTATGTGCTACTGCAATTCAAAATGAAGCTGGTGATGATGAATATTAGACAGTGCCTGAGAGAGATCCTGTAAAAAAATCTGGCCTTTAAATAGTATTGTTTTCACAGGTCGCATCCAGATAAGCATGGCTGTTTGGTTCCCCAGGGACAAGAAGCAGTGGCACACCTTGTGCTGTTGCTATTTGTCCCCAGGGAACGCCATGCATACTTTGGCATGCAGCAAGTTACCCCAGGTGTGGTAGGTGGAGCCTGGCTGGCAGCTGGAGTACAGCTCCAGATGGCCTAGCCCCGCTTTTGAGTGGTGCATGCTGCCTGTGTGTGCACTGCTCTGCTTTTTTTTCTGTGGGCTTTTTTGACCAGTGGATATTTAAAAAAAACCCACAGGAAAAAAAAGTGAAGCAGTGCATGCATGGGCAGCACACCCTTGCATCATGGGGGAACATCTGAGTGTGCAGTATGTGGCATCACAGATGTGTTTGCGGCACCACATACTGCATGGCTGCGCTTGTCCTATTGCAGCCATAATGTCCGTATCAGGAACCAAAACATCTATTTGTTGCAATATTCACAATAGTGTTTCATAGAATGAAGTAACAGTATTATGGAATGTCCTTGGTTTTCTCTTAGCCTTATGAGAGTCCCAGAATCTTGGCAAATTACTTTATTTTGACTGTTTGCAGTGGCCTAAGATTTGTTGTGATGTATGTAGTAGGATTGTACGAAATGGCTGTTTCATTTCGGTTTTGGATTCAGCCGTTTTGGAGGACAGTGATTTATTTCAGTGTTTTGGATCACAGTTGCATTTCAATTTGGCCAAATCTGTTTTGGAGTTTTGATACTGTTTTGGTGATTCAGCCATAAGTTATAATGGGGAATCACTAAAATGCCTATAACTTGGTCATTTCTCCCCTGATTTGGTTGAAAATTGTATTGATGGTAGCTGCTTTTAAGGGCACGAAGTCTGCCAAGTTTCAAGGAGATAGGTAGAGGGAGTTCTGTGAAATTGCACCTCAAGTTGTTCAAAGCAAAAGTCATGACGTGACTTTAACACACACACAAAGTACAGCGGGATGAAACCAGCAGGGCTGGTAGCCTGTAACAGGGAGCCTTCCTGGTGCCAGTTAAATCTCTGCCTGCCCACCTGTTTCTGGGCCAACTGTTGCCCCTCTTTTCCTGCCATACCTTGATGGAAAACTTACTCAGATGTTTCCCAGGTGGGAGGCTGCCCATTTAGGTGTCTTGGGGTGATATCCATTCTGCAGCTCCTTACCTCCCCTAACACTGAAGCCCATGCCTTGCACATTGCATCCTTCACCCCCTCCAGCTGTGGTCCTCTTATTATACAAATAAACTTTTTGCCTATTGCTTTTAATTTTACATGCTACGTTCTATTATCATCTTTTCTATATTAAGCAAACTAAAGCTGATTGCAATGTGTTATATGTGTTATTAAATGAAACAAATGTATTTTAAATTGAAATCTCATGCCTTACTTGCTTTACAATATATAGCTTTGCAAAAATTATAGTGATCCATTCAAAACAAAATATTTTGAAGGATCAAGGAAGGGAATGTTATATAAATAGACTTTTGCCTATTGCTTTTAATCTTGTTTATTTTCTTGAGTTTTGCATTGCCTTAAAAAACTCCATTTTTTATTGCTTTCTAGCTTGACATAAGTGCCCAACCTTTGTATGCTGTATGTGTGAAAGAATGGGTAAGAGAGTGCCTATGCAAAAGGAAAACATCAGCTGGTGACTGACTGAAGAATGCAAACAGCTAAAAAAACAAACAAGAAGAATCTACCCCAGAACAGCGAGAGAACAGCAGCAATCGACTTTCAAGGAAGAAAACAGTGATAACATAACAAAAGCCCAGAGGACTGGATGAATTGACAAGTCTTTAAAAGATGGGGCAAATCATATTGGTTTTGGGTCCTATTCTGTATGTCATCCTGGAGCATCGATTTGTCTGATGAGATGGACTGACAGGAGTCCGGCTCCTACTTGTGAGCAACTTGGCTGGCCACTAAGTTGATCCAATCACTAATAAGAATGGTAATGTATACCGGCACAGAACAGAAATTGGGTTATGAATGTATGTGTGTGTGTATTAAGTGCTTAATCAATAAATGCAGCAACTTGCCTTATCCTCCCTCATAAGGTCTCATTCATGATTTGAGCAATTGGCAATTTGTGTAACACCCTCTCTGGGATCTTTGGCTCCCCCTTAGGCCCTGACCCCGCCTTCAGGTCAGTCAGAATCTCAAGCCTCTTGCTCTGGGCATTCCTCGCGGTGGGCCCCTGGCCCTTTGACCCCTCTTTGGGTCCTGGCCTGAGCATGGACCAGTCGAGGGTACCTCTGATATCTTTTATTAGACCAACTGAATAGTTGGAGAAATATATCTTAGCAAGCTGTCAGGTTTAAAAAGCCTTTGTCAGGCTGAGGAAGAATCTAGTTGGTATGTGTGTGCTCTTCTGGATGGAATGTATAGTGAAGAAGCCAGAGGCTGCCATACAATCCAGGCAAGAAAGCCACTCAGTGAAAATGTAATTTGAGTGTCAGGGAGTGAGAGACAGGCTGGGGGGTGAGGGGAAGGGGAATGTAGCAAGTGAAAGTGGAGAGGTACCTGGGGAGTCAGATGTTGTGCAAGTTATAGTGTGTCATAAATCTAATGTCTATATTGAGTCCATGACTTTCTGTATATAGGAGGTTGATGAAGTGAAGTTCATAGGCCTGTCTATGAAAAGTGTTTTGTAAATTCCCTTTGAGGATCAGGCCTGAGAGATAGGATGTGTCTAGGTTGGGCAGGGGGGGAAGGGGCAGAACTTGCAACTCTCCCCCTACCCGCTTTAGCCCCTCTCCCTCCCCTGCCTGAAGACCTGGCACCTTCCTTTCCATCACACTTCACAATGTTTGATGTGCTGGAAAATGTGTGTGTGTGTAATATATTGTGTATGTGTTTAATATGTGTGTGTATGTGTAATATATCTTCTTTGTGCAATATATCTTCTGTCTGTTTAATATATGTGTTTACTATATCTTCTACATGTTTACTATATCTTCCTCTATCTGCTTATTTTACTATGTCTTGTATGTCTTTGCTATATTATCTTCTACCTGCTTCCTATATCTTCTATCTGTAATATATTGGAAAGGTGTATATCCAATCCTTTCCAAAAAGACAGACTAGCAAGAGACTGACTAGGAAGCCAGTCACTGTAGCCAGCCAGTACCTTTACATGCTGTTGCTTCCAGACAGACAGCTCACAAAAGGCAGAGAAAGGCTTCACACAGAGCCTTATATGCTGTTTCTCCATCCCTCCCCCAGGGCACTGGGATTGGAAGAGACCTCAGGGACAGATTGCAGACACTGGCCAGTTACAGATGTCAATATCAAAGCAGTCTTTCCCCCCCTCTCTTCCCCCTCCCTTTTCTGAGTTTCTGTTTCCCCGCAAGCCCGCCTCTGAAACAGTCTGAAACATCCAAAACATTTTGGATGGTTTTGGTTTTTTTCGGAGATGTTTCAGAGCCTTCCATTTCATTTTGAATTTAGTGTTTTGGGCACCAAAACAGGCCGAAACATCTCTGAAATGAAAAGACTGCTGAAATTTCACACAGCCCTGGTATGTAGGTACCCAAAGAGGATAAATCAGTGTTAATACCACACAATCTAATAGCTAAGTTTTCTTTTACCAACATCATTTTTAACCTTTTTTTTTTAGCATACAGGGATGCATAAGTCATTAATTTGTACCATCCTAAGAGTATAAAAGGAGCTCCTCCTTGGCTGCATGAATGAAGTATGGTCTTGACCATATCTTCTTTCAATCTCATACCAAATCAAGATCTTTTTTGTGGTGTTTATCAAGCCTCCATTGCTTGTAACAACTACAGCACTGCTCCTCTTTTGCGATTCTGTATCTTTTTCTATCACAGTCTCAAGGATTTGCCATTTGAGTATGTATGTCCTAAAGTCTTCCCCAAATATTAACCTCCTAATAACATTTAGAAAACATTTTCATTGATTTTTAAAGTAAAAGTGGGGGAAAAGTAGCGAGATTAATTCAATTCTCAACATATGGTCTATTCGCTTTCCAACGTTACATTCATTGTTATTCCAGACATAGGGCTAGATTATAATAACACCTGCTACCCTCTCCAAAGCCAGAGTTAAACTCTCAGCAGGGCCATAAGCATAGGGAATCCTCATGCACTTAGAGTGACATCCAAGGACACATAAAACCTGTGAAAATGGAATCTTTGTCATGAGAACATAACACCAGGCAATAAAGTTAAGATTATTAATAGAAATCCAAACAAGGGTAGATCTTTTGATCACTCTTAAGCCCCTGGCAAGCAATGATTTGTACATGTAGCAGCAAAATCTGTTTAGCCTCTTCAGACTTTTGCTTGTCTCCAGAAACAAGCTAAAATAAGCCCTTCATATCCTGTATATTCCCAAATGGATATATACACAGCATTCTCACCTCGGCTGTGTTTGAACTTGGCTTGTAATGTACCTCTCTTTAGGTTATTATCAACAAGTCAAGTTTCAAGCTATTCATATAAATACTATGGATGTTTTTGCTACATTTTTTTACTTTACAGTATAGACTATTCTCCACTTTGAAATACTACCTCCACATCTTCTTGTTAAACATGTGTAAACTGACAGTAAGGGAAGTGGTGCTGGCCCCTAAGGGAAGTGGTGCTGGCCCCTACCCTGGGGGTCTTTAAGAAGAGGCTGGATGCCTACCTGGCTGGACTCATTTGAGTCCTGTTTCTCTTTTTGGGGTTTTTTGTTGTTCTCCCGCCCTGGCGGGGGGTCGGGCTAGATGATCTACTAGGTCCCTTCCGACCCTTAATCTATGAATCTATGACTTCCTAGCTTGGACCTGTGTTTGTAAGATATTTTCATTGGTCACTATAAGTCTGTTTTTAAATTAAACTTAAAACTTTAGAAATAGAAGAACTGCGATAAGGCATTTGACTCTTCTGACTGGTTGGACTGTTTTAAATTGGTTTACTTCACTGAAGTTCACTTAATGGTGTCAAACAGTATAAAGGAGGGAAGAATGATCAAGCCCATGGTTTTTAGTAGGGGTGCCCCATAGAGATTTTGGGGGCCAATACCAATAGCAAATTTTTAAGGAGACATGTTGGCCGATACTGATCCAATTTCCAATACAGCTGCAAGCAGCTGGTAAGTCTTTTGTGGTGAAAAAAGAGGGGGAAAAGAAGGGGCATGGGGGCAGATCAAGGCCTCCTGCAGTGAGGGAGGGAGTGGGGCTGGGGCTGTGACAGGGGTTGGGCCCCCATACCCACCTCCCAGTGCCACCACAGCCCACCCCAAGTGCAGCACAGCGCAGCCCCAGCCTGCAGCTGCAACCCGCCTGGCCTGCCCTGCGCAGATCCCCCATGCCCTCCCAGATGAGTGGCAGGAGCAGCAGTGGGAGCTGCTAGATGAGCTGCCAGATGATCAGCACACAGTGGCAGGAGCTGCCCTCTCCATGCTTCCCTGTTGAGCGGCAACTTTGTCCTGCGCCTGCCCTGCCCCACCTGGACAGTGCTTACCCCTGCGCCTGCCCCGCTACCTTCCTCACTGGAGGGGGGCATTGATCTGCCCCCACACCCTTTCCCTCCCTCCTCCCCTTTCACCACAACAGACTTAACCAGCTGCACACAGCTCTCTGCACTGCTGGGCCGTGCTCCTTTCTGCCTATGCTGCGTCTGCACACATGCATGGGCATTTATTGGCCAGATTATTGGCCACATCAGGCTAATTTCCGATATAGTCAGTTTTCTTTATATTGGTGCTGATCTGGTATTAGACCAATGTATCAGTCCACCTCCAGTTTTTAGTTCCAAACACAGGAAAAAAATCATCGTCAGAAAATACCTTTTTAGCTAAATGGCAGCTGTAGCACAGATAAGCAAGAGTAGGATTCAAGGAGTTCAAGGATATAGAAAATATTCACCAGGGAGTAAGGGGGGAGGGAGTTATTACTTAGAACACTGAACTTTAAAGATTAGGTCAGATCTAAAAAGCTCTGTTTTTTGCTTCTCCCTCTGTTCAAGCACTCTCACAGAGACAAAGATGGCTTTGTGTAATGATTTCATTATATAACAGGTTGCACAAAACAGAATGAATTTGCTCCAGGCAGCAGATAAAAATACATTCTAAATACAATAATTGTATTCAAGTATTGTTTTTATCTTATATCACAGATCACAGGGGAAAAAATAGCTCAGGTAAAATACCATCATTTCTCCCTGAGTGTTTCCATAAAATTTTAATAGGTGTGTGTAATATCTCACCCATGTGGGAAATTCCTTATATGGCACTGGAAATAATGAATCACTAAATAAGGAAAATTTGAAAACAGTGATGCCAGTTACTAACTCTTATGTTACATTCTAGCAAAGTTTCTCAAATGGAAGGTAATAATGAATCATAGAAAAGTAGAGCTGGAAGCAACCTCCAGAGGTCATGTAGCCCAACCTCCTGCCTGAGGCAGGATCATCCCTGTCCAAACCATTATGTACAATCCATAATCTAAACTCTACATAAAACAACCATCAATCCTGACACAACATAGACCTAGCACCTAAACCCACCACAATTACAGCAGGGGAACCATGGCAGCAGGGGAACCCTTTTTGAAATGTTGTCAATATATATTCAAGAGATCCTGGGTAGAGGGCCATGTCCCTACTACAGAGGAAGACAATCCCTCCCCCTCCCCCGCAGTCTGTACCAGTCTGACCCTGGGGTAAAATTCCCTCCTGACCCCAAATATGGTGACTGGTCTGACCCTGAGCAGAGGGGCAAAACCTTCTAGCCAGGAACCTGTGGCTTTGCTGCCATCAGGAGCACTGGCACACCCCAGTCAAAGTCCCCAGCCTTGACTGTAGCCAACTGAGGAAGGTTTAAAAACACCCTGACACAGGTAGCGGGGGGCGGGGGGAGTGGGGGCAACCAGCAAGGCCCAGAAGCATGGGAAATACCTACAGTAAAACAGAGGCATAGCTATGCCTAGATCAGTGCTGTCCAACCTCTTCTCTCCGGTGATGGAGAGTCCACAACTTCCCTAGGCAGTCTATTCCACTGCCTCACTATTCTCACAGTGAAGAAGTTTTTCTGAATATCTAATCTAAATGTATGTTGCTGCAAGTTTAAGCCACTGGTCTACATTCTTCTCTGCAGCAAGAGAGAAAAGGTGTTTTCCCTCTTCTTTATGGCAGCCCTTCAACTATTTGTTGCCTGCCTTTGGACCCTGCATGCAATACTCCAGATGAGCCTTGACCAGTACCAAGTAGAGAGGCATTATTACTATCCCATGTCTTGCACCTAATGCTTCTGTTGATGAATCCCAAAACTGCATTCATCTTTTGTGTGGATGCATCACACTTTAGACTGATATTGAGTCTGTGACCTACCAGATCTTTCCAATCTGTTGAGATCCCTCTGAATTGCACTTCCATCCTCCATTGTGTTCGCAATCCTTCTCAGTTTTCTGACATCTGCAAACTTGCTCAAGAAACTTTCTGTGCCAACATCCAAAACATTAATAAGAACGTTGAACAGCATTAGGCCCAGAATAGACCCCTGTGGAACTCCACTTGAAATCTCCTGCCATTCTGACATGGGCCCATGAATAATTATCCTTTACTTATGGCCATTGAACTTGTTATCTATCCACCTTGTAGTAGTTTATCTAGCCCACATTTCTCTAATTTGTTTATGAGAATGTCATCCAGGACCTTGCTGAAGTCCAGATATACTACATCCACAGCATTCCTCGCATTCACCCAAGTAGTTTCTTTGTCAAAGAAGGAGAATACATTTGCTTGACATGCTTTTTCACATATTCATGCTGGCTACTTGTGATCAGCCTTTCCTCCTTCAGATGCTTGCAAATGGCCTACCTTAGGATATGCTTCTGGTAACTTCCCAGGTATTGAGGAGATGCTAACTGGTCTGCTAACCGGGTCCTCCTTTTTGCCTTTTTAAAAGAGGGTCACTATGCTGGCCCTTATCCAGTCCTATGGTACCTGGCCCATCTCCCATGACTTCATGAAGATGATTGCCAAGGGCTCTGAGCTCTCCTTTGACAGTTCCTTCAGTACCCTGGGATGTAGTCCATACGGCCCTGCTGACTTGACTACATTTAGACCCACCAAGAGCTCTCTGACCATCTCTTTTGTTATCTCTTCCCTTAGGTTGCTTCCTTCCTTAACCAGATAATCCTTATAAGGTGTCTGGTTGCATCTTAACTTTTTTATGAAGACTGAGGCAAAGTAGCTGTTGAGTAGATCTACATTTTTGCATCTTGGTGGATCCCAAGGCATCCACCAAAAGTGATCCATACATTTTATCCAATTTTCTGAAGACAGTGCCACATAAATAAAATGTCATATTTTCTGAAAGGTCTGAATAGAACTTTTTTTTTTTACTAGAATGTTTCTTAAAGGACAATTTCCTGTCAAAATGTGAATACCAGAAAGTGGATTCCTTCAGCCACGGTCCACTATTTTGTTCTGTATTTCTGAAATCACATGGGAGTTCTGAAGCCACATATAAGATATATGCTTCATCTGTATCTTAATAACCCTCCAGCATTTTAGCATCATTTCCTTTTTTCTTTTTTTTTTTTCAAAGAGTTACATTCTGTTAGTCATTTAAATTGAAACACTGGACTAGGAAAAAGCAAGTCGCTAAGATGTTTTTTAATGTGTTCTTTTCTGCTACTATATTTGATAATAAATGGAAACAACATTTTTGATAGCTGGCCACTCTTATTCACAGCCATGACAGACAGGCCAAAGAAGGGACAAATAATCTCCTAAGTAAATTGCTTGCTCTAGGTCAATGTTCAGAAACACTGATTGGGCTGATGCAGGATCTTCATCTCAGACGTTAGGTAGGCCTCTAGCCATCTTCTGTCATGGAAGGGACTCACATGATTCTACACTTAGCCTTGGACTGCAGTGCCCTCATACCAACTGTGATTATCCTAGCACGTCTGACTTACATTCAAGACTGAAGTTCTGTTCCCCCTGAGAGCAATGACCAGTGGTTAATACAGTAATGATGAAACAGCCTTCATAAAGCAAAGTATTTATTATAATAAAAAAGCACCTGAGAAACAATCTACAGACATGTCTGTATTTCCCCAAGGCTTACCATTTCCTCAATCTGGTGAAGACCCAACTTCTTTAGACTCCCTTAGAACCCATGTACAGCTGACCTATGGAGTCAGGAAGCTCCTGCAAACTGGCTCCCACACCATTTTCTTATGGTGGACTTTTTAACTGTTAAGTATTCTTTTGCTCTCCAGCCCCTCTCTATGGTAAAACAAAGCTTGCACCTATGTCAGAGTCTGCATATAGGCTTCTGCTTATAGGTTGATTTAATAAACTTTCCTATTGTTTTTCTAAGCTGTCTATCTAAATATGTTGTGTCGCTAAATCTGTTGTGGGACTTCCCTGATTGTTCTTCCTTAATTAAGTTAGGCCCATGAATACATACAGGAAATTCTGGTAACCTACTATAATTATTCAGTAATGTTATCTCTCTGACAAGGTCACTTGCAGTGTGCATATTATTAATACATATCAGTATGAAATTATTATATAGTAGCTTCTCAGCTATCACAACATGTAAAAGTCTATTATGCATTTATGAGTCACATGTCCAGAGGTTTTTTTACAGCCTATAATAAGAGTTCATTTATCAGTGAAGAGAAGTGTAAATAATTGCAGACAACACAGAGAAAAAGGAAAGACTGTAAGTTGGTTTAATACATCAGCTGACATAGCTTTGAAGATCTGTATCTTGAATATTTGTCATCTGTTGTTTCTGTTCCTGAGAACAGTACTTTCTGTATGTAATGAGAAAAAACATTTTTTCCTGTAAGAAATGTACAAGTTTTTGGACTTGATGAAAGTGCATCATGTCAAATTGGTTTGTTGTGTGCAAGGGGAAAATGGGTTTAATGAATATTTAAAGTTTTAAGTTCAGTCAAAAATAGCATACCCCCAATGTCTTTTCTCATTGAGCTCTGCCATAAATGAGTATTTAAAGTACAGAGCTAAATCAAAAACAGAATACCCCCAATGGTTTTTTCTCATTGACCCCTGCAATACATTTATGGAGGAGGTATAGAATTGTTCTGTATGCTAATCTCTCCATAATTTGTTGATAATTCAACTGAAACAACTAAATCCTGGTCTGTCTTAATACTTTAGACCATTTTGATTCTGTAATTTTGTTAGTGGCCTGATTCTAATTTCATACCAGTCTAAAGTAGGAGTGACTTCACAGAAATCAGTGACATCACAAAGAAATTATATCAAATACATCATGGAAATGTCTCCCCATCTGCATATATATTGGTTTGTTTTAATTTCTGAGTCATCTGGTACAATTCAGTCAGTTATATCAATAAGTAAGAAGAACTTAATGAGGACCCAAAATGTATTAAATTGCTAGGACACTAAGGAAAAGAAACTGTCAGATTTTTTTCCTCGTACTTTTTTTAGTCCCATAGTTCCAAGAAATAGCAAAAAGTGTTATTGAAGCAATTGCACCTTTTTAATATCTCAAGAAATATTTGTGTTAGACTCTATATCTTCAGTATTTTGAATACAGGTTCAGTCAGCGCTAATCATTTGAAAACCTCTTTGCTTGCATAACTGAAATATAGTGGTCACACTCTACTGCAACTTATTAGCAATCACTGTAAGGAAGCCAGCAATGTATCTGTGGGCATATCTACACAAGACATTTACTGTGGAGTTGCCTAATTAGCTCTGCAGTAAAGTCTCAGCATCTACACGTGCGGCCCTATTAGGCTGCAGTAAACCAATTAAGTCTGCCGTAGGTAGTACTTGTAAACGTAAGTACTATCCTGCAGCAGTGTTATTTAGTGCACTGCAGTGAATATGTAGATCCTGATGGGGCTGGCTGGGGGTACAGGGTTGCTTCAGTGCAGGGGCTGCCTGATGGATAGCCCCCACTGGAGCACATTATGCCCCAGTCAGCCCCTCTGCAGCATGTTGACCTGGCTCAGAGCAGTCCTGGGCTGGCAAGTCGACCTCCAGACTCCCTACCAGCCAGGGCTGCTTTGACCCAGCTCAACATTTTGCAGTCCCATGCACACATGTAAACACAGTACCTGCGAGTAAAAAAACTCCAATGTGACCTGTGCTGGAGTTTATTCAGGTGCATTAATTTCACATATAGACACTAGTTACTAACTCCTTTGTTACAGTCTAGCAAAGTTTCTCAAAGGTACCAATGAATCAGCATTAATTAATGTATCTAGTGATTCCCACAGAGGCCCTTTTACTATAGTATCTGACCACTTCTTAGCCATTAATGTATGTCTTCTCACATCCCTGTGAAATATCCTCATTTTCTTCCTATTATCCTCAGTTTATAGAGGAAGGACTGAAGCATAAATGTCCACACTGCTTCCCTCTTGACTCCATGTCTGCCTCTAATTTGCTTCCACAGAGGTACACAGGAGATGAATTATTAAGCAATATAAATAGCTCTGGAGTGACCTCTTCCTCCACAGCCATGCTTAGGAGTTGCAATCTAATGAGCTAGGTGCTTATATACATTTGGAGATTTGGTCCCAAAGTACCTTGCTAAGGGTCACAGAGGAAGTCTTCTGCACAGCAGGAAGTTGAACTGCCATCTTCCAGGCCCTAGCTTACTAGGATCATCCTGCTGTCTTTAAATTACCATCAACTTCACTACAATTGGATAAGATCTGAAACAAGGAAAATTTCAACCCAAACTCAATTGTTTGGAAAAGTTATGAGCCATTGAGGAAAAAAAGTAGTGAAAATGAATTGTATTTTAGTCTTAAAGACTGCTTGCTATTTTTATCCCTATAATGCAGGTTGAAAAGCCATTTAAAGAGAATCAAATAGAGATGAGCCATGCACCAGCCACATAGAATTGTATCTTGGCAGTGAGGCTTTCTCAGAAAATATAAATAAAGGTCAGTGATTGCTGATCTTCAATCTTTGCTGGAATTACAGTCAAGTGCTGGGCCCAATCGATATAGAAATGCATGTCAAAAATGCTGAAAGCCTCAGCAGAACCATTTCCATGCTTTAGGATTGTTGGTTGTAGCTGTGTTGATCTAAGGACATAGGCAGGCAAGGTTCTTTGGGTAAATATGATATCTTTTATTGGACCAACTAAATAGTTGGAAAAATTCTTCTTTGTGAGCTTTCAGGCACAAACACCCTTCTTCAGGCATAGGGAGACTCTGGTCATGTTTTGTGTGCTCTCCTGGGTGGAATGGAGGTCAATATGCAAAATTCAGGTTTGTAAAAATGCAAATGCGTGGCAGTGAGGATCAGAAGCCATGGGAGACAATAGGTGTGAGACAGGCAGGTGGTGGGGGAAGAGGGAATGTTGAGCTGGTGACAGAATGTAGCTGGTAATGTGCAGACAGGTTACCTGGGGTTATCAGATGGCAGGCAAGTTGTAATGTGCCATAAATCCAATGTCTATATTTAGTCCATGATTTTTGAATTCAATAGATTTATCAAGTGAACTTCACAGGATCATCTACAAAAGGTGTTTTGTAAATTCCCTTTATTTAATTGGTCTACTAAAAGATATCACATTTACCCAAAGAACCTTGTCAGCAGAATCACAACATCTTTGCAAAAGGCAAATGTGTTCACTGCTGTTCACTGACCAGGAAAGCAAATGTCTAGTTTTAAATTCCATGGCAGAAAGCAATGATACAGATACTGTATCAGGCAAGGCAAACATATGAGAATTAAATTTATAAATATTATTTAGGAGAAGATCTGATTTGGATAGTAGAGAGAAGGAAATTACATTAAATTAGTAGCAGAAGTAGCATTGCAGTAGGGAATAGGAAACAGCAGGGCTTTTATTAGACCAAGAACCATGTATGAACTTACTACAAAAAAGGTAAGTCTTCAAAGAACTAAATGTGAACAGCACACACAGGGCATGTCTACATGTGCATTAATTCACTGTGGTTACTGCACATTAAGTTTAGCACCTGTAATAACAGGTACTAACTAAATACGCAGTAACCGGTGCTACTGCGCGATAAACTAATTCTTCTGTTCATTAGTGTAATAGCATGGTTTTTGCCATGATGCACTAATGCACAGTGGAATTAGTCTACTATGCATTTAGCATCCCAAGTAGATGCTCCCACTGACATCTAGAGGTTTTCTGAACTGTGGTTTACCAAGCTTGGTACTACTGCTAAATTCTGGTTTGCATTTCTATCAGGATTTTTACTTGGAAATCTGAACGTGCTTTGCAGGCATCACTTAAGCCATTGTTTTTCATTTTCAGCCCCTCTCTGCACTTATGAGATTTATCTGGGAGTGAAAGTGACAAAGTACCTAGAGAGAAAAGTAATACAAGGAATCTCATCACACATCTGCTTTTAAAGATTTTAAGCCATTTTTTGGAGGTGGAGAGGCATACAATGCACTATATTTATTCAAATACCAGATGATGTTTTTTCCCACAAATGGCTTGAGGGAAAAGGTCCCTTATAATCACATACAAGGAAATCTCATTAAATACATTGTGTGTCCTTTTACTGGCAAAAGCAACATGTGGTCAGCAACAGAAACCAACTATTAAGTTGATTAAATGTAGCCAACACTGAGCGTGACCATAAAACACATGATGCTACCGCAGTCCATCTGAATAAAGTATATGGTAGTGCCCATTGAGAGCAGTTCCCTTCACCGCTGACTCTTTTCCAAATCAGAGTGAGCCACAGCATTGCATACAGCTTACCCAGAATCTCTGTCACCCACTCTCTCAGCCTGGTGTATACGATTAATATGGTCCTGCCCACCGTGAGGTGAAGCCGGACCAGGTTGCCCTGCACCTCATCTGCATCTACATTTTGGAGGATCCCTGGACTTGTGACAAGAACATCCAGTTCCAGTCATGAGTGGGGACTACTTAGCACATGAATCCTTTGTGGGAGAGATCTTGGGTACAGACACATACTGAACAGTGCTGAGCTATGGTGTCACCATGGTTTGAACTGCTGTTGATTCTGCTGGGGCCCCGCCCAATAATAAGAGTTCATTTATCAGTGAAGAGAAGTGTAAATAATTGCAGGCAACATAGGAAAAAAGGGGAGACTGTAAGATGGTTTAATACATCAGCAGACATAGCCTTTGGCTTTGGACTAATATTGTGCATAGTTTGTACTACATATAAGTAGGTGGCAAAGTACAGCTTAAAAGTGTGTTTACTGAGTATCTGTGCTAAAGCTTACAGCAGTTTCAAAATAAATGTAACATGCATCAATTCTGAATAAACTTAGTGCACGGGTACTATAGGCAAATTGCTATAGCCATGTTTAGTTTCAAGGTTATTATTTTAAAATTTGCTCCTCACTTCCATGTGCTCAGGGAGTGGAGGGCTTGACAGTAATGCAAGGGGGAAGAGGCTGCATGGGAAAAAAGGTTGGGAGAAAGCAGAAAGCAAGGGGCTACCTGACCCCCCGCCCCGATTTATTTTCCCTGCTGTAGCAGTGGGAGGGAGATAAATTCAAGGCAAACCTCCAATGATTAGATTATATACATTGAAAATTATAACAAATTTATAATTTTTTCCAGATATAGAATCTAATGGGGGGGCAGTCATCTCATAATCAGTGTTGTCTTTTATTTGAGTAAATACAAATAGATGGTTCAGAATTGGTGTGAATAAGCAATACTTAGTGCTAAATCCTGCTCTCAGATAGGCCAATACAAATCCAGAAATACTCTAATTAATGGCTTCCTGATCTACATTTGTGGAACTGAGATCACATTTTGACAGACCCAGGAACACTTGAGGTCAAGCCATCACTTTGTCACTGGACTCGTGGGTCAGACTCTTCTCAGTAGCACCAACATAAATCTGGAGAAGAGCCATTAAAAATAGCAGGATGAATTTCACTCCCTTGTATTCAGCTGCACCACAAATCTCTTGGAAGTGATTAGGAGAAACAAAGAGTGAGATTACCAATAGAGGTTATAATTCAGTCACATAAAAATATTATCATGTTTAAGTTCTCACCCAGGTGGCTGGTTTTGCTTAGGAAGCCTTCTTGGGAGCACTGTCTTTTTCATAAAATAAAGCAAGTTTATAAGAGGGCTGCTATATTCTGCCCCCCCCCCAATAAATAAATAAATGAAAGGCAGTTCCACTGTAAACACAGTAAAATGTTCACTAATCACAGTCTCGGTTGTGCCTGCAAAATGTACATCTATACCAGTGAGCCAGAATCAGGATGCTGCGGTACTCAGGGATGCCATAAGATCCTTTCAAGGTTCATGTGGGGCACCGTGTAATATTAGCACTCTTAGGTGTGCAGACACCTATGCCTGATTCATTCTGAGAGATGCCTTGAGTCTAACAAAGTTGGATACCTGTGGTTTATGCCAATGACCTGTGTTTGTATGCACAGAAAGAATCACATTGTGTGTGCAGTTACCTATTTGGTTTAAAAATTCCTTGTATTAATTCTGTGTATGAACTCACTGAGCCTTGCTAATTTACCCAGTAAAACTACAGGAACTCAATCAGAAAGGCCTGGAATGTAAAAAAAAAAAAAAATCCAGTACCTCCCCGTCTTATAAAACTGTGTAAACATTTTCATAGAAATTGCTGTACAAGGCTGTCTTGCACCAGCTCACTCTAACATTCAGTGAAGCTGAGCTCCTTTGGATGGATGGCTTTTTGTTGAGACAGCACTATAAAGTCCTGATGTGCAACATGCCTTCTAAGAGCAATTTCTATATAGATATATTGTAATTTGTGTCTTTCTTTCTTCTAGACCAAATGTGATTGGATGTGTTTGTCAAGCAGAACAGATCAGAATGCACAAAGGTTCCAGTGACAAAAAATGCAAGTGTCATGGAACAAAAATACCTTCGAACTGACTCATCATGAACAAGGAAGATGCTGAGGGGAAAGGAAGGAAGACAAGCTTAGGGCTAAACTGTCCTCTGTGCCATGTCAGAATATAGCCCAGCTGTGGCAAATGGGAGGAAAGGTAGATTTAAACGATCACTGTGCTCCCTGGCTCTTGAAACAGGCCTGCGACCATCCCATCTCAGAGTTGCTATAAATTCCATGAACTTGTAACAATCCCCACGGAGCCCACTCTGGTGGCGTGAAGCCCACACCACTCCCCCCGCAGTTATACTGCCAACTGAAATCATGTGCTGCAAAGGGAAAAGAGGATGTCGAACTGGACAACTGAAAACTCCACCACACTGGAATCCTTGCTTATTAAGAGGGATAGATGCTGGCCTTTGACTTTGGGGGGTAACCATAGGAGCCGAGGTGCATTAGTGAATTCCTGATGATTTTTAATACAATTTGATCCCTTAAAATCTTTTGAAAATTCCTGAACTCATTTAAAAAATTGAGATTTTTGCTACAAATCTGTTTTGAAACTTGCTAAACAGTGGTCATAGAAAAATTGTCATGAAGGTAGAATAAATATATAAATAAAGATAAACACATAATTTTGAGGTTCAGGGATGGGTGCCAGGCCTCTAGTTTTATTTGCTCATAGTTTGACATCATGCCAGATTCAACATCATGCCAGATTCAAGAGGGAAATAACCTACAAGTGTTGGCCTTTTTCTCCATCCCTTACCAATGAAAGATTATTTTCTTTGATAAATATATACTCAAGTGTTCCAGTCTGCAAGAACTGAAGCACTTGGCCTTAGCCTACCCCATTACTTTCCCTGAGAATTTATATCACATGCTATTTCAGGTGTCTTTTTATTTTCTTTCCTTTGCTCTCTTTCAGCTAAGAAAATGAACCTTCTGACTGCCCTCATGATTTGCCCTGAAGTCCTTCAGGATTATGGCTTCAATCCCCCAACTGATATATTTTTCCCTTTCTCCCTGTCAAATTCTCCTTTGACCAGAAAACCTCTATCTTGGACTTGTCTGCAGAATCTAAGTTGCTCATCCCACTCTACTATATTTATTACAACTAATTTAGATCAGCATAATATTGCCGCTGTTTCAATACACACATATAATAATGCAGTGTATCTACAACTAGTTCAGCAAAGACAGCTTAATGCATTTTCCTGACCCCTTGATTTCGCACTTCACTGTATCCTCAAAAGTCCAGTATACCAGCAGTGTTGGACATTTTTTAAAGGGTTCCTTGTGTTTTTTTCTTTTCTTTTTTGAATCAGAATGCAAGTGAATACTATAGAAAGGTTTTAGAGATGTTAATACTGTTAGAAAACATATGTTGATTTCCCCCTATATGATTACATTCATCAGCTGACTTCATTCCTTTTTCATAGAGTTTTAAAGGCCAATTTTGGTCACATCTGAGGCTAAATTAGAGTCTATGAGATAAGAGACACAGGAGCACTGGTTCTCATTTATACTAGCCTGTCTGGCAGAGTAAATGGGCCTTATAGAGATCAAAAATATAAAAAATAGATATGTTACTTACTGCTAAGGAAACATAAAAAGGCCTCCATATAAATAAGGGTACATTGCTCCAAAAATGAGGTCCTGGGTTCTCACACCAAGTATCAGACTATTCCTTTGCTACCTCAGCATCCTGAGATTGCTTAGCAAGTACAACACAGGAGACTAAAATGCCATGACAGTGATTCTCAACCTGGTATAATCAAAGTAAAATTAAATCTAAAAGCTCTTACTCTGTCCCCCTCTCAAACATATCGCAAAAACACTACATAACAAGGAGATAGATAAGCACAGTGGTGCATCACTGTAGATTAAATTCATCTCAATCAAATATAATCTAAGGAGAAAGAAAATGTTTTTCTTCACATTCCTGCATATCCACCTTACTCTCTTATTGAAAAAAGCAAAGAACACAAAACTTGTCAGCCAAGTGATGATTTCGACCCCTAAGAAAAAAATGTGGAAGTCTGCTACATGCCTGAAAATTACATCCAGGTTTTAGAATGATTAATTAAAATTGATGCTTTAAAAACAGAAAGAGTAAAGGACCTTTCCTTCTTTTCAAATGTTTTCTGGATTAAATTCACCTCTTATTTTACTGTGCTTAAGAAGTGTAAAGTAGTGGAATCCTGCTGATCTTTTGGGATTTCAATCCCCATCAGTATGCATTTTCTTATTTAATGATGCTGCCCAGCAGTTCTTTGGTTTCCAGATTTTTTCAGTTGCCCACAGTCTTCATAGAGGAGGCAATAATGCTTTTTCTTATAATTAACAGCATGGTGTAACAATGCTAAGAGGTTTGTTTCGTCTAATTGGCTCCTTTGCCACAGGACAAAAGATTTAAAAGAATTAGTGTGTTTAAGAGAGGGAGGGAAAAAATAGAAAAAAACCGCAAACCGTTAAAGAATGAATGTCAGCTCTGGAGTTGCATTATCTAATTACTTATGACTAGGGCTCTCAATTAATAGCTGTTAACATATGTTATTAACATGTTAACTGACTTTTGCATTAAATTTTTAATGCATTTATCATGCACATGGCTTGGGAGCCCACATCTGGGCTCCACTCCCGGGCTGCCTTCACTCCCACCTCTGCACCGCCCAGAGGGGCAGTGGTTGCAGTGCAGAGGAGCCACAGGGCATCCTGGGCACGGGCTCCAGGCTGCTGCAGTAGGAAAGCAGGGGGGCACACGCACAGACACACAGACACACACGAGTAGCTGTAGCATGCACGCAGCCAGAAACACAGCCCAGAGGCATATAGAGCAGGTCCCAGCAAGTAAGTTTATGGAGGGGAAGGATTGCGGGGAAGGAAAGGGGTGGAGGGCACAGATCAAGGCCCCCATGGTGAGGGAGGAAGGCAGAGGTAGAGGCTGGGGTGAATAGGGCCCCAGGGCCAGGGTGGGTCATCCAAGGCTGTGGAGGGGGGGTGCAGCTCCCCACTGCTGTATGCAACCCTGGGAGAGGTATGGGGGGCATGTGTCCCCTGGATTTGTGTGCAGGATGGAGACAGGCTGCCCATTGCAGACTAGGGCTCTGTGCCTTGCTGCCTTTGCCCTGGGAGTCACATACTGGATGAGGAAAGTTACCTATTCAGAAATGAGAGGGATAGAGAAAAGATGATGCACCTAAAGCACCACCTCACAAAACTTCTTAACGATACATGGATAGAAAGTAGGGCAGGGAGGCACTCTGTAGGCTAACTCATTCAAAAACACACAGTGCCCCAAAGTCATCTGCTGGGTCCCAAAGTCATTTAAGGAACATTAAATGATTTGGCACTTCCCCTGGCAGAGGGAGGCACAATATGGTGTTGCGCAGCTCCTGGGGCAAAGGCAGCAGGGCACAAAGCCCCAGTCTGCAGTGGGCAGCCGGTCTCCACCCCGCACACAAATCCAGTGGGCATATGCCCTCCATGCATCTCCCGGAGGTGCACACAGCAGCAAGAAACCACACCTGCCCCCATGCCCTTGGACAAGCTGCCCATGGCTCCATCCCACAGCCCACCCTGGTCCTGGGGCCCTATTCACCCCAGCCATTCACCCTGCCCTACAACCTCCCTCACCATGAGGGTCTCAATCTGCCCATCCCTTCTCTGTGCCCCCACCCAGTCCTAATGCTGCCCCTCACTCCTGACCCACAGTACCCTGCATCCTGCCAGGGCATACAAGGGACCTCCCGTCCCTGGGCTTCAAACCCCACACACACTTCCACAGCCTGCCACACCTTCACAAATTCCTCCACATCCCCCACCCCACACCCAACCATACAAAGTACCTGCATAATTTTGCATAATTTTGCATAATTTTGAGTTTTTAGCTCTGAAATTAAAATCACAATTACCACTGATATTTTTAATTGTGCAACTATTTGCAAACATTTTTTAAAATCATTTGACAGCCCCACTTGTTACTATACAGGCACTGTACACATATACATGGAGTCAGTAAAATAGCCTATGTATTAAAGAAGTCACACATTTTCTAGATATAGAATTCCAGGGCTCATGCTTTCATCAAAAGATACGTCCCCCTTTACCTATCTCACCCTGGTTATGTTGAAATTGATGGAGAGAGGTGCACTTTGATTGTGCAAAACCCCATACAATATTCTTCAAAAAAGCTCTTCAAATTACAGTTGATTTTTCAGAGACTAGCACAGCCACCTTGCTAAAAAAAATGAAGCTTCATCCAGGAGAAATGAAGTAGAATTTGATACTTCTCTTTTTGTTCTCACTTAAGAATGTAAGCCATTTGTAGATGACACAAGGGTTTAATTCTCCCTAAATTAAAGCAGTGTTTTTTTAAAAACAACGCTTCAATTTAGGGTGAAGTGAAACCCTGTGTTGCGTACACCTGTGTTGGAGCCCATGTTGGAGCCCGCTGCCTCTCCAGTGGCGGGGAGGGGAGACCAAGCTGCTGGTGGGTAGAGTGGTCCCTGACCTGGGGGGGAGGGCTGGTGCTTTCCTCCATGGCAGCAGCGCTTCCCCCACCCCCAGGCGGCACCTGCCCACAGGCACCCAGCTTGGGCAGTCCCAGGGGCACCACAGCCATGGAGGGAAGCACCGGACCCTGTGCAGTGCAGTCAGGCAGGCAGACTCCAAGGGGAAAAAAAAAAGATCAGGCTCCCTGCTTTTTTATTTTTTCCTTCTGTGGACCCTGCCATCCTGGGCTGCTGTCAGGCTGCTTGCATTGTCTGCCTGCACAGCCCTTGAGCCACACAGAGCCTGGTGCATCCCTCGGTGGTTGTAGGACAGGAAAAAAAACTCCTTGGAGGTATTTTATTTTGCAGTGCCCCAAAGTCATCTGCTGGATCCCAAAGTCAATTAAGGAACATTATGCCACTGGACGTGCTACAGCAGCTGGAATTAATGTACAATACACCGCCAAATGTGCAAACAGCAATGCCACTAAAGCGGTGCAAAAGGCATTTAACCCACTTTAAACCCGCTAAAAAGTGTCGTCTACAAATGGTAGTCCCTAGATTCATTTAGAGAGAGGCAGCAAGGAGAATGCTTGGGTTCTGGCTGCACCTGATTGTGAAAAACTCATTCCTGGCATCGGAGTTGCAGCACTTTCTTAGTTTAAATTCCTTCACTAACTTTTGTAAAGCAGAACTGTTATTTGAAACAGTAGTGAAGAATGTCCAGTGTAGTGAAAATGTGAACTGTTTTGTAAGTACGAGGTATTTTTATTTGACTGAAACCACTAGAAATTGTTCCACAGTCTACATCTGGTGAACATATATATAGTTTTTAAATATGATGCTGTAGGACAGATTCAGTGTTGATTATATATTGCAGTGTCACTGCACTACTTCAGAGATTTAAAGGGGTTGTAACCCAACAACAAATCATCACCAGCAGAAAGTTTTCAACTCTGTTTATTCAGTTGGGCCCAGGAAAGCACATGGAGGAGTTACATAGTATTATGCTAGCTCTTCCACTGATGTAGGGTCAAATAAGGACCCTATGACAGAAATGTAATATGGAGCTACTCAGCAATAGCTCCAAGCCATGTTGGATTGTGGCCAGATTTAGCATCAGGAAGCCAAAACCAGGCCTCTGATGTCTTTCCATCTGTCCCACGCCAAGCAAAGCTCTGGCACAGGGAAAAATCTGTCCCTTTATATTTGATGGCAATTAAATTAATGCTGCTACCAACTGATTAGAGACAAAAATGATTTTTACTTTAACTGTAGTGTGCTTGGAGTTTCAAAGACCTCTTAGACCATAATAAATATGGCTTAGCAGTGTGTGGCTTAGCAGTAGCTCTAAAAATAATAATTCTTGGTATTCTAGAACTAGTATTTATTACATATTCTACTCTGATAGACCAACAGTTGACTGATTTTCTGTTTTCTTCACAAAATCCATTGTCTAATCCGTATTATTTGTATGATAAATGCATTTCCCCTCTCAGTACAGAAATGCCAGTAGATCAGTTTTCACAAGTAGCTCTATATTAATAAATCTGCATGCAAAATGACTTTCAAGAAAAATCCTATAACAGCTAAGTAATGGGTGGTCAAGAATGATGCAGCAAAACAGAAGTTAAATAGGGTGAGATATTTTAGTTGCAAGCTTCTAAGGGTTTAATTATAAACATTAGTAAAAAATATTCCAACTGAGTTGTTTTAACACAGAAGAGAGGAGATCCTCTAGTGAGAAATGAAGTGGCATCTGCCTTGATTCTATTTGTTTGTTTGTGTGTAAGGCCAGCTGCTGCCACATAAAAACCCCAGAAAAAATATTTTGCCATCATTTCTGTTTACACACCATTTTCTTTCTCTTCTTTAATCCTAATGGGATGGGTATGAAAACAGGATTGCTGATTATATGATGTATATGAATTCTCTCTCTCTCTCTCTCTCTCTCTCTCTCTCTCTCTCTCTCTATATATATATATATATATATATCACTGATGCTGATCATTATAACATTATCATCAAGAGAAACATCTTGATGGTAATGCTCATATGCATGATGTTCACATACATGAATCTCTCTCCACACAGGAAAAAATGCTCTGAAGGATCTGTTGTGGTTACCATAGTATCTTTAAAAATGGGAAGTCAGGTTGGATGGATGCCCCTTCCCAGACTGAAAAGATTTTGAATGCTCCCTGTTATTAAGATAACTGGTACTTACACAGCTAGCCTAATGATGATGTGCCATTAATCATGGGTTCTCCAGGGGAGCCCAGCAAAGTTACAACACTATGCAACAACTGATTTCTCACAACAAGATTCTTTTAATTTAAAATGTGAGCTTTTGAATGTTTTATACCCAGTCCTTGGCTGTTTTTCAGCCATGACAAACTGAAAGGCAGCAGCTAAGCATTTTGTGATTAAGGTCAGACAATCATTCAATGGTAAGGCAAATTTTCAAAGAGACTTCAAAATGCTTCTATAATGCTGGTGGGTACATCTGTTGGACATGCAAATAACCAGGTTTGGATATACAGAATGAATGCTTGTGTGTGCAATTACCTAAGCTACATGCCAGATACAGAGTTCCATTAGAGCGAATGAGACTTTCTATAAAAAATGAGTGCATTTATGGAGATTTTTTACCAAAGGAGTCCTAACATTTACATTAGCATGACTGAAGAAGTACAGTCTCTCAATATTGCATTCTCCAAAATAAAGTTATGGTCAACTGGAGGAATGGTACAATTTGGCCTAAAGATATATTACAAAAAATAAGAGTGCAGATTAAAATAATTAGATGCCATTGACATTAACAAGGATTTATGCGCTAAATAATAGGGCTGTGTGAAACTTCACCGTTACATTTTGCCCTTTTTTTGGCAATTCAAAGGAACAGAGTTTCATCTCAAATTTCATTTTGAGTCAAAACAGCTGTTCCATTCCATTTCATCGAAACAGAAATGCTGTTTCGACACTGTTTTGAGTTTCGCTGGGGATGGAAAGTCAGACCAGCTGGTCTGACTTTCCATCCCCAGTGCTAGATCACGCCGTGGGGTGATCACACCAGCTGGGCTGACTTCCCATCCCCAGTACAAGATTTGGTAGGAGGTGGGAGGCAACCCAGCTGGGCTGCTTCTCCAACTCCCCACACTAGTTCGTACCGGGGGCAGAAGGCAGCCCAGCTGGGTTGCCTCCCACCTCCTACAGAATTTTATGCTGGGGATGGGAAGTCAGCCCAGCTGGACTGACTTTCCATCCCCATCCGATTGTCAAAATGTTTTGACTTTTGAAACGTTTTGACCAGCCTCATTTTGTTTTGAGGCTATTTCAAGGGCTTTTGTTTTGTTTCAATTTTGCTGTTTCAACCTTGAAATTGGTTGAAACAGTGTCAAAATGAAATGGCCAGCGAACTTTTGCACAGCCCTACTAAATACCAGTTTGGATGTAGCTCTATGAGATAAGAGTTTAAATTTAGACACATGCCATTATACACACAATTATATCTGCATCTCATTTAAGCTGTAAATGTGTGGTATGCATGGATTAATTAGGTACATGAGTGACCTGTTTTCTGCCATGCACAAAACATGCATGCACAAATCTGCTATTTGTAATTGGACACTGGGCATCTGCATGCATAATTTGTTCTGTGTGCTTATGTGCATGGACAATCTATAAGCAGGACAGACTGTGAAGAGAGAATTTAAAACTCATCCAAGTTAAGTACAGACAGTCAAAAAGCCCAAGGCTGAATCAATTCAATCTTCACAGGTTAGTCTAAACTACATAGACTGAGCTGATAAGTAAGTGAACAGATGTTCACTTTTGATTCTGGAAATGCAGCCACCTGCCTGCAGTGGCCCAGACTAGAAGCCGGTGGGCATGGAAGCATGCTTTCCTGCTCAACTGGAGCAGACAGGTAGGGCCAAGCCTAGCCTGACCACTCTGTAAGGGGAGGTTTGTGGGGGAGGTGCAAAGCATCATGGGATGCTGGGGGACTGTGAGTTAACTTGAATCTGGAGGGGATCTGGGGCAAAAGTTCAATAAACCAATTTAACTTAAATCAGTTAAGACTGATCGTACACCCATCCAGGTTTATCTTAAATCAGTTTCAGCCATTTTAAAAGTGGTTTATGTACACTGAACCTCTGCTGTGTTACAGATTTGAACCAGTTTCCAATCACATATACCAGCTTATGTGTAATTTCTAACTCTAGCTCAAGAGATCCACTTTTACTGCTGCCAAGCTACTAAAGGTTATTAATCTTTTCTTAAAACACACACACTTAGTCTGCTGACTGACATTTTTTTATCTTTCACTTCAGTGGGATCTTTCTCTCATGCTGCTGCACATTTATAATTAATACATGTGAATGAAGGCAAGTGATCCAGCTGCCTGTACCTTTGGTTTTGCTGAGTGCTTGTTTGGTAGGCTGTGTGTGTGTGTTCTGAGAAGCAGGGAGTGATTGCTGACTGGTGAGTGATTGTTGATTGTTGTGGGATTGCTGACTGCTGTGTGATTGCTGCCTGGGACTGACAAGCCCCAACACAAGGGTGAGTCAGCCCAGGCCCAGAAGTGTATTAAAGGAGACTCCTCAGGCAACCAGGGAACCTGTGACCAGGGAGTCAGTGAACAGTGACTGCAAACAGAAAAGGCAGTTTGCAGGCCAGTTCTTAGGCCTGTTTGTGGGTAGTAGTATAGCCTATTACCATACAATGATGGGGATGCAGCATACCGCACAGCTTTCTTCCTTCCACCACTGAAGCCTCCACCCAGACAGAACCCATGGTTCTGGCCTCCATCTAGATGGAGCCCCTGGCACAAGGCTGTGGGGGCTGCCTGGCATGGCTGCCAGCAACTAGGAATAGCAGCAAGGTCACCCCCACCCCCAGTGAGGTCCCTGGAGTCCCAACTGACTGAGCTCCAGGCCCAAATAGAAAGACTTTGTGCCATTAGGGCCCATGAACAGGAGACTTATGACTACTACAGTCAGGCTCTTCTCCTGAAGAATGAAGAAGAAGAGAAGAAGATAGAGTAGAAGGTGGTCAACAAGAAGTCTAGCTGAAAAAGACCTACCTGGAGCTACCTGGAAGATGGTCATCTCAGGCTCCAGGACATGCAGGGCTAGGACTGCCCCTCCCTGGCACTGCACAACAGGTATGCTCCCCTCACCTTGCATGAGGAGGCTCCAATAGAGACACCAGAGGAGGAGGTGGGTAGTCAGCGAACTGCCACCCCCAAGAGGAGACGCAGGGTGGTAGTGGTGGGAGACTCCCTCTTGCAGGGCACCAAGCAAGCCATCTGCCATCTGGACCCCCTAGCTCATGAGGTCTTCTGCCTCCCCAGTGCCTGCATCTGGGATGTTATGGAGAGGATCCCTAGTTCCTTTGACCCTCCAACCACTACCCCGTGCTCCTCATCCATGTGGGAACAAATGGCACAGCCAGGAGTAATCCAGACCAGGTCATGAGGGTCTACAGGGCTCTGGGGGTTGGGTCAAGGGGCCAGGGTGCAGGTAGTCTTTTCCTCTGTGCTTCCAGTTGTGGGCCACAGACCTAGGAGGGCAAGATGCATTGAAGAAGTGAACTGATGACTCCAGCGGTGGTGCTACTGAGAGGGCTTTTGTTTCTTTGACCACAGCACACACTTCAGGGAGCGAGGACTCCTGGAAAGGAACGGCATCCACCTCACACAGAGAGGTAAGTCCCTGTTCTTGGCCAGGGTGGTCGATCTTCTAGATAGAGCCTTAAACTAAGATCGTCAGGGTGTGGGGAAACACTGAACGAAGCATGCCCAGCCACTGGCACACAAAGGAGTCCTGAAGTTGGGGACAATAGAAGAGCCACTTTTGCAAGAGCTGATGGAATGGGTCTCCCTCAACATGACAGCAAATTGAGGGTCTCAATTGGAGGAATCAGGTACCTGTACACTAATGCCAGGAGCATGGGGAATAAGCAGAACGAGCTAGCCTTCCTACTCTCCAATGGGCATTATGATCTAGTAGGGATTACGGAGACCTGTTGGTACTCCTCATATGATTTGAACATAGCCATAGAGGGCTACATCCTGCACAGAAGGGACTGAGTAGGGAAGACATTGGCTCCAAAGAACAGCAGCTCAAAAACCTCTGGGTCAAACTGTGGGAAGGGGGGTGCACAATGAAAGAGACCTAACTGTAGGTGTATACGACAGACCACCAAACCAGGGGAAGGAGCTGGAGTTCTCTTGAGAACTGGCAGAGGCTGCGTGTGCACAGGACATGGTTGTCATGGGTGACTTCAATTACCAAGACATCTCTTGGAAGGAACACTTGGCTAAGTTGGATCAGTCGTTGGCTAAGTGTTGCTTCCTGACCTGTATTGAAGAGCTCTCCCTGACTCAGGAAGTGCACAGGCCAACCAGAGGTAATGCTCTCCTAGACTTGGCCTTGGCCAAAGGAGATAATCTGGTGAGTGACTTGAATATAGAGGGTAGCCTGGGCAACAGCGACCATGAAACCATCATGTTCACTGTCTGTCGCAAAGCAGGCAAATCAGCTAGTAGGGTTGAAGTTCTGGACTTCAAAAAAAACAAATTTCAACAGGCTCAGGGCAACAGTAGGGGAAGCACTTTGGGACCAGGAACTGAAGGTAAAAGGAGTGCATGAAGAGTGTCATTCCTCAAGGACATAATCCTCAAAGCACAAAAGAAAACCATTCCCATGTGGAGGAAAGGTAGCAGAAGGGCTGGTAAGCCCTTTTCACTTAATAGCACTATCATGGTCCTCTTGAAAAAGAACAAGAGGCATACAGACAATGAAAGCTTGGGACAGTCCTCAAGGAGGACTATACAACAATGGCCTGCACTTGTAGGGAGAAGATTAGAAAGGCTAAGGTGGTGATTGAATTTAAGCTAGCAACAGAAATCAAGGATAATAAGTCCTTCTTCATGTATATAGGGTACAGGAGGAAAACAAATGCAAGTGTGGGGCTACTGCTTAGCAACTCAGGACAGCTGGTTACTGACACTCAGGAGAAAACTCAACTCCTGAACGACTATTTTGCTTCGGTATTTCAGTACTTCGCTAAGGGAAAAATCATACTACATAAGGTTCAGAATGGGCATGGTGGGAATGACTGCCTTCCTACTGTTGATGCTGAGCTGGTGCATGATCAGTTAGAAAAGTTATACATTTATAACCCAGCAGGGCCACGTGAACTTCATCTGGCAGTTCTAAGGGGGCTGGCCAAAGTCATCACGGGACCCCTGGTGAAACTCTTCCAAAACTCGTGGCACTCTGGCGAGATCCCTGAAGACTGGAAGATGGCCAATGTTGTGCCCATCTTCAAGAGGGGGAGGAGAGAGGACCCAGGCAACTATAGGCCAATTAGCTTAACTTCTATCCCAGGGAAAATCCTGGAAAAATTCATCAAGGAGTCTATGTGTAGTACGCTTGCCGAAGGTAGGATTCTGAACAACAGCCAGTATGGATTCATTGCAGGAAGGTCTTGTCTTACCAATCTCATCTCTTTCTACGACCAGGTAACTCACCACCTGGATAAGACAGACTTATACCTAGACTTCCAAAAGACCTTTGATCTGGTACCCCACATTCTCATGGGAAAATCAGAGAATTGTGGGCCTAACAGCTTGACAGTCAGGTGGGAAGGAAGCTGGCTGCGGGGTAGGACCCAGAGACATCTAATGAATGGATCTGTGTTGTCCTGGTGAGAAATGGCCAG
>NW_017729000.1:21095331-21097968 GCF_001723915.1 Gavialis gangeticus
TATCAATGATTTGGATGTGGGGGTGAAGAGTTCACTGGCCCAGTTCATGAACGACACTAAGTTATGGGGAGCGTGGTCATACTTGACGATAGGTTGCAGATACGGGTGGACTTAGACAGGGTAGCAAGTTGGGTGGATTGGAGCCAGATGAAGTTCAATATTGAGAAGTGTAAAGTGTAAAGTGCTCCACCTGGGGATGAACAATCCTCAACATACTTACAGGTTTGGTGGCACCATACTGACTAACACCATGACTGAAAGGGACCTAGGGGTAATAACAGACCATAGTATGAACATGAGCTGTCAGTGTGATGCTGTAGCCAGCACGGCAAACAATACTCTGGCATGCATCAACTGATGTATCTCAAGCAAAACCAAGGAAATTATTCTTCCACTTTAGTCAGCATTGGTGAGACCACAGCTGGAGTACTGCATCCAGTTCTGGGCGACACACTTGAACAAGGATGTGGGAAAGCTTGAGAGTGTCCGGAGAAGAGCCGTCAATATGATCAGAGACTTGCAAAGCAAGCCATATGAAGAAAGGATGAGGGACTTGGGCCTCTTCAACCTAAAAAAGAAAAGGCTGAGACAGGACTTGGTAGCAGCTTACCACTACATCAGGGGAATACATCAAGGACTCAGCAAACAACTGCTCACCAGGGCATCCTTGGGGAAAACCAGGAGTAATGGCCACAAACTTCTGGAAAACCAATTTCAGGTTTAACACTAGAAAAAGCTTCTTCACAATCAAGCTGTCCAGACTGTGGAATAAATTCCCTCCAGAGGTGATGCAATCACTTACCCTGGAAATCCTCAAGAGGGGACTGACCAGTCACCTTGCTGGGGTCACTTGAGCCCAGCTGTCTTTCCTGCCTAGTGCAGGGGGGTTGGACCTGATGATCTTCTAAGGTCCATTCCAGCCCTGTACAATCTACAATCAATCTATGAACCTATGAAGGAATTAACTTGTAGCTGTTATCTGTGTTCTGCAGGTTCAGTTTTTAGATACAAAGCAGCAAGTATCAAAATGCAAAAGTTTCAGGGGCTTATGTAGAATAAGCCTGGCAAACTTGGAATCCTTATTTAGAAGGTTTTATGATTTCCCATATTACTACTACTTCTCCACCTATGTATGTGTTTATATATGGGTGGAAAAGAAGTAGGAACATGGGGGGGGTGGAAATGCGTGCGCGCGCACACACACACACACATATTATATACATATATACTATATACATGTATATTTATTTACAGATGTAAATATATAGAGGTAGGAAGAGGTAAATGTATGTATATTTATTTACAGATGTAAATATATAGAGGTAGGAACATGGGAAATGTATATATGTGTGCATGTGTATTTCCCATGTTCCTACTCTGTCTCTACCTGTATATACACATATACATGGGTGGAGAACAGGTAGGAATATGGGAAATCATAAAAAAACTTTTAAAGAAGGATGATATATTTCCCACATTCCTACCTTTATATATATATATTCTAGGGGTGTGCAAAGTGGGCTGTATTCAATTCTGATTTGGATTCAGTCCAATTTGGGGGACAGTGATTCGATTCTTTGATTCAGATCACTGTCCTGATTTGATTCAGCTGAATCCAAAGATTTGATGCCTATTCAGAGAATCAGCTATTTGCCCATAGACACAACTTTAAATGTTTTCAGCATACCTCAAGGTACCAGTCATGGCTCGTGAACTCTGAGATGGTGGCGTGGATGGAGTATCCCACAGGAGCATAGAAAAGGGGGCCCCACGTGCTCGGCTTTGGACCCGGAAGTGGACCAGAAGTACTTCCGGTCCACTTCCGGGTCTACCAGAGAGTGTACAGGAGACTTCCCCTGCACCCCCCCCCGGCTCAATGATCAGCCCCGGGGGAACCCTGGGTGCCCCCTCAGCCCCAGGAGGCACCAGTCACCTAGCTGGTGGGGAGGGGGACATCCCTGCATGCTACTCAGCAGACTTGGAAGTGGACCAGAAGTGCTTCTGATCCGCTTCCGAGTCTACCACCAAGCACTCTGGGGACCCCCCAGCGCTCCAGTGGGACACTCCATCCGCCCCACCATCTCAGTGTTCATGAGCCACCTGGTACCTTGAGGTATGTAGAAAAAAAAATTTTAAACTGTGTCTATGTCCAGAACATTGAATCTCTCCAAATCGATTTGGAGAGATTAAAGGGTGTCTTGATTTGATTTGGACTTGGAGATTTGGCCGCCAAATTGGGCCGAATATCCGCTGAATCTAATCAGCAACTGAAACTTTGCCCAGCCCTAATATATTCCTTTTCTGGGCCTCAGTTCCACCCCTTCTGTTCTCCTGTGACCAAAGTCTTAAGACCAATGACAGATCCTACTCCTGGGGGAAAATAAAAATAACTGAATTCTAAACACCTGGCAGAATGGGTTGTTGAGAAAAATTGGGGAAAAAAACTATTTTAGAAAGAACATCTACTAACAATCCAATTTCACACTTGCAGTTTGAAACTCCAAACAACCAATAAATGCAATTTTAGCATCAGCAGTTTATAAAAGCAAATTGCTGAATACATGTTCTAAAAGGATGAATTCAGCTGTATTTTTTGCTAAGATCTCTCTCTCTCTCTCTCTCTCTCTCTCTCTCTCT
>NW_017729000.1:21097979-21100194 GCF_001723915.1 Gavialis gangeticus
CTCTCTCTCTCTCTCTCTCTCTCTCTCTCTCTCTGTCTTAGCAAAAATACAGCTGAATTCATATATATAGTAGAATGCCTTCCAGAGAATTACTGTCTGATGTTAGGTCAGGCCTGTGCTTTTAAAATTCAGACCACAAGCATGCTGCATGGGTGCATTTAAGTCACTTGAGGGACAGGCCCAGCTTTCAGCAGAACTTGCATCAGTAACAGCTTTTTGATGGTGTCATCACAATACTCGGCATACCAAACACTTGTAAACAAGTTTCTAAAATAGCTGAAGCCAACTCTGACAAGCACTTTCCATTTTTTGATTCCTTCTCAATACTAGGCTTCTACCAGGCCTGCTTATGCTGCGATCCATTAGCGTGCCATTGAAATCAATAGCTTATTATTTGGGAATGAGTGGAACATTCAAGCAGGGGAATTAACTAGTCTGTAAGTACAAAGCTCATTCAATATGCAACACCCTCTTAGCTTGGTAGTTGAAACAACTGTGATCGTGCTACATCTGCTCAGCTTTCCTGATGCTGTAGAAAGCAGTAGATTGATTGCAAATTGGCATTGTGATTTTTTTAAAGCCAGTTAACAGCTGCCAGTCCTGGCTGCAACTGGGACCACCTCCACAGAGCCTTACCAGAATGAATAGCTGCACAGCACCAAGCTCAAAACCCTGGTGAGGGGAACGGCAGTGGCTTTCACCCATCTTAGTGGGGAGAAGTCCAGGAGGGGAGAGATGGACAGACTGACAACAGATTCAGGGTCTGTATTCCATGTGCAATGTCCTCAGTGTGACATACGGTGCTCCAGAAGTGATTTTGCAACCCAGGCAGAGATACCAGAGGACAGGAGGTAGGGAGAAGAGGGTGCTGCATGCTGGAGAGTATAGACCCCCCACACACTGGCTGCTACATCCACAGTGCAAGCTCCCCACACTGTGGCTGCCTGCTGCTACACAGACTCCCTAGGGGCCACCACCCTGGTGCCCCCTCTAAATCAGTGCCAAGGGTCATGCTATGGCTGTGGTCCTGCCACTCATACCTGTCTTCTAACTTGCCTCAAGGACTCTGTAAAGGGATCTTAGGAATCTGCTCTGTGTCTGCCTTTGATAGTGCCTGCACCAGCATAATTTCCCTCTGTCTAGACATATAATATTAGCAGGTCCCCAAAGGCCATTCTGGCTTTTGAAGATCTCATTTTGGACAGCAAGCCGATGGATTTAATTCATTTGTGAGAGATGGTACTTTTTAAAGTCTCATTTAATTTCCGAACGGGGTTTTTCTAGACAGGACCACTATGGCCTAATCAAGGACACCTCAACTTCTGATCAAAGGAGGAAAGGAGAAAAGGTCTAATTTGCACAATTTAATTTACATCAGAAAGAAATATATAAACAGAACAATAGACAGTACTGTGGGCACTTCTCCACAGGAGATATTCCAAATTAAAAATGGAATTGAGCCAAAAAAACACAGATCACGGATACGCATAAATGAGGGGGTATTTAGAACCAGAGTTTGTTTCAGTCCATAGTCAAGATCACTCCAACTCTAAAATATGGATTAGGGTCAATGTTCAGATACTGAAATGCCCTAAAATTCTTTTAAGGTTTTGGTTTGGACCTCCCTTTGGATGCTTGGTACAGAGCAGTGATTTTCAAATTGGAGTGCAGGTATCCCTCTGGGTATGCAGCACTTTGTCAAGGGGTCCATGCCTAAATTTTAATAATGGCTCTGACTGGATAACATGCAATAAGTAATGGCATTGCTGTCAGTGCCAAGACTCTTCCTAAAAAAAAGAACATGCAGACACACTGGATGCAGGGAGTGTGAGCAGCAGTACTTTGCAGGTAAAGAGGTTTGCAGTCAAAAAAAATTGACAACCACCATTACAGAGAAAGCAGGCCAGTGCCCATTAGTAGTTAACTTTGAAATTTTCCAGATGCCAGGGATCACATAGTCATCTGAGCTAATCAAAACCTGGACTTTTCATTCTGATGGGACATCTAATATTTTGTAACTAGAACAAAATCCAACATGTTTGCTATCACTAAGACATTCAGAAAGATTTTTCAAGTTTTCAAAGCTTCTGTTAATTTTTTTTTCAAAATAAAATGGAGCAGCCAATGACTTTGATGCCCAGGTACTCTGGAGCTTAGGGGGTCAGGGCTTCCAGAGTCCTGCAGCACACTCAGAAGCCGAGGAATTTGGAGACTC
>NW_017729000.1:21105194-21109481 GCF_001723915.1 Gavialis gangeticus
CTTTTCATTCTGATGGGACATCTAATATTTTGTAACTAGAACAAAATCCAACATGTTTGCTATCACTAAGACATTCAGAAAGATTTTTCAAGTTTTCAAAGCTTCTGTTAATTTTTTTTTCAAAATAAAATGGAGCAGCCAATGACTTTGATGCCCAGGTACTCTGGAGCTTAGGGGGTCAGGGCTTCCAGAGTCCTGCAGCACACTCAGAAGCCGAGGAATTTGGAGACTCCTAGCTGTTGCAGGAGTTCCCAAAGACCCCTGTTTCCTGGGCCTGGTAGCGCTGACACCACCGTATCCAGCTTGGTCTCTTTGGATCTTCTAGACTCCCAATTGCACAGCAGGGCATTTCATATGGTAGGGCTCCCCAGAGCTGCAGACACTAGAAGTCCAGTCTCCCCAGTAGCTCATCAGGTAAGCTGGCAGGAAACTGGGAAGATTTCCAACAGAAATATGCCTATGCTTGAGCAGAACTTCATCAAAACCAAACTATTTCCGTGAAAGATTCCAGTTCTGTGAAAAAAATCCAGAAAATCTGTTTTGTCAAAAATTCCCACCCAAGTCTAGTAGCCATGTACAATAAGTAATTTACCAAGGAATTAGACATTTTGACTTTCCATAGTTGTATGAAACTGGTCCAGGACTGTGGGGTTTACAATTTAAATGGGATCTTCTCCTTTGTTTAGCTTGGTGGTACCAGAAAAATGGCCTCTTATTGTGATATTTTGATCAATTTTGTTGCTTCTTCCTGATGAAGTCAGGGAATGGAGTCCGCGAGGAGAGGATGTAGGCAGAGAAATGTAACACAAAGTTTGTTTGGGGCTAGTAGTCCAGACTTGGGCCAGAGACAATTTGATCAAAATGAGCTCATCCATTCCCAGGGCACAATGCCAAGATCTGTACTTCACTCAGGAAAGTCTGCAAAGTTCATTTTTAATCAGGTTGTACATTTGCCACGTTCGTGTTAAAGAACATCATTCATTATTTGTTTGTGCAGTTTATTTTCTTGTTGGAGACATTGTGAAAGTTTTCTTTAATTAAGAAAATGCCCAGCCTGGTATGTTTAATGAGGTGACCATAAAACTCAATAGTCTGTTCCCAAACTTGAATTATAATATACACAACTTGTTTTGATATGTCTACTGTCATTTGAAAATGGATTTGATGGTGAGTCAGTTTTTGGTCAGACCACCCAGAGACATCATTAATAAGTTAATATGCAAAGTGATATACACACCACCTCCTGCTAGGGACCTCTGACATACCAATTACAAATGGGAATAGCTATTGCCTACTCTTGGATTTTATCCCATTCTCCTGTGCTTTAGGGACCCAACTCCTGAAGCAAGTAAAGTCATTAACACTTGTTAATCAGTTCTTTGTAAAGAAAAAAATATGCATAAGCTACAAGCTCAATGTTAATTTCTGCTTCTCTCATGCCAACCGCTAGTGAAGGACACACACTCTTCTTTAAGTCAGGCACTAGTGACAGTTCTAATTGTAAAAATCAAGCCCTCAGTACAACTACTCATGCAAGTAAGGGCTAGCTGATTTTGCCTTAATGATACAGGTGTTGTAGAGGGATCCTATGACTGGGAACACAGCTTTGACAGAGGTTAGAAGCTTTTAATGTTTTATTTAATATTGTATAGGACTGTAACGTGCAGTTTTTTGTAACTGCTACTTCTCCCTTAGGAACATAGACTGGAAGAGAGTTTCCAGGACCATGTCTGGTCCCACTTCCCTTGCAGGTAACCACACTCCGTAATCCCTTCTTAGTGCTGCATTCTCTCCTGTTGTACCTAACACATAACTGACTATGATTTGTTGGTGTGTGATTGACTACAATAATTCCAAATTAGAGTAGTTGAATTAAGATCCTAATGACTGACATCAATGATTAGCAGGAAGGAGCTACTCATTTTGAAGCTGATCCTGTGCCCAATGTCTAGTGCATTTCTTTTTCAGCAGGAGAAGTTGCTATTGCCAGGCCTTTAGCCAGCATTGTATGGTTAACCTACAGATATGTCCACTCTTTGACAGGTGAGGGCATTATTTTATAGCTGTATAAACAATGGACCATAGAAAGATGGAGCTGATGGGAAGTTTACTTGAGTAACTGCGGCATTTGCTTTCCTAAAGGGAACATAAGGATGTGCAAAGACGCTTAGAGCCAGTAGACCTTGTTCTATTAGTTTCCTCAGATAGATCTGGCATACAGTAAACTCTGGTTAATGCAGCACACGAGGGAAAAAAAATCAAATAATAAAGAATTAGCCAGCATAGACCAGTTATTAAGAGCTGATAATTAAGAAGCATGGGGACAGTGCTGGCAGGGACTCAAAAATAATTAAATGGTAGCTGAATTCATTGTATATAGAGTAAACAGTATGTAGAAAGAGCATGGAAGAAACAATCCTCCTTCTCTCAGTTCAGGACCCCTAACTCAACACAGCCTGCAGCATAAATTATTAAGGCAAAGCCCTGTTTAGCCTTGCCCAGAGTGTACAGAATCTTTGGGGAATTTAGCTGTTAAAAGCAGAGTCTCTACTGTGAGCATGTGCCAACTATGATTTTTTTTTAAAGGATTCTAACTTGGCCAAATTTGGAAAGATTTTAACAGGGCTAGCACAAGGCAAGTCCCTAATGCAAAGGCTATCCCACTGCCAAGTTTCAAGTCCTTACTATGAAGCATAAACCTTTTAAATAAAGTAAGGCTGATAGAATTTACCACAGAACAACGTGGTCTTATACCTTAGTCTCATTCTCAAATGAGCTGCCCCATTTTGGCTAAAATTTGCAAGAAAAAAATAAGTTTCAGTCAGGCACTGAGCATGAAGTTTCAGCTTAAATGGCTAAAGTTATAGAAGGCCTTGCTCTGGGAAGCATCAGGAATCTTAATAATAGTCAGTTGTGCCAACCCTATCTATTACACGGACCTACAAAAAGCTATTACTTCTACTAAGATATCAGAATTCATAATGAAATGATTACTATAATGGAAAATATCAGGAAAAACAAAAACATATCTTAACATTTTACCACCCACTGACAAAAGTTCACTAAAATAGTACTTTTAAAATATATGTTCAAAGATTTGTTCATTTTGCTATTACATGCTTATAAAAACAATCAGTCAAGCACAAAATAATGAGTTGTGCCTGTAAGTTTCAGTGTATACAGTGCAAACAAAAAATAATTACAGCTGAGTGTTAGAAGATTAGTATTTGTTAGTGAGTCCCCTATACTTCTCATCAAATTTGGTACTTGTTCCATCTGTCATGCTGGCATGTTCTTGCAAATGGCATCCCCAAAGGCATAAAACTTAAAGTATTTGCATAAAGAATCCTTTTCCTTTGAACGATTTTAACTACTGCTGCACGATACCAGCAGCTACGTAAGTGACATTGTGCAATCCTGCTCCATGGTTAGCATTCATTTGCTTTATGCCTCTATTGCACTGTTACAAATCTGCCAGTTAAGCTCTATGCATCTCCAGAACGTATTGTCTGGAATGAAACAACCAATTATTTCTTCAGGTTTTGTGGCATAATATCCTAGGAAACCAGCAATTACAGAATCAAAGTGGCATCAAATGGCGTAGAAAGGAGTTAGCATGTATTATTCCTTAAATAACAGTTACATGAACTCATAATAAATGGGTATTAAGTGCTAAATGTATGATAAGTAATTCTTGACAATGCAATTATCCAAACAATAAAGGAAAAAGCTGCAAGATGGCATTGTCAAATTCATTCGTACATTCTCTGCTTGGTTAGGTTAACGTAGTGTAAGCTATTTTCTCTTCATAAACCCAATTGAAACAAAATAATGCAAATACGTGTGTACAAGCCCTAAAGTACATTGTTCCCGTTTCCCAGTAGTCCCAATCTAGTAAATGTCAATGGTTCCATTGAACTCTCCCCTTGGCTGAAATCTTAATTTGTCCATATGAGTGAAAGGCAGCAGGATGTCATTTTAGCCTGTGACCATGCTATATTGACAAAAATGTCCCTGAAAGAAAGCACAGAATGAAGTCAAAGAAATGTGCGGTCAAGGATTGTTTCGACTAAAAGAAATGTTGGTTAGGAGCTTTCAAGATGGTTGGGGAGCTTCCACAACTGTTAGAGCAGCAAGGAAGAAACGTCTAAGATGAGCAGTGTCCATACATGCGCTATCAGAAGTGTGATTTGATTGGACGCTTGTCATGGGACAGAAGAGCTAACCCTTTGGCCGTTACCTTATTCACACACACACACACACACTGGAAGTGTCCCCAAGCAACCC
>NW_017729000.1:21109536-21114233 GCF_001723915.1 Gavialis gangeticus
TCAAACAGCATCCTACACCTGCCCCCAAGTCTCAGTCTAGCTTCTTCAGCTCACAGTCCTGGCTGATTGAGCTAATGAGATCTCCAGCTCCACAGTGCACTCCTCTGTGTAGGGATGACCAGGCTTTATGTACACACTCCTATCTCTTCCCCTTACTCCAGCCTCAAGTTTCCTCTTCCATTTTCCCTTGCCCCACCATCCCTTGGGAGTTGTTAATAGTCAGCATGGCTCTGCAGACTGCCCCGTTTCCTCCTGCTGTTACATACATTACATTCCCATTACAGCAGCATCATGAGGAACATAATGTCATAAGCAACTCTGAAGGTGCAGGCCCAAGGTGTCTGTAATTTTCCTTTTCTCCCAGCCTCCCCAGGATTTTAATTTTGCCCGTCAATAACCTTTTGTTTCCCCTCTCTCTGCTTGCTTTATATTTAATAATGCTCTAGCATAGCCAGCCAGGAGAAATGTAACAGTTCAATATTTTTCAGGGTCCCTGGACTTTTGAGCCTAGAGGAATATAAAAACAAATATATTCCTGAGGAGGGGAGCTTCCAAGAGAGGGCAACCAGATCATGTCCCATAGGCTGTACTTGTGTTTATCCAAAGTTTGAACTAAAAGAAGCCAAGAGACAGAAGCTTTATTTAAATATATTCCATTTTTCTCCATCCTATTTGGTGTGCATTTGTATGTGTACTACAAGTGGTCAAAGATGTATATCTATCCTCTATCTCCAAGAAAAGGAAAGAACCAATCCACTAAGAGAATCTTACCTTGTGTATCCAAATGATTTGGGAAGTACAATAAAACCCTGCAGCACATTATTGAACAAGCCAATCAGGTCTGAGTTTCAATACTGAGTCAGACTCTAGTTCAGCCAGTTCACACCAGTACACTGCCTGCGTGAAATCCTTTTTGTGTCAATAGGGTTATTCATTTCCTATACTGAAGAGAACACTGAATTACTTTGGTGAATTGAGGCCTAGGTTGCAAATAAAATTACATTTTATTGATGTTTTTGATCTTTCTCCTGACTGGAAAGATACCATCATCATAAAGCCAACACCTAATAAAAATCACCATAAGTCCTTGCTACACTTTTAATTTAAGGCGCCGTACAAACCACCCATAAAAATGTTCTATGTATAATACATGCATGTAGAATATTTTTATGGCTCGTTTGTCATTTTATGGCACATGGGTGCACATGTAGCACCCTTGCCATTTATGCCACAATTAACAAGTTAATCATGGTACGAATGTAATGTGTGAAGGGAGCCCAAGTCTCTGCTCAGAAAAGAACAGTAAGGGGCCTGTGTGGGCAGGGGTTGAATTAGCTAAAAGGAGGAATGTGGAATACTTATCTCACTCTCAGGGATGCCAAATTCAACTACAACCTGAAGCTGTTCATCTAGAAATAAGTTTCATAGTGATGTGATACAAAATTTATGGTGAAGGATTTTGAGAAGTTGAAGCCTAGCAGGCACGCTGCAGTCACAGATGAAGAGGTCCTGGGCTTCCAAACCTAAAAGGGACTGACAGCTCACATACTGTGCTGCCGTGTTCCCAAATCCCAGGCATTCAAGGGAAGATATGCGAAGTCTTTTAGGTGGCCTCCTAGGCAGCCACGTAAGGAAAAAAACTAAGTCATAAACTAATAATTATCCCAGGCAGCTGTCACTGCATAGAATCTGTTGTGCCAGCTACTGGGCACTCACAAATGAACCTGACTTTACTTTTCATTTTCATTTTTAAATTGTTCCATTTTTAATGAGAGCAAGTTCATCTGAGTGAAACCTCAAGAATGAAATAAGGAAACAAACCAAGGAACATGAACAAACAATGAACAGAATCCAGCTTTTCCAGCTTTATTTATTTATTCCTTTTAATTTTTAATTCCTTTTCTTCATGCCCCTCTGTGATAGAGAAGGCATCACCGTCCTAATTTATTTTTGGGGCAGGGAGTAGTGATTAGATGGTACAGAAGGAGAGCTTAGGACATTTGGCCTCTGTGATCAGCTCTGCAACTGTGACAAGGCACCAAGGCACCAAGTATGGAAATTTGAAAAATACCTTTGTGACTTAAGGGCTATAAATCCCAGTGAAATTCAGTGTGCTCCTAAATTACACAGGTACTTTGGACAATCCCATTCTTAGCTTCTCAGGGCTGTTCTTTCCCCATTTAACATCAAGGCTATAAAACCTGCCTCATGGGCAAGTTGTGAAGGTTAATGTTAGGGAAAAAAGCTCTGAAATAAGAGCACAGAAAGTTCATAGAGGTGGGCAATAGTTATTTTCTGTGAACAGAATAAATATCAGGTGCCCAGCACCTAGAAAACATGCTTCCACTGATATACAAGGAAAAAACCCCCACTGGATTTAAGTGAAGTAGAAAATGGCCTGCAAACAGGGGGAACTTCCTGTTGACAAGACCAGTCTCCATGTCTGTCGCAACAGTGTTAATTGTTTTTGCATTTGCATTCTCATTCAGTAATTAAAGATGGAAACCTACAACTAGCCTTGTTTCAGAGGGGTGCCAGAGACTAGAATACAAGGCATAGCAGGAGCCAGACATAGTCTGATGAGTAATTTCATTAACAAATTTCCATGAGGCAAGCCTGGCCCTACACTTGGCTCAAACTAGAGCTGCCGTCTCCTCTTCTTCATAGCACTGAAATCGCTTGCAGATTTTAAGAGCAGGCTGCTCTGCCTTGTGCTCACACATGCAGTGCATGGATGCAAATGAAATGTCAAATTCCAGTCAGTTAGTGAGGGATTCATAAGGGCTGAAAGAGCAAGGCCCCTGTGGGTGGTTGTCAAGCTCCACTGGCTTCTGCGGGGTCCCCCACTGGTACGTATAATAACTTAAAACTGTTTTGACTAAAAACCGGAAGCATGAGCTTGCTGCCAAAGGACAGTGCATGACAAGGCTGCTCTTCTTCACAAACGAAGCTGGGAAATGGAGAGCACTGTAATATGTTTAAAGACAGAAGGTTATTTTGGGCCATATAGCTATTGGCTGGTGTTAAAAGAAGTGAAGCACTGAACAACAAAGTGGGATGGTGTCTCCCAGAGCTCAAAAGAAAATGCTTTCACTGTTACCTCAAGGGGTGGGAGGAGGAGGGGGAAGAGGGATATAGCACTGGTCCCTTCCAACGCAGTAGGGCAGCTACTGTGAATGGAGTGGAGGGGTTGAGGTCATGGATGAGCCTCCTAGATGTCCTCCCTCCTCCAGCCCTCACACTCTGCTCTCAAGGGAGTGTAGATACTAAAATCCTGGCCAACCCCTCCGTAGAATTTTTGTACCATCATTCTCACTTGTACACCCACATAAAGGCCAGGAATAATCCAGCACAGTCACTAGGAAACATTTTTGAGCATTACTGTATTGTATGGCAACACAAATGAACTCAGAAAAGGAAGAAAGATGCTTCTTTTCCCACTTAGCACACCTGAAGATCTGGTTGGAAAAATGAGAAAAGGATTCCTCATATAGCTACTGCTGTCAAGTGGCATGCTAAAGGCACAGTTTTGTGGGGAGGTACAACTCAGTTGGAGGTTTGAATGCATGTTATAGCACTGTGCCACATCCGTCACTTTTTCATAATCTCTCACTGGAGTGGCATTTCCTGCAGCACAAACCTTTGGATGAAACAGATTGTATAACAAATTCCTTGGTGGAAATTCACAAAGCTGTCAGTATGAATGTTCATTAAGGATGCTGAAATCAACAAACAAACCAGAGTGAGTTTTAGGTAACTAAGTTTAATTAATTATCCATATGGCAGGTAATTTATATGGAGAATAACTCTAATACAATAGAAATAAATGTTATTTATTTACATTTTTGCAATGGGAATAGAGACAAAGATGTTTGCATTCCTGGAATTAATATGCATGATGTTTAGGAACTAGGGAATACTTCGTCTAGCTTCAAAATTTATAAAAGATATGCTTGGGTACGTGCATGCACATGTGTGTTTCACTTGTATATAACCATTAAAAAACATCCTTTGCATCCTTTGGTTTGTACTTTAAAATGTAGGCCCAATGACAATTTTCAATACATTAATATAGCACAGTGTCTCAAACTTTGTCAAACTTTTGACAGCAGCAGTGTAAGTTACTCAAGAACAAAACAGGGAAGAAAATAATTTTAACATGCAGTAGTGTTATATCTTCTTCCTCCTCCTCACCATACTTCAATTCAAAGCCTACATGTCTAGTAAGCTAACTGGTAATAAGCCTTTATTGAGTAATAAACTCTGCTGCACCTATATCCTCTTATGAAGATCCAGAAACTTTTTTCTTTCTCCAATGTATGTGGCTAGCACTTAAGATATGCATTGTATCATTAAGGACAACATGAACATTGCTTCAGTCACTTCAAGAATGATACTTTGATTTAGTTGTTAAAAAGGCTTTTCGACACTAGGGCTGTGCAAAGCTTCAGTCCCTGATTTGCTATGGAAGAGATTTGGCCTGATCGGTGGCCAAATCTCTGAATCCAAATCAAATCAGGGGACTCTTTAATCTCTCCCAATTGAATCAGAACCCTCCGAATCAACATGGAGAGATTCAGAAAGATTCGGCAATTTGGACATAGACACACCTTTAAACGTTTTTTCTACATGCCTCAAGGTAGCAGGCAGCATATCAGTGCTGTGATGCTGGGGCAGATGAAGCATCCCACAGGAGT
>NW_017729000.1:21114244-21115124 GCF_001723915.1 Gavialis gangeticus
CCGATTTGCTGTCACTTTCACTGCTGCTGCTGCTGCTGCTGTCTGATTTGCTGTCGCTTTCGCTGCTGCTGCTGCTGTCCGATTTGCTGTCGCTTTCACTGCTGCTGCTGTCTGATTTGCTGCCGCTTTCACTGCTGCTGCTGCTGCTGTCTGATTTGCTTTCACTATCTGATTTGCTGTCACTGTTTGCTTCCTTTTCATCTCCTGCTGAGCTTTCATGATCCCTGCTGTCTGAGCCTTTGGAATCAGTAGTATCATCTTCCTGACTATTGTCCCTATTCCCACTCTGAGAATCTGAGTCATTGTCCTCACCTTTGTCACCACTGTCAAAGCCAACAGATTCATTGCTGCTGTTGGGGTCATCTCCTTGCATGAGTTCGTTATCAAAATCATATGTACCATCAGCTTCGTCACTGTCACTTTTACTGCTGCATTTGCCAAGCTTCCCATCAGTACATGCAGACTTGTTCTGCTGGGAATTTTCTTTTGGACTGCCAGTCACACCTTTATCATTGCCAATTCCACTAAGAGTGTCACTGCCTAGCACAGCAATTTTAGTCCTGTTGGTGTCATTGCTGCTTCCATTAGTTAGCCCCTGTGTGATCCAAGATGAAAGAAAAGCATGAAAATAAGCAAAACCCATGCATTCATTTCTACCTTCCCAGTCTGCATTTTTAGCTACTTATCTTTGCTCTACCGTCTTTACATTTTAAGGAGCTCTATACGAAGTTACATAGGAAGTGACCTAAGTGTTTTCTTTCCTATGTGAATTGCTAAGTAACAGAACCTTTTCTTTTCTAAGGCAATGGACAAGCATACCTTTTTAACCACTTGAAAAGAGGATGGGCAGATGCTACCTTGGAGCATTCATTAGCTAGGG
>NW_017729000.1:21120124-21140468 GCF_001723915.1 Gavialis gangeticus
ATGTATGTGGCTAGCACTTAAGATATGCATTGTATCATTAAGGACAACATGAACATTGCTTCAGTCACTTCAAGAATGATACTTTGATTTAGTTGTTAAAAAGGCTTTTCGACACTAGGGCTGTGCAAAGCTTCAGTCCCTGATTTGCTATGGAAGAGATTTGGCCTGATCGGTGGCCAAATCTCTGAATCCAAATCAAATCAGGGGACTCTTTAATCTCTCCCAATTGAATCAGAACCCTCCGAATCAACATGGAGAGATTCAGAAAGATTCGGCAATTTGGACATAGACACACCTTTAAACGTTTTTTCTACATGCCTCAAGGTAGCAGGCAGCATATCAGTGCTGTGATGCTGGGGCAGATGAAGCATCCCACAGGAGTGTGGGGGGTCCCCAGTGCACTCAGCAGCAGACCCAGAAATGGACCAGAAGCACTTCCGGTCCACTTCCGGGTCCGCCAGGGAGCATGCAGGAGGGCCCTCCCGTGCCCCTCCAGCTCAGTGACTGGTGCCTCCTAGGTCTGGGGGGGGCACCCAGGGTCCCCCCATGGCTGATAATCGAGCTGGGGGGAACAGGCGGGGGTGGGGCAGCACGCTCCCCGGCAGAGCTGGAAGTAGGCTGGACATACTTCTGGTCCATTTCCGGGTTCACCGCTGAGCACACGGGTGCCCCGCCATGCTCCTGTGGGACGCTCCAATCACCCCAATATCACAGCAATCATAAGTTGCGCTAGTACCTTGAGGTAGGTAGAAAAAATATTTAAAACTGTGTCTATAGCCGAATCACTGATTCTCCAGCATTGAATCTTCAGATTCAGCCGAATCGAATCAGGGACAGCGATCCGAATCAACGAATCGAATCACTGTCCCCAATTCGGGCCGAATCCGATTCAAATATGGCCCGCTTCACACACTCCTATTAGACACCTATAGGGACCCAAATCCCTTTACAAAGCTGGCTATTTATCTCTTGCCAGATCTGGAAATACATATGTGTTGTGGCATATAGTGAGTGTAACAGGGCAAAAACAGCCCTGTTCCTTTGATGTTACTAAGTTGCAAGTAGTCAGGTCAGGGACAGGGCAAAGTTAATTAATTAATAAACCCAGCTGGGGAGGGGATTGTACCTAGAGTTAATATTAACTGATTAGGAGCCAGCAGCTACTTAAGTCCACAGCAAAGGGTTTTCCTTTGTCCCCTGAGGCACAGCATGGAGGGAGATTCAGCAGGGACACCAGGAGTGGCAGACCCAGTGCTGCAGCAGCTTGCAGATAAGACCGACTGACTGGGGGTAGGTAACCACAGTGATCGGTGAAGTAAGGAGGTGAGGAAGAGAGGAGAAGCTTACTGGTTGAGAGAAGGTCCCACGGAGAAAGGATCCACTGGTACTGCAGGAAAGAGAAAAGAAAGTGGGACTGGAGTGGAGCTGACTGACTTGTGGGAGTGGGCTGCCCAGTGGGGGAGAAAGGGGAGACCACAAGCTGTGAGAACAGCCAGAGTGCTCCACGACCAGTGGGGAAGTTACTGATAAACAAGTTTTCTTTTTATCCTGCTTCTGGGGGGATTTACTACACCCTCTCTCTCTGGGGAATTAACTTGTTCTTCCATCATTCCAAAGCGTGGCAGGTGAGTCCTAGGGAGAGAGACTTAGTTATTCACCCCCACCGGACCACAGTAAGTATAAGAGTAAGTATAGTAAACATAGTGGCTAGGTACAGGCATTAAAAAATCCTGAGGTGGAATAAATATAAGTTATATGGTTTTCTGTAAATGACATAGTTCAGATCAGCATTGAACAGAATAAGCATTCCCCCTTTGGTGGGGCAGAGGGGCAAAACTTAGACTAGAGTCTGCTATTTTTAAACCAGTCTGCGTGTGCCAAACTTCTGTTCTGTTACAGATATAGACTGGTTTATTAGTAAAAGTGTATTGTCTGTACCTGAGCAGTGTGTCCAGGGGTGTGACATCCCAAGGTTTAGCCAGGAGGAAATAGGTGGAGCAGAACAGGAATGCAGCTAGACACAAGACCCTTGCAACAGCAGTAAGACTGTTACCACTTTACTGTATACAGTTCCTAAATGAGTTCCTATATATAATAAAGAGTTGTTTGCATACCACAAGCCTCATCAGGTGTTATTCAAAGATAGTTTCTTGGCTGTAGTTAAAAATGTAATTTCCCTTCAAGAAGAAATGAATTAAATTTGTCTTTGCAGAATAACATGCACACCACAAGTCGATTCAATATGTACCTGTTACTATAAAATGGAATTATGACTTGCCACTGAAATTATTATAAAGTAAGGCATCCATAATTCTCAGAGAATGCAGAAATATTCTCCAAAGCATCTGTTCATGAGCATACCAAAGTGATAAATAATTAAAATAATTTTAAAAGGCCATCTTCTACATTGGATATATATAGGACTCTCTTCAGTAGATTTACAATGCATCTCAATTAAAGTGATATGGTATTTGAGCTTCAATAATAGGAAATGATTTTTAATACTGAAGTTATGGTTCTATATGGTCATAGCTCCGGTCTGGAGGGACTTTTTCAACTGAAAAAGTCAAGTCACAGCTCTAATTATGGAATAAATTCTACATATAAAAGCAATATAAAGTGTCTGACTCAGCTGAGTGCTAATAACACTAAATGGTACCCTAGTACAATTATAGCAACTACAAAGGTTATTTTAGTCCCATGGATATCCAAAGTAAATGGCAAATAAGTTACTATATCCCTGGAGGTCAACACATTTGTTTTAACAAATTTGAAAAGTTGGGGCCTGATCTTCTAATTGTTGGTTTCCATTTTTTTCCTGTGCTGCTGAGGTAAGCAGAGTATATTGAGTAAAGTGGTTCAGGAATATCTTTGATAGCACACAGATAATATAAGGTCTCTGAAATCTAAACTCTCTGATTTCTAGGTACTGTAGTAATTTATTTGCCATTACTTTGGATAGCCATAGGACTAAAATAACCTTTGTAGTTGCTATAATTCTACTAGGGTACCATAAGCAAAAGGGAAAAAATATAGGGAGAAGCAGCTGGGACTAGGGAAAGTCTGTGACACACAGAGACCAGGTGCTTGCCTGGTATTTCCAGTCATTATGCCCAGGTACAGACATTACACTGTTATGGGTGTAAACGATTGGAAACCAGTCTATACCCATAACAGAACAGAAGTTGGACGCACAAAGCCAGTCTATACCCATAACAGAAATTTGGTACACATAGACTGGTTTAAAAAGTGCGGAACCTGGTCTAAGATTTGCCTCCCCCCCCCACTAAAGGGAAATATGTGTTCTGTTTGCTACTGTTCTAAACTTATGCCACTTACAGAAAACCATGTAACTTAGATCAATTCTGCCTCAAGCTTTTTGAATGTCTGTACCTAGCCTAAAGCCCAGCCTTACTTAGACAACAACCCCACTGTAGACAGGAACAATCTTTTTGTTCTATGTATATGGAGTGCTCAACACAATGGGAATCCATTACAGTGGCTCCTATATGCTACAGCAATGCAGATAAATAATAAGTTAGAGTAGCTTGAAGACTGCTCTATTCCAATGCAAAGGAAATTGTCTTGCATGGAGAGAACAATGCTACAAAGGAGGGATTGGAAAGGTGAATGAGTGCTTTACATAACACTCACTCCCCAGTACTTTGTTCTTGATGACTGCATCTGAACCTCAAACCTCTGATACTGAAAAAATAGTAGCAAACTAAGTGATTTCAATAGACCAAGTTATGTTTTCCCAGAATTGTAGTAAGAAGGAAAGCACTTCTTACAACAGGGATATTTTTCCTGGTTTTGACTTTTGATGTAACAGACTAGCTTAATGTTTTCTGCAAGATTATAGGAGCCCACTTTTCCACTTTGCCCAGTCATCCTATTTTTCGCTGGTATTTTTACTGCTTTTCCTTTTTCCCTTTTTCTGTCTGGACATATATTTTGCTTTCCTCATTTATAGCAAAAAACTTAGCTATATGGCATCCTGGCCCTATGACAATGACCCATGCTTTGTAAAAATGCACAATTCTACTTAAAAGCAGAGAGAAATGTGTATGAAATCTTTATCACATGTTTCTTTCTCCTTAGCAACTTGTATAGAAAGCCCTGATCCTCAGTAGGTATTTATCAACTGGTAGTAATTAATGTATAATAGTATTGAACAAGCAGCCACTATCTTCAGAGCAAAAATAATTGAAAACTCTGTGGTATCTTTAAATGCATGTTCACTTTTTTATAGTGACCGCTGTGCATTCTTTTCTATAAGACTCTAGCTAAAGTATTTCATTTCTAGCCCCCTCATTTTATTATTCTCTATAACTAAGACCATTCTTCCCATCAGTAGGTATTATATATAGTTTAAAATCTATAGAAACCTTAATAAACTAAAACTGCTTATTTGTGAAGGAACAGTAAAATCATAGAATAGAATAGCAGGGCTGGAAGGGACCTCAAGAGGTCATCTAATTCAGCCCCCTGCTTAAGTCAGGATTGTCTATGATTAAACCATCCTACTCAAGTGTTTGCCTAATCTGCTCTTTAAAAACACCCAAGTGTGGAAATTCTAGAACAGGGGTGGGCCAAGTACAGCCTGCAGATCGGATCTGGCCTGCCAGGCCATTCTATCTGGGCCATGGAGCTGCTAAAAAATTTATAAAATTAATATGTATCTGCCCCTGCTGCCTGTCAAAGATTACAGGAGACAGGGCAGTAGGACCCAGGGGGAGCCAGTGACAGAACAAAGCAGCTGCAGCAGTAAGTCCAGCATGGCTCCGCACTCCCCACGTCCCCCTGGAATCCTCTGCCTGGCAGGGGCTTCTGAGGCAGGGGTACCTGGCCTGGGACTGTTTCTGCCTCCTTACACCAGAGGGAAATACAGAATAGGAGTGGAGGAGGGAGGCAGCGGAGGACCGTGGGTGATCGCCCCATTCCTCACGGCTGGGTCAGCCTGGGCTGGCTCCTGTAGTCCTGACACTGCAGCTGGGAACCATGTGATGCTGGAGCAGCTGGCCTGTGGGCCAGAGGGTGGGGTGGGGGAGGGAGTGGGGAAACAGCTGTGGCAGGCAGGGGAAGGGGCAGTGACAGGGCATGCAGCAATAGCTGGGCAGGAGTGCAGAGCCCATGCTGGTGCACTGGGCCCAGCACCAGCAGGGCCCAAAGCAGGGCAGAAGGAGTGCAGGGCTTAGTCTGGCAGGGGTTCTGTGGAGCTGAGCTGGCTCCCCCCTCTCTCTGCTGGAGCAGCACAGCCCAGCTGCATACAGCCCTTACTGCTCTGCTCCGGGCCCCAGCACTGCTGGCCCCAGTACACCGGTGCCAGTTCACTGCCCCTTTTCCCCTCCCGCTGCAGCCATTTCCCCACTCCCCCCCTGCCCACCAGCTGTCTGGTTGCTCTGGCACTACGTGGTTCCCGGGTGCAGTGCCAGGACTGCAGGAACAGCTGGAACATGGTGCTGGAGTGGTGGGCAGGTGAGTGGCAGAAGAAGGGCAGTGGTGGCAGAAGGGGAGAAAGTGGTAATGAGTCGGAGGACGGGGCCTGTGCTAGTGTCCTGGGGCCAGGAGCGGCAGGAGTGCATAGCCTGGGCTTGAAGGAGTGCTGGCAGGGGCTCTACCTGCTGCAGGGGATGCAGGCTGTGGGCAAGTCCCTCCCTCCACACAAGCCACAGCCCTCCCCAGCCGCCCTCCCCCACACACATAGTCCCTCCACAAAACCCATACCCACCCACACTCCACACACACCCACACCTCTCACACCTCTCCACCCCCCACAAATCCCCACGCCCCACATACCCACAAACCCACCCACACCCTCCCACAATATACAAGAGTAAGAATTCATTTTAAGCTATTATACTATCACCTCTATGGACACTACACAAACATACAAAAATCAGGACAAAACCATTTTTAAATTCAATTAATGAATGTTGTTGTACATGTTTGATTTTTTTTAATATAATTTGGTATTTTTATGGTTCAGAGATGCAAACCTCCTTGCTAAAAGGAGTAATTTTGGGGGGCAAGGCAAGGGACTTATGGTGGCAAAGCTCAGGGGTTAAGGTGGGACTTCCGGTCCAAAGATGGTAACCAGAGGGGGCGGGCACCTGTAAAGTGTCAGGGCTACCCGTGCAGCCCTCGATGGCTTGCCAAAACTTGGTAAGTGGCCCTCCACCTGAAATAATTGCCTGCCCCTGTTCTAGAACCCCTCTGGGTAGCTTGTTCCAATGGGTAACTACCCTCATAATGAGAAAGTTCTTCCTAATATCATGAAGCAGTATATGATGTTGCATCTGGGTTTCTTGACTGAGAATGGAGGGTTGCTTTTCACTGACTTCAATTGCATCAGTGATGCATCTGAAATAGTGAACATAGAATTACCTTTACTAATCACCTAGGATAGGTTGATGATAAAATACTGCATAAAGCAAGCATCCACTAAATAGTTAAACAGTTTAAAATCTCTTTTGTTAAGCCTTACAAAGACTATTCTAATGGAAATGTTTATGCAATTGATTCCTTTAACAAATCCATATTCATCTCAACAGCAATTCCATTGATTTCAAGGAAGTAATTTGTGATTGCATAAGTCTGAATATCCCTTAACATCTCTGGTTAAAATGACTCTGTGTAGAAGTACAAATGGTGTATAGCTCTTGAGCTGACCTTTTCCACAGGCGAGAATATTATTCCTAGATTCTGAAATAATGACTTTATAACAAATGTAAGAAGTGTATTTAAACAGCCTGATTCAAAATCCATTTAAGTCAGCAGGGGAGGCTCCTTTCATTTTAATGCTCTTTGAATCAGGCCCTCTCTTTGTGCTACACAGATTAAATATATTACATTGAATTATATTTGCTTGGCCAATATGTTCTCTAATTATATTTTGTTGATATCATACAGGCATGTTATTTAATTTAATACTGTTTCAGCATCAAATTACTTGATTGCATTTTCCAGAGGTGTCTACTCCAGCCATTTCTTTTAAAAAGGTTACACCAAGTATAAACATCCCAGAAACTGTAGGCTGAATAGCTAAGTGGTTAATTTATTTTGGTGCTTACATTGTACTTGTGATTTAAGGCAGAGCTGTACTGTACATGGACAAGCAGGCTATCTAATTATATTGCTACACAAACTAAACATTCCAAAATAATCTGTATAAGTGTTTAGATAAAATCTAGCTATTATCTGGAAAACACATTTTCTCCAATTGTTTCCTCAGTTCATTTTGTCATATTATATGATCATATTCTATTTTTCATTCCCTTTTTATTGTATTGAATTTTTTATTGATGAATATTTGATGAGTATTATCACTGCTATTTCAACTGTTGTAATGCAGTTGCACTCCTGGTAATTTGTTTATGCAGGAAAGTTAATTTGAATGGCAGAAATGGTTATTATACCATTGTTCTTTCAACACATCCCTTCTTTGTCTTTGATTCTTATTTTATTTTCATCCAGTTTTGCACTGGCTTCCCAGACACAGCAGAACAGCAGAGAAGTTACCACAGTGGCTAGGGACACAAGTTACACACAAACTGGTTTAAGTGATCAAAAACTGGTTTAAACCTGTAACAAAACATAAATTCAGTGTACATAAACCAGTTTCAAAATGGCCAAAGCTGATTTAAGACAAACCCGGTTAAATGTAGTAGACTTAACTGATTTGGGTCAAACCGGTTTATGCAACTTCTGTCCCAAACCCCTTCCTGGTTTAAGTTAAACCAGAGTCCCCCAGCATCCCAGCATGCTCTGCAGCCCTAGGCTTGCCTGTGCTCTCTGCTCCAGAGAGCAGGGCTGGTCCTGCACCTCTACTCTCCAGCCAGGGGCAGGGGCAGAGCCAGCTGCCATGGCACTGCCATCTGTCTGCCTCACTCGCAACTGCAGGGCTGGGTCTGCAGGGAATAGCCAGGCCAGCCCACAGGGGCTGCTGAGGACAGATGCATAGGGCCATTCTGGGCTGAGCTGTGGGGACCGGGACCTTGGCTCGGGTTGGGAGCATGGCCAGTGACTGTTTGAGCAGCGGGCTGCCCAGGCTAGCTTGGAGGTGCTGGCAGGCCTAGAGCCCAGCAGCTGCCTGCTGCAGGGGCTCGCAGGCCCCGCCAGGCCTCTGTCCTGTACAATACCCGCCGACTGCAGCTGCACCACAGACTGTGCACTGGCAGGGGCTGGCAAGGGTTTTCTGCGTCCCTCACCTCCAGCTCCCACTGCTACTGCCACCATGCAGATCCAGCTGGGCAGGTGGAAGCTTTAGTGCCATGGCTTCTGCCCAGCATGCAGAGCGCTGGCTCCAGCTTCAGCTGCTTTCCACCGGCCCCCGCCCCCACCACCACCCCTCCTAAGCGACTGCTCATCGTGCCAGGCAGACAGAGCAGGTAGAGCTGGAGTCAGAGCTGCAGGCACTGGGCAGAAACCCCTGGGCTAAAGCTTCCACCCCAATGGAGCAGTGCTGTGCAGTGGGGCAGGACCTTCAGCTGGAGGTGAGGGGAGCAAAACAGCTCTGCCAGGCCCAGCCAGCACACAGCTTCCCATTGCTTCCAGCAGCTACTTCCTCTCCCTCTCTCCCTCCCCATCTCCCTTGCACTCCCCCTGCTGTCCCTGCCGCACCACTCTGGGCAGAGAGGGAAGGGGGTAGCTTTAGCCTGGTGGCTTCTGCTCAGAGCATGGAGATCCATCTCCAGATCCAGCTTCTTTCCCCACCTTTCCTCCTCCCCCCACCACAGGGCCTGCTCATCATGCTGGGTGGGCAGAGAAAGGCAGTCAAAGCTGGAGCCAGAGCTCCCTTCTCGGGGCTGAAGAAACCCACCCACACCCCTCATCGCCCAGAGCAGTGCAGCAGAGACAGCAGGGAGAGGGGGACAGGAGTAGCTGCTGGAGGCAAAGGGAAGGTGCACGCTGGCAGAGCTGTTCTGCTCCCCTCACCTTCAGCTGTGGCTCCTGCTCCTGCCTATCGTGCAGCTCCAGGTGGGCAGGTGGAAGCTTTAGCCCCACAGCTTCTTCCCAGTGCCTGGAGCTCTGGCTCCAGCTCTGGCTGCTTTCTGCCTGTTCCTCCCACCTGGTGCAATGAGCAGCCCCTGCAGGGAGGTGGGTGGGGGCAGGTGGAAAACAACCGGAGTTGGAGCCAGAGCTCCATGCACTGGGCAGAAGCCGTGGGGCTAAAGCTTCCACCCACACAGTCTATGGCAGCTCTGCCCACCCTGCTCCTGCCTGCAATGCAGCCTCCTGCTGGGAAGAGGTTTCCACTCTCAGGACACCATGAGATGGACTGCTGCCCCTGTCATGGTCCCTGCCCCCTCGCTGCTCCAGGATCAGGGGCAGGGGCATGGCTGGACACCAGCCAGAGTGGCCCCCTTAGATGGCGGGGCAAGAAGGGGGGTTATTTCTCCCCTCCCTCCAGTGTCTGGCAGAGGAGGCAGGGAGGAAGCTTATCCCACTGCTCACCCCATGCAGGGAGCGATCAGCCGCAGCAGTTGGGGTTGGCAGATGCTGGCTGCAGCACCCCAGGGGTAAAAGGGGTGGAAGAGGGAATAAGCCTGAATGCCTATTCACTTGCAAATTGGTTCAATCTAGGCAGGTCAGACTAACTTGCAAAGATTGAATCAATTCAGGCTCCTGTCTTTTGAATGTCTGTCCCTAGCCAGTATGTCCAGAGTGGAGTCAAACTGAAGGTCCTTGGTATTGTTCAGTCATTGGCTCATCAGACACCAACACAAATGGCAGCGGTTACACTTTTGGCTACTGTAATTTGTAATCAAGGCTCACGGACAAGTCTCTGTGCTGATTTCTGTCAATCCAACATCCATGCACATGTAATAATCATCAAGGAAAGTTCCCAAGCCACCTTGCAATCACAACCAGACTGAGATTTATTGAAGAAAAGTTTGTGCAAAACTGAAAGCCAAATTCTTTGACTTGTCAATAGCTGATTCTATCATGTTATACATGGTAAACTAGCACATTTACTCTGCGCAAACGAGTAAAGTGGACTTCAGACAGGTGATTCTCACCCAGGGCACTGTGTCTTTTAAGGATGTAGCCCAATATTAGCACTGTTAGGTGTGCAAACACCTACACATGATTCACAAGATAAACCAAGACATTTCAAATAGGAATTCACTGTGTCAAAAATGTTCTGACCTGTTGTGGTCCAAGTTCTTTGCAACAGAGGAATTGCTCTAGTATTTTTCGGTAGTCAAAACAAGAGTGAAATCTAAGAGCTGGCACCTTCCCAGGCGCGCTTTGTGTCTCCCAAGGTTGAGAACCACTACTTTAAATAATGTACGTTACAACAATAAGGCTCCCAGTTTTAATTACATCATGAGTCCATCCCTATACAGCATAGGATCTACAGGAGTAAAAGAAGTCAGGGCCAAAATTTTTAAAGTATTTAGGCACCTAACTCCTACTGAAATCAATGGAGTAGACATCTGGCCTTTAATGTTTAAGATGTGTTTATATACGTTGCTAAGCTGGGACATTATCCACCCAGCTTTAATCAAGTACATTTATTTGCTCATATTATATCAGTTGGGAACTTTCAAGACATGACCCTTCCCCCAACTAAGGATCTATTAATCAAATACAGCAGATTTTTAGGTAGGTTTTAATTTCCCTTTTGCATAAAATACAAAGGGAGTGATCCTGTACTATTTATGCATCTACAGAAACATAACTGGATTTAAAAATATATATATTTTTGCTATTTTAAACAGTTTTGGTTTTAATATTTGGTTTTGGAAATTTTCTCTTATTATGTGTTTGTCCAGCAACAGAAGGTATTATTTAGTTTTGAGGCAACATATATTTAAGTACATGCTAAGTGTTTTTGGAATGACTTTGACAAGTGTTGACTGACTTATTTGCTGCTGTTTCCAACACATTAGCTTTATTTTTAATGGGTTATCTGATTTGAATATAGCAATACAACATGGTTCAAAACAGTCGCTCCTTAACAGATCTCAGATCTCTTTAAAAAACTCTTCACCTTTTCCTTTGTTTTATTGCCTGTGCTTCTCTGCAACATAAATTACATATTCATTACTGTGGTATGTTGCTAGCTCTTCATCAAGCCATATTGAAACAATAAAATTAATTTTAATACGTAAAGGGTATTTCTCTGTAGACCTCTGTCTACATGAGTTATTTAATTTCATTGTCCATGAACAGGCTGACAAAGTCATTTCAGTTCGTTAGTAAAACAATGTGGGCTGTATCAATATTACTCTTTGCGAGTTTCTGTATTAAAATAAGAAAGAAAGAATCAGATTCTGATTTCATTTTCACTACATTCAGTGAAGCCGTTGACCCCACATTGGTGCAAATGAAATCAGATCCTGGAAGAAGAGAGTAAAAAATTAAATGATATATTTGTACGTAAATGATATATCTTTCCAAAGGCTTGCAGTCAAATGCAAGAGTTACATGCAACTTAATCACCTTCATCTAAATGGAAAAGTTATGTTTGGTAAAATAACTTGTCCTCAAGCAGAATTTCAAATGAATTGCCTAGATAGCAGGTACTGCACAAATCCCAGCAGACATTATGTTCTGTTTGAATTCAGGGAACAATTTTAGCTATGTAGTCTTGGAAAATCAATCTCCTATAAGGATTGTAGGAATGAAGCGTTGGTTTAAAAAGTAGAGCCCTGAGAATCCTTCCTTAATAATGAATTAAAGATGAATAAGTCAGTCAATCATATATCAGCGAATGATGGTCATTTAATCGCTCTAACTCAAAAAGAAATAAAGTAAAGACAGACTCAAACACTGCCTTGAGCTATTCTTTCCCTGACTTTTCCCCCTTCATTCTGTAATCTATTAAAAAGAAAGGAACACTAGCTAATACTAGCTAATGCCATTTTTAATGCTGCTTTTGGCTCTAAGGCCTGAATTCTCAAAAGAACTTACAGCTGGGGCCAACTTTCAGAAGAGCTCAGTGCCCAGACTCAAGTACTGCAATACAAGCTGCTTAGCACTGAGCACTACTGAAAAACCTGTTGTAGCTAAGAGATGAGCTCTTGATACTCTAGCTTTTGTTGTTAGGAGCTGGCCTTTGAAAATCATGGCTCCAGGTTTTTGGAAATCTGATCTTCAAGGACAAGTTCATTCCTGGTGTAACCTTGCTGACGTCACTGGAGATTCACCTGGGATGTGGTAGACAGCAGCAAAAGAAAATAGCTAAGAGACCTAAAACAAGGTAGAGACTTACATTTTCAAAGTGTGGAGCTATACTGGATGCCTTAGTATTTGGTTCCTCAGCTTCAGACCTACCGAAGAGAAGCCTATTTTCAGAGGTTGAGTGTTCAGTAATTTCTGAGAATCAGCCTTCCTTAAAAGGTCTTAGGTTGGGAGTATGAAAATTCAGAGCACTCAAAATCACTTGCTACCACTGAATAACTGACTGTATGCTTTAAGTACATCCGTTACAGGGAAACTGACCCAAGAGTGGAGGTTTCCTGCCTCACCTGTTTCAGATAAGTTAGTATAAGAAACCAATGAGTAGGTGAAAAGAAGAGGAAAAGTCTGGAAGGGATGTGACATACATCAAGCAAATCTGTATCAGAGGAAAATGTCACAACCACTTGCTCTGCTTTTTGGAGTCAGATCTAGTATTCCTTACTCATATGAATAATCCTCGCTCATGAGTATAATCAACCTGAACTCATCTGTGCAATCTTTATTCACAGAAGGAATCATACCCTTAATGGGACTGTTTGTATTAATAGTGATTATTCATGCTCATAACTGATGCTGAGTCCAAGGATGAAGTGCTGGCTCTATTGAAAAATCAATGAAAGTTTTGCTACTGATTTTAGTAGAGCCAGAATTTTATCCTTACCCTCTCTGTCTCCAGACACAAGTTGTATTCACCAAACTGACACCTGAAAATAATGAATTGTGGGCACAAATTTCATTACTTTTACCTCTTATTGCCTTATACATGGATACCCTTAAGCTTTAGCTTGAAATAAGGTAGTGCGTTCTAGGCGTATAAATTGCTTATAATGTACTCCTGTTTCCCATAATACTAGTGAAGTGTCCAGCTTAAAATTCATCCAAAAAGGAACCGTCCAGTAAAAATTACCTTCTGACATGTTACTTCACAAATATCCAACAGACAATTGTCTGCTTGGAGAACTGGCATGTAAACACCATCACCTGATAGAGAGACTGTACCAGAACGCTGTAAATCTGAGTAAACCAGAGCTATTACAACTGCATTATAATGAAAAAAACCTGTTATTTAGACCCACCAAGTCTGTGTGTGCATGTGCACTAATATACAAAAGATGCATTTCAAACAAATGGATATTTTATATATATCTACAATAAATCTCAAGATGTAGCTGAACATTCAGTCCTCAATAGTACAGGTCTAATACATTGGGCCAATTCCCCAGCCCATGCCAGAAGTACCCAGTGTACCAGAGGGTCAGATTCATTGCTTCCTGATATCGTTCAAGCCCACTAGTCCTGGAAGCTGCTGAAGGGCCTAGAATCAGGATTACATCTTTTCTCATCCAACCTCTGATTCATTTCTGGCTCATAGCTTACTTACATTATTGCGCGCATGCAGGAGCAGCTCTTGTACCCAGTTACCTTAAGACAACTTGAAGTCCCTTTTTTGCCAGTCCACAATGTACATGGGATATAACAAGAACCAACAACCTAGCCTGTTTCTTTGAGTGTCCTGTGAAGAGCTGTATTTATTTCATATGTGACTAATCACTCATTTTCAAATAAATTCCATTTAGAATTTTGAACGTGGCGACTAAAAGACCTGATAAAACAGGAGAAATACTAGAAGAGATCTATAAATCTTGTATTGACTTAGTGCGCCAGCTTGCCAATGACAGGCTTTTGCTGGTTATGTGAGGGAAGCCATCAATATGCATCCATGGAGGTGAAAAGTTTAATAAAGTATTCACTTCAGCAATTGATTCAGTAGCAATTATTCCTCCAGCCCTAAATCTAACAATGAAATGACACTAATGTGAGCTGTGATTTACTGTTTTCAAAGGATGTTTCTGGGTCATAGAACAATGAAGGGGAAAAAGAAGCTCCATCTTAGCACTAAGCATCTTACTGGAACTAGAGTATACAGCAACTTGGATTCATACAATAGTTAAGTTACAGGCTGACATTTCTAAAACAGGCCTCTCTCCTGCTTACTGAATGGACGTTCAAGTAAGCTACTGATGCTCAGTGGCAACATCAGCCTGTCGCCTGTCCTTTGCCTTTATTCTTTATTTGTTCTGGTCCTGATCTGCAGATCAGGTACACGTTATCTATCCATATTGGTTCTCTGAACATATTAGAATTCAAAATTAACCAAAACCAAATAAAAATATCATTAGTCCATGTCATTGCTATTGTTATTGCAACTGAACACATGTATAGCTGGACAGGCTCCTTACTAGAGAATCCCTTTAGTTCTCTAGGCAAGCTCGCTTATGCATTGCACAGCATGTGATTCTGAATATACTGGTGGACAAGATGTATTATAGAAGCCAGTAGAGATTGAATCACTAAGCTAGCATCCATATCTCCCTTTTTAGGTATGTAAGTATAGATCAGATGGTGGGAGAATCTGTTGAGACATCAGGGAGAGGAAAGGAGTTTTGTCTGTACAGGCCATGGGAGAGATGCTTGGTTAAATAGGACTAATCTAACTATGAAATTATTTGGAACTCATTTGGGAGATGGGCAGAAGTATGGTCTAGTTTGTATTTATTTTGAACCAGTCCCCTCACCTACAGATTTATCATCTAATGGACTGGCTAGGGCTGGGCATCCCCATACAAGAGGGTAGGATGGGCTTCACTTCAGCTGCAGAGAGATGCAGTTAGTCATGTTAGTCTGAAGTCAGGAAGAAGGCAGGATATTAGCACACAAATGCCTCCTAGGTAAAACTTAGACCTTTGTAGACCATTATCAAGGAACTGTCTTTGGGTAAGATGAGTATGGAAATACACTGGTGTTTTTGTTAGACATTTTCACTTTGTTTATGCTTTGTTCCTTCTGTTAAGACTAATCATTATTTTTCCTTTAAGAAGTCTGGCTGGTTGCTATATTCACCATTTGTCACAGTTCCTAAAGGGGAGATCCATAAATGCTAAACCCAATGAGACCTTGGTGAAAAATCTACCCTGCCTTCTGCTTCACTTCATCTACCACAGAGATGATAAACATGGGCTTGCAAGCCTTGGTCTCACACTTCTGAGGCAACCTCTCTCTCTATATCTCACTTTTACTCCTGCTAAAATGGAGAGCCATGTTTGATTCAATGGGATTCTTCAGGGTACTAACTTCAATAAGAATGCCACATTACCCTAACTACTTATGGCGTTCTTCAACTTAGGAGGTATCTAAAGTTTAAAAGTCCCATTAACAATGAATACCACAGTTGTCCTTGGGTATTCTAATATAGCCAGACTTTGAATTTTGTATGTTGCCATGGTTTCAGTATTTTAATCTGTTCTAAAAGTCATTAAGATTCCACTGCAGTATGCCGACTGATTACATTTGTATAACAGGACCTTCTTGTTCAGAGTCAATGAGCTAACATACACAGATAAAGCCACATGGGTTGGGCAAACATCACAGCTCTGAGCAGCAGTGTCTGAATGGGACAGTACTGATAGTGTCAGATTAGTTCAGGCTTTGGTTTAGTGAACGTTTTCTTAAAGGGTTTGTGACTTATGGCAAAGTTATTGTGCAGGAAAAGCCTGGGGTCTTGCAGGCCAAAATTCTAAAAGGAAAAGATTTCTCAAAGCCTGCTAAAGAAATGATTCGGCCTAGAAGAGACATGTACCAAAAAGAATCGAGTGTCTCAAGGATCACGCTCCTGCCCCCACCAATCCTCCTTTAGATGTTAGGGCGGTCCATATTTCAGGCCAAAGAGAACTCAACCTTCTGAAATCTACTTCTAGGTTATCTACAGAAATCCTCTTCCAAACAAGAGGAGATGCTGTAATCCAGTACTATGAGAGAAAAGTAAGACTCTACCTCATATAGTTTAACTCCGAATATGCAATTAAGAACACACGGGCCTCGCCATTGAGAGTCAACCTTGCTAAAATTCTGCGCAGGGTCTGGAATTAACTGGAGAGTCTCTCCAATTACAAGCTGTATCTACTGACTGTAGCCCTTGTTTGTCCTGTAAATCAAAAGCTTCCCTGTCAGTTTTCCAGAATAAATCTCCTCTGGTCACCTAGACAATCAGACAAGCTGCATTTAATGATGAATCATAAAATACTGGTGAAGAATCCTTTAAACAGGTCCTGGCTAGCCTTCTCCTGTGTCCCCTATGCTTGTCTTGGTGTACTTCCTTAGGCATCAGACCTCATCATGTCAGACCATGGGCTACTATAGTATCACATGTACTAGTCATACTTCTATGCTTAATGCAGTGGGTCTAGCAACTATAGATCTTTCCTTTAGGAATTTGTGACCAATGGTGAATAAAAGCAACCAAACAACCTCTTCAAACTAAAAGTATTGCTTAATCCTAACAGGAGGAACAAAGCATAAGCAGAAGTGAACAATGTCTAACAAGAAGTGGCAATGTGTTTCCATGCTCATCTTACCCAAAGGCTTGCAATCCTCCGATAGCAGTCTAGAAGGGCGTAAGTTCTTCAGCAACCCTAGGAGACATTTCTGTGCATCAGTTCTTTCCTCTAAACAGCTCCCCAACAATTGCCTCTGCCTTTATGAAGACACAGAGAGGAGTATTTGCCATATAACCTTTTTGATTGGCTCATTTCCAACATTGTTAAAGCAAGCTTTGTAACTGAAGCCCAGAGGTAAGGTCTACACGACTAATAGTGGAAGCAATGCTTCTCAACTGCTCTAAAGTATTCACCTAGGGGTAGCTTCACCTCAGCAACCATTTCACTTCCTGCTTTTCCAACAACCCAATAGATTAGCTGTTAAACTAAGCCAACGATAAATTCATCCAGTAAACAGCCATGTAACTATTTTACATACCACATTAATGAATTATAATCAAACAGACTCACTTCTGTCACAAAATGTAGCTTGCAGATACACAAGTCTTAAAAATCCCAGCCCACTCCTGTCACCTTGCTATCTGAGCACTTTCCAGAAAAATGATGTATGGCCAATAAAGTCTTTAGGTATTTCCATTTATCTCTTTCCAACCAGATTACAGAATCTCTTCTTTATTTTTATATATATCACTGGGAGAACATGGCGAAGAGGCAGTTCCTGCATTTTTAGCTGGAAAAAAGGTAAGACTCATTATCATTTTGAACTCTTGTGAGAGTGAGTTCTATAACAAATGGCCAGGTGCCAGAAAGGCAATGCTGGCTGCTTCCACAGTCTCATTTATTTTGTTGACTGATCCCTTGTTCCTGAAGAGTGCACTTATCATGTTCAATCATCGTCTTAGAGTGAAAGGAGGTCTCCGAGTTAAATAAGGTCCCAAAAATCAGGAGCTTGAATTTGACCCAATGTTTTTAAAAGGAGCCAAATGCCATAATTTAGCACAGGGGGAACTGAGTGCCACAAGTGACATAGGCACACTCTGCATGTGTGGCACATGGCAGAGCAGGGAAGCAGCACATGACACAGTGGCAGATAGGTTAGGGAGCAGAAAGCAGAGCAGCAGATTGAATGGGAGGGCATGCGGCAGGGAGCAGAAAGCAGAATAGTAGATCAGGCTGGGGAAGGGGAATGGAGTCACATTCAAGGTGGGTGCAGGGCTAATTTGTGGCACACCTGTCAAAAAATTAGCTTCCACTGATTTAGTGCCTGGGATGATATGATCACATCTCTTTGTTTCATCAGTCATATAGATAATCTCATTTCATTCACATGGGCCTTTTCAGCACCCCCGGGTTCATCCCAGTGCATAGTGCTTTGCAGTAGGTAAGCCCGGTGGTTACAAATATATGGATAATTGGGGCCATGCCTGCATCTCATGGTAAAGGGTAAAACTCCCTTTCCATTTGTAGAGAAATGTCTAGTAGGAGTGGAGTATCCAGGGAGGACACTAATGCTGCAGACCTCTCTGGCCATCTAAGGACAGATGCCTTCAATAAAAAGTAAAGTGAAGAACACGGGTAGGCCTCTCAAATGCAACTTTTTCTCTATTATTATATTATCTGTCTTGCCTGAGCTTAACTCAGTCAGCTCAGTACTCTTCATTCAGGCACTGCTCTCACCTTGTTTGCCCTTGTTGTGAAAAGCAAGCACTACTGGTATTAGTTGTATACTGCTGGTATTTAACTCCATGCTACCTCATCATCTCTGAGTGGCATTTAATTAGAATGGGAAAGGGTCCAGAATCTTACAAGTGTGAACATGCTGAAGGCAGGGATATGAATTGATACTGCAAATCCATCAGCAAACAGATCAATGATAATCTATCATTATAAAGACATCTCCTGAATCCCATCTTGCCAATATTTGACCCCAGCAGTCTTTCCTGCCCAGACTGGGGGGCTGGACCTGATGATCTCACGAGGTCCCTTCCAGCCCTAAACTTCTGTGAATCTGTGAATGCTCATTCCCAAATTTTGAGACTGAGAAGTCAACACTACATACAAAAGAAAATACCCTATAAAATATTGCTTATAGTAGAATTCTTTTTTCTTTGCTCAGGAGCAGGCACTTCATGGACAAATCAAGCATTTTGTGGGGTAAAGTATCAGTGTGACTCATGAGCAATTAGACACTCAAGGACAATATGACTGTAGTGTGCACAAAAATATAGTCCTTGCTTCCCCTAGATCCACAGTGGTTTCAGTGAATTTACTTTGATTTATACCCACATGAATGAAATAAGTAACTTCTTCTGAACCATCTGATATTGAACACTTTCAGCAATAGTTACTGCATAAGATGAACTGTTAATATTTCACACTAAGGCATTTCCTCTGTACATTCCCATAACAGCCAAGCTTATTAATGTTCACAATGTTCATGGGTCTGTCTGCAAGTGCTGGATGTTCTGGAGGATGATGCCAACTAGATACAAAGGTTGTTTTCAAGCTGCTGGTCCCAGAAGGATTTGATATGAGATTAAAAGCTTAAGTTTGTGTCCTGTCTGCAAATATTCTGAGTGACTTCCAGACAACATGATTTGTAGCTTGTTCAAATTTTCTTTGATCTTTTTGTTTACTTCAATACTGTTGATTACACTCTCCTTCTTAATATTGTGTCCTTCATGTGCTGTTTGCTTTCAGTTTTCCTTTCCCTGTCCCCTCTGATCACTTCTTCAGGATTTTTACTTGATGAATCTTCATTCTCCTTACTCCCAACCTTTGAGACTGTTTTGCATGGCTCTATTGTAGGTTCATTTTTTCTTTTATTTTTACGATCTCTCTACAAGATTACCCCTGCACACACTATTTCAAGTGGCATCTTTATGCCAAAGATTCATAGATCTCTTTGCACCCAGCTTCAGATCTCAGGCTCCGTTACTTGAAACGTAACCTGGCCAAAACTGATTTCCTAGTCTTCCCTCCCAAATGCTATATATTAGGCCTGTGGCAAAGCAGCTAGTATTCGCTTTGGATTCAGCCGATTCGGGGGACAGTGATTCGACTCGGTGATTCAAATCACTGGCCTGAATCGATTCCACCGAATCAGCCAGGCCCATCCCCCCAGCCCGGCAATGGCTGCCCCATCCACCCCAGCTCCCAGCTCTTTGGAAAGAAAAAAGCCCCGATTCAGCCGGTGCTGCCAGGGGGGAGAGGGGCAATCTCCACTGCCCCCCACTGCCTCCTGCTGCATGGGGGGCTCTGCGCAAGTCCCCTGACCCCCCCCTCACTCCCCCAGCCCCCCATGGGTGCCCCTACCAGGCCAGCTTGGCCCTTTAAGAAAAAAGAATGTGAAAAGCCCTGAGCTCACCACTCCTGCTGGCAAGGGGGCAATCCCCACTGCCCCCCACTTCCCTGCACCACATGCATGAGCCCCCCGAAGCCCTGAGGCTGCTGCAGGAACAGTGAGTCCTGGGGCTTTTCTCTGTTTTTTTTTTTTCTTAAAGGATCAGGGAGGGCACCCGTGGGGATTTTCATAAACGTTAGATATTAGGGCTGGAAGGGACCTCGGAAGATCATCGAGAGGTCTGGAGGAGCAAGGAGGGGGTCGCGAGCTCATGCAGAGCCTCCCATGCAGTGTGGGGCAGTGGGGGCAGCAGGGATCGCCCCCTGCTTGGCAGCACCTGGTGAGCACTGGGGCTTTTTTTTAAAACACCAAGAGCTGGGGCAGATGGGGCAGCCATGGGGGGGCTGAGGGAGTAGGAGGGGGCTGGCAGGGGTCCCCCCATGGTCCTCTTCCCCTCTCCCAGCCCCCCCCCCCC
>NW_017729000.1:21140635-21190558 GCF_001723915.1 Gavialis gangeticus
CCCCCCCCCCCAGTACTTACCAGCTTGGAGTCAGCTGCAGCTCCCTGCTGCAGCCACCGGGGACTGCCTGAATCATCAAAGGTCTCCAAACCTTTTCCGAAGATTCGGAGAGCTTTGAATCGATTCAGACCTGTTAATTGGTCCCCTGATTTGATTTGGATTCAGAGATTCAGCCACCAAATTGGGCCAAATCTCCTCCAAATCAAATCACCACCCAAAGCTTCGTACAGCCCTACTATATATGCATTCTCTCTCTCACGGTTTACAATATAACCATGCTTAGTCACTCAGGCTCTCTCAGGGTCATTTTGAACTTTTGTCTCTCTTGACCACTGCACGCAGGCTGTGTCCAGATCTTGTCACCACTTACTTTATATAATGTCTAAGATTTTTCTTTTTCTGTGTTGTTGCTAAGATCATGGCTCCGACTTCCTCTTCTCTTTGAATCTGCTCCCTAGCGACAACTGTTTCATTGCAGAAACCTGCATCTTCTTGTCTTCACTGCAACTGGTTTTTACAAACCCTTTTCTTTCTTCCCATCCACTTGTGTATTATTGTGAAAGACTTTCCCATACAGGGACAATATCTCACAGAACCTGTTCATCCCCTGTGTTAATTTTCTTTATGATGAACATACTGAGGAAACTAGCTCTTTAGCACAGTTTCATTTAAATGCTCCTTGAAACAAAACAGATCAGAACAAATAATTCAAATACAGACTCCCCGGGCATGTCCAGAGAGTGTGTATGTTTGTTTCCCTGAGGACAAGTAGCAGTGTGTGCACAGCAGGTTACCCTGGGTGTGGTAGGAGAGACTGGGACCAGCAATTGTGCTGGCCCCAGCAGCATTTCAAGGGGTTCTGGGGGCCTCCTGGGCCCGGCTGGCAGCGGAAGTGTGGCTTCAGCTGGCCAGCCTTCAGCCATGTATGCTGCCCTGCTTTTTTTTTGGTGTGGGTTTTTTTTACCCCGGGTAGCAGCGCAGGGAATGCCTGAATGTGCAGTGTGTGGCACTGCAGATGGGTCTGCAGTGCCACATACTACATGTCCACGCTCATCTGGACATGGCTATTGGGTGTGTCCAGACAAGTGGCCATGTGCGGTATGTGACACCACAGACCCATCTGTGGCCCTGCACAATGCACATGCCACACATGCAGATGTTCCATATGATGGTAATTCGCAGTGCAGGTGATTTTTGGACACCAGGAGATCCCAGTGTCAAAAACCCACACTAGAAAAAAGCGGGGTGGTGCATGTGCCACCTGAAAGTGGAGCCTGGCCAGTTGGAGCTACACTCCAGCTGCTGGCCGGGCTCCCTGCTGCTGGATCACTACCACTGGAGCCCTGGGAGGCCCCCTGGATCCCACATAAGGCTGCTGGGGCCAGCTCAGTCCTCCACCCCACCTGGGGTAATCTGCTATGCACCAGAGCACATGTGCATGGGTGTTCCCCAGGGACAAGTAGCAGTGGCACAACTATGTACCACTCCTATTTGTCCCTGGAGAAACACATGTGCGCACTTGTCTGGACATGCACCTTGGGTTTATTTCTGTCTGTGAAACAATTGGATGCAGGGTTGTAATGTTTCAACATCTCACTGACCTTGCATTATATTAGAAAGGAAGCTTTTGCCCACGGTCACTTGTGTGCAATACCTTTGGCTACTGCCTTTTGGCTTCATAACCGACATTACTCTGAAAGCTAGAAAAGAGTTTAAAAGAATCCCTAGGGGTTTTCTGAGTCATATTCTCAGTCGACATGACATGAACAGGCTGAAGGCTGCCCATAATCTTTTTGTTAGGGCTATTTGCAGGAAAGGGTTCTCAGCAAAGTTGGTTCCTGCCCCACAGGTGAGTATGCTGTAATGAGACTTCAGATAGACAAAGAGCTTAATTACCTCCCTTGCACTCCCTCTACTTTTCATACAATATAAATTGGATATAGCAGAGACTGTTCCCAGTGCACATGGAAACCTGTGTGAGGAGATTTCAAGGTGGCAGGCATAGCGTACAAAAATGCTTGGCTATGCAGATGGTGACTGATTATTGGCATCCAGACTCACTTAACAAACAGTAAGATACAGGGAAGACTTAGACACTGGAATTGGGATTACTCCCTCAGTGCCGCAAGATCACACTGGCTTATTGTGATGTGCTGGTCATTTAACTTTCCACCTCTCTGTGGTTGTTCTGTCTGCATCAGAGATGCTTTCAATTGCTTCTGGGATACATAGGGAGACGCCATGGCAATTTCTTCTTCATGGAGCAAGGTTGGTCCTTTTGTAATTATGACCCTAATTAGCTCTCACTGTCAGCACTATCTTTTCTGCTGATGAAATTATAATTGAATTAGCAGTTTGATTCACTGTGTTATAAAGGTATTCTCTGAACCACTACCAATTTAATTGCTGTTTCCTGAATTTTGTACTCCATTACCTGGAAAAAAATAGGCCTATGTTCTCAGTCAGTTAATTCCAGATTGCAGTATCCTTCCTATATGAATCCCACTTTCCATTCAATGCAAATCTCACATGGGTCACATGTAGAATATCTGGACAACAGAGCCAGATGTAGAATAAAGTAATTCTTATAGTGAGAAAGGGTATTACAATTTTGCCACTGAGTAGCCTAACTCCTTTTGCTGACTTAATTCTGCTTCTGGTATCTCTTTCAGGATGTCCCACCAGATAACTCTCAGTAACAGGGACCTCTAGTTGTCTGCTACTTCTGAGGTGATTTGATTATATGTTCCTCAGTTGGAAATGACAGATAGAGCGTAATCTCATATTCCCTCTTAAGTTGCAACTGTTATGCTTGCATAATCTTACAGTGATGCAAGTTAGCTAAATTGCCCTAATTTTGCCACTGAATATAGCAGAGTTAAAAGTTGGACTTTTTTTGCTTCACTTGTATTGCTACAGAATCAGCAAGTGCAGCGATTACAGTGTAACTACTTACCTGAGTATCCTTGAGTACACACAATTGTTTCATCTGTCTATACCTTTACATTGTCAATTCTTTGGGATATGGATAGGCTCTTTGTTCTTTCTTTTTGTTGTTTTTTGTTGATTGCCATGCTGTAATGAATGTACCCGTGTGGCAGGCTCACACCCCACTTACTGCAATGCTGGCGTCTAGGTGGCTGGTCTGTGGGCAGACTGGCCTGCAGCCTGCAGCTGGGAAAAGGCCCATAGATTGGTCCAGTGCCAATAGTCCCCATGGGTAAAAGGAGCTCCATAGCCAAACCACAGGAAGAAGAGAAAGAGGGTTGTGCTACCAGATGCTTTGACCTCAGCTGGAAAAGAACTGGCACAACCCCATGAAAACCAGTGCTCAGTTTTCCATGGGGTTGCTCAGTAAGGTGACATGAGCCCAGTCCACAGCGGGGACACTCTCAGGGTGCCAGAATGCATGTTTACCTGCTACACTGAAACCAGAGACCCTTCCTGAGGCAGGAAGCCCCAGCAAACTAGAGGACACAGCAAACAGCCAGACTGTTGGGAGAAAGAAACCAGGTATCAGCGTGGGAGCAACAACAGATGGGTTAAAGGGTGCAGACCCAACCTTGATCTTGCCCACTCTTCACTTTTCCAGCAGGACTGTACAGATTATCCAGGATGGGAAGATGGCAGCTGAATGGGTATTGCAGGCCCCTGCTGAAAGGAAGAACCCTCTTGGGAACCCTTCAGTTCTGTCCATCATGTGTGAGCAGTCACAGACCCAAAACCCCCAGGTAGGGAAGTATCAGAATCATGAGGCTTGTGTGGGCATGAAGAAATGCCCCACAGGATACTGCAACACGTGGCCAGGCACAAGCTAGCCCCAGAACGTCAGTTCTCCTGGGACATACCCACAATGTGGGACCATGTGAGAACCATGCAAATCAATGCCATGCGACGCTTGGAGGACTGAAGACAAGCACTAGATGTGGCAAGCATCATTGTCTTGCTCATCTGCATCATTCAAGCAGTTTTAGTTCTAGTATTATTAATTTGCTAGTTTATCAGTCAGAGAAGCCATAACCATATTCCTGCCAAGAATCATGAAGCCAGGTTCCTTGTAAGAACAAACAGTGCCTTTGGCACACCAGATACCGTTGAAATCAGTCCAGACCACCCGAGCAGAAAGGGGTGGGGTGTAAGTAAGGAGGAGCCCCACAGAAGAAGTACCAGCTGAGACACCCAGGTACAACTTCAGATAACATCAAGTCATGGCAGGTAAGTAGACCCCAGTGTGGCACACCCAGATGGGCAGAGCATGCTAGCAGTGGCAATGAGAGCATTAGCCTGCCACAACCTGATTCTGTCTAATCTTATAAATTAAACAAGTTGAAGTTGGGCTGATATTGCAGGTCTAAGTTCCTCCACTTCACCTTACCTACATACTTAAAGCTTACAAATGTCTTGATAATAATAATATATTTTATGGGCTATGACTGTCTTCTATTGCTATTTATCCTCCTCGCCCATCTGGACCTGTCTTGTAGATAAAATGAACCATAATATCACAATGGTTCAAATGGATCTGCTGTCCAGTTCTGTCCAGATCTGTGCTGTCTGACTACAAAGTTCTTTTAACCTATAATGGTTTGCTGTTATAGTTTTGACTGTTCTGTTTGATTTCTTGTATAGTTGTAGTTGACAAACTACAGATAGGACAATTCCTTAGTATTATTTCAATGATTTTACTGTTGTTTACTCTCTCGTGTCTTGATTGACTCTCTTTTCATGGCCTGAGGCCAGTGATACAGGTAATTATAACCTATTTCAAGTACTTCATCCTTTATTTAATTTCTTTGTTAGCTGACATTTGTGGCTTATGTTTTTTTCTGGCTGTGCTTTTCCCAAAGACTAATAATAGAGCTTCTATAGGGAGCTTACACCTCATGACACAGCTGGAGAGCTTAGCTTAATGACTGAACCATCAAGTTTGAAGGCCCTGGATTCAACAGAAGCTCCAGTTCAAATATTGGCAGCAGAGACATCAATAAAAACAACCCTTGTAGTTAAACAGATACCACCAGCTCCTTGACCTTGCATCAGCTTTCTTTGTACTACCCTGGAAGCACAAAAAGGTTAATAATGCTTGGTCTTCCTCCTGCAAAGGACAATTGCAGAGTTGCATAAAGAATAGGGGCATGTCACTGTGTCAGAGCATGACTGGAGTATGCAGTATTGTGGTAATTCTAAGGGGAAGTAATAAGCCGGTGCAATTTAGATCAGTCATGAGATGGACCTGAATTGTGCAAGACTGTGGATCTGGGGGTCATAAGCAAGCAGATTGCCATTCAGTGTTGCCACTCCCTTCATGTGTGTTGAGCACACCAGCACAAATGAACTTCTCGCTCAGAGGCTAAAGACTTCCTCTTCTCCTCCATCCATAGCAGATTAAAAAAATGCATGCAGACTGCTCTGTGGTCTTCCAACACTCAGGTTCTAGCTAATATTCATGGACTTAAACATCACATGGAACTTTTCATAGAAGCTAGACTTTATGTGGCCTTGGCCACACATTTTCCCTTCTACTTTGTGATGCAATATGTTATGCACCAACTCTTCAGCTGACTGATGGGGCTGGGCAGGGTGGCACTAGAGGGTGGTTTGGGGTGTCTATAGTCACCCCAAAATTCACCTTACCCCCCCATAGCAACCCAGTGCCACCCCTGTCCAAGCCCCCCACCTCCTCCCTGGGCTGCCACCACCTGCCCCATGCAGCTGAGCCTGCCCTGCTGCTGCCACTGCTGCATGGCACTCCTGGGCCAGCCTGCGGGGCCCCTGTCCTGCCTTTCTCTGTACAGCTCCCACAATTTTCTATCTAGCTCACTTCAGCCCCACAACTGGGAAGAGGCTGCTGCTGCTCTTGGGGCTGGGACAGCCATGGACAGCCATGTTTCCTGTATGTGCATTGAAATTTTCAAGTAAAGGTATCCCTGTTTGCACTGATGTAAATCAGGAGCAATTTCACTAACATAGATCATTACCTGTTGTCATCATCACTGGTAGTAAAAGCCTGCCCTGGAGTTGCAAAGGGTGGGTGGGGCATATATTTAGGCATGAAGCAAATTTTTAAAAAAACCACACATGACTTACTGGTTGTTTGAAAAAAATATTTTTATACTATTAGCTTTATTTTTTTAAACAGACAGCGTTCTTTGGGTAAATGTGGTATCTTTTATTAAACCAACTAAATAGTTGGAAAAAATATTCTTTGCAAGCTTTCAGGCACAAACATCATCCTTCATGCATAGAAAGAGTCTACTGTTGTTCTGTGTTTTCCTGGACGGAATAGAAGCCAATATGCAAAATGCAGGTCTGTGAAAATGAAAATGTGTGGCAGTGAGGATCAGAGGGAATGGGAGACAATAGGTGTGAGACAATTAGGTGGGAATGGGAAAGGGAGAATGTTGACCTGGTGATAGAATGTAGCTGGTAAAATGCAGACGGGTTACATGGGGTTATCAGATGGGAGGCAGGCTATAATGTACCATAAAACCAGTGTCTATATTTAGTCCATGATTCTTTGTATCCAGTAGATTTATGAAGTGAAGTTCATAGGCTCATCTGTGAAAGGTGTTTTGTAAATTCCCTTTGAGGATTAGAACTGAGAGACTGGATGTCTTGTGAGAGGTGTGCACCTACAGGTAACTGGGTATTTTTGTCTTTGAAAGATTTTTGGTGTGCATTCATTCTCATACACAGTTGTTGTCTGGTTTCTCCTACATATTTTCCATCAGGGCATTTAGTGCACTGGATGAGATATATTACATTTCTGGAGGTGCAGGTGTAAGATCCAGGAATGGTGATGGTTCTGTTGTAGGGTGTTGTTATTGTGGGAGTGTTGGAAATATGTTGGCAGATTTTACATTTCTTATCCTGGCTTGGTCTGGATCCATTCGGTGTGTTTTGGATCATAAGAAGTTTGCTTCTGGTGATGAGACTGGTGAGGTTTGGTGCTTGTTTAAAGGTTATGGTCTGGTGGAAATGCTGGTTACTGAAAGTGAAGTTTTTGTGTGTGAGAATGAGGTATATAAATTCAGTAATATCTTTAGGTCTGTACTCTGAGATGTAATCTTGCTCTTGTAAGTATGTAAGACAGGCTTTGATGCCATTCTGGTGTGGGATGTTGGTACTATAAACTGGGAACATCCATCGTGGCTAGGAGGGTATTGCAGGGAAGGTGGTCTATGTTTTTAAGTTTTTGTAGAAAGTCTGTTGTGTCTTGGACAAAACTTGTTCTTTGGGTGACAAGAGGTTTTAGGATGGATTTGATGAAACCTGATATTTTCTCAGTTAGGATTGGCTATTATAGGTCTGCCTGGGTTCCCTTGTATGTGGATTTTAGGGAGCATGTAAACAGTCCTTGGGTTGGGTAGCAAGGGGACCAAGTTCTGTAGTTCTTCTTGTAGTTCAGATGGAAATGATTTGATTGTGGGTTTGAGTTTTAAGGTGAAAAGAGGAGTTGGATCTTCCTCTGGTTTTACATAGTAGGTGGTATCAGAGAGTTGTCTGTTGGCTTCTTTAATGTGGTTTTTATGGTTAAGGATAACTGTAGCTCTTCCTTTATCTGCTGGCTTTATTACTATTTGGTGATTGGATCGTAGAGATCCTATGGCCCTTCTCTCTGAGAGGGAGAGGATGTTATGGTGGTGTTTGTTTTTGATTATTTCATTGTTCATTCTTTCCCTGAAGCAGTCAATACAGAGGGCATCGTTTGAATTTTGCCCACTGTGCGGTGTCCAATTTATTGCTTTTTTAGTTTTTTTGTGGTTAATCTTTCCCTCGGTGTTGTCAAAGGATGAAGTGTTGTTGGAAGTGGATTCATGTTGGTTGTGGAAATATTCCTTGAGATGGAAGCGTCAGAAAAAATTCTTCTAGTTTTTGTCATTGTAGTATATTATTAGGGTATTTCTCCGGACAGAAATTAAGGTCTTTAGGGAGGACAGATTTTTAAGCTTTGGTAAGTATGTGCATGGAGAGATTGATAATATTTGAGGGTTTATTGTTTAAAAGCATTCTCCAAGCCTTTTCAATCTATCTCAGTCTCCTTGGCTTCTGCAGTGGAAACACACATATATTCTATATATAAAGGATTATGGAAATGCAAAGTCATTGACGTATTATTTTGGCTTTGAGCTGGTATTACATTTAAGAACAACAGGAACTCAATGTCACAATAATCCTATTTCACATCTTTTAAGATATATTTGTGACAAAGGGTTGGGAAATTTGAACCTCATGTATTCTACTAAACTCTTTAGGGCTCTTAATCATTCACTTACTACTGACCCTACATGCAGGGAAAAGTGCATTTATATCTAAATCACTCTCATTTCACTGCTTTGAAAGGCAGCATGATATCATGCTGTCAGAAATGTCTCTTCATGAAAAGAACTTGCATTCCTGGTCTATTAAATGGAAATGGTTTACTGATAATCCTGTTCCCTTTAAATTACACAACAAATGTCAATTTTGACCTCTAACCTGATTTGCTTCCTCCCCCCTCTATCCTCTGCCATGGCTTTTACACCTGGAAATTTCTCTGTGAAATCACTCTCAGCTCCATCTTTGAAATTCCTCCCTCAAGAACCATTTCTCTGCTGATAGCTAATGCTGACTGGGATAGAAAGCCAGGTGGGTATAGGTGATTTTGCATGTTTATTTGTCTGAAATGAGTATAGTCTGTGTTTCTTTTTCTCCTTCATTTACCATTTGTTCTTTGCTCTCTCATATTGTGAACTGTACTGTCATAACTAGATTGTTACCACGGCTGAGTTTAGCTAGTTTGGGAATCTCTACCTTATTCTGCAGTCACAGGAAAGACATACCTATACATCTCACTGTAAGTTTGAATAGCACTTAGCCCACTGTCAGTTGTTCCATTATATAAATAATTAATATTACTTCCTTTATTAGTCTCATCTGAAAAAGCACATTAAGAAAGCACTAAGGTTGAAAGTATGTTACAATTATTCATGGTTAAAAAAATGATCTCAAATGAGCCTGCAACTAAGTATTATGCAATCAAGAAATGCCGAGTTAATGTCACACCTACGAAAATTCCAAGTTGAGGTAAGAAATAGCCAGGTCAGACCCCCAAAGAAACCTTCTATCTGCCCCAAAAAACCATCCCATGATTATGGTTGTATAGTTATATGATTTTTAAAGACAAAGATGAATTATTCATGCTTTCCTCCATTGTGGCATCCCTGCAAGAGGGAGTTATAGTTGGTTGGGGTATTACCTGCTCATTTCTTACCTTAGTCAAAGAGCTGATATGACTTATACCAACCAGACAATCCCTCCAAGGAGCTTTGCCTCAGAATCACAGCATGTTTTACACTTCAGCTCTGCCTTTAACTGCCCAATTACCAGCCTCACATCAGAAAGGTGGGAGTGCTGATGGCACTCAGCCAATATTCCAGCTTTATTCAAGTTATAGTTTTCATCCTACAATTAGGATCTCAGCTTGCTAGATGGACTGGATATAAAATCTGCTTGTGCCACCATGACATCATGAAGGGACTAAAGTAGGAGCTGAAAACTTTCCCCCAAAATTTCATGTATCAAATTCATGGGTGATAATGGCAGCCTCTGGACCAAAGGGTGGATTCATAAATGACAAGTGTGGTCTTGAACTCTAAAAGTTGCTTCCCATAAACAAAAGCCTATTTCACTTCCTGATAGCCACTTGGTCCTAATTGACTATAACTTAATCTAAGGTAAATGAGTGTTTTAAAGCTCTTTGGCTTGCAGATTATATCAAAGACAATACCAGAGAAGTCTACATTTAAGACTCTACTGGAAGGTTTTCAGATACTAAGATAATGATTAATGCAGAGGGAGAATTCTGTTCATATAGAACATTTCCAGGGAAAAACTTTGGATGTTGTTTTACCTCTTAGGAATGAAAATAGTCCAAGCCTGAAGAAGATGAGATCAATAACCTGTTACTGTATTTAGCCAAATTCCAAAGTCTTCACTCGAGCCCCATGCTTTGAAAAAAAAGAACTGCATTTTTCAGTACAGCAAGTCTTAAATCCATTGCTGCTTTGAAATGGTGAAATAAGCTTTTCTATTTTGTCTTTAATACATCAGCACACCCATGTGATTCTGAGGCTTGGACTCACAATATAATGGTCCCAAAAGCTTGTTATAGTATCAGGCTCTCAGCTCTGCTGCACCTTTCATTCAGGATAAAGTGAGTGGAGACTGGTTGTAACCTCTAGGCTGATATTCCCAGCATGGCAGAGAGCTTAATCAGGCACTGACCTAGCATCTGCTAGTTCCTACAGCTCCTTCGCCACAGCCTTTGGTACAAATATTGTGACGTGGGCAGGGTTCTGCGTGTTGGATGCATTCAGACAGTCGGGAAGAACAATCAAGTCAAAAAGGGCTCCTTCAATTCACAACTGATATATTCCCTCCAGGCAGCTCTGACTGAAACTGGAGCCAGAGAATCAGGGACTCAGTGCACCTAAATGAACTTGGATGCGGCATTATTAGCTGACTCATCCTATCCATGTAAACAGTTGTTCATTAAGTTGCTCTTCTGGCTAGGCATGATTTTGTTGCCGAGGCATGAGAAAGAGACCTGTTCACAGAAAAAATTACCAGTGTATACCTGCTTTTCTAGGAAGTTCTGCTGACAGATTTACAGAAAAAACTTCAAGAGATTGTTCTGCTTTGCCTATCTGAAAATGCCAAAAAAGAAGGTATTTCTAAGCATATATCATTCTGTAAATCCTGGGATTTATTTTTGCTGGAAATGATGAGCGAGTATGTCTAGTCACTGGAGATAACGACAAGGCATGGGATAAATTACCATCAGCAGAATAATTAAAGATCAGTCATTACATAATTGCACAATAGCATTCAAAAGCCTGAGAATGTACTAAATCTTCCATTTTGTTAATTAAATAATATCCTGAATAGCTGGAACACTTATTATTTACTAAGGCTTATGTTGGGATAGAAATACCCAATCAAGTGTAGTCATATACTGCAGAACGCCACAATAAAGTCTCCCTTTACTGTAAACATTGGGTTACATCCTTGCTGTGAATCAGGACAGGATGAGTTGTGGAGAGTCATCCTACCCTATAATGCCTACATGCAGCAAGCAGCCAGAATGCAAGTGAGCCTCAAGCAGACCTGTCAAGTGCAGCAAATGCTGCTCAGCAGCTGCAAGGGAATCATAGACTTGGACCTAATGCGTCCCTCATGAAACTGAGATGACTTTTGCATCAGGGGTATGCATGACATTTTGGTTGTATATCTGGCTCTTAGATATATTTTTTCTGCTGTTTATACAGTGTAGCCTGTTGGATATATATGTTGAACGCAGGAAATTTTCTAAAAAAAACCCAGTGATATACAGAAGCATTGACACATTAGTGGCATAGCAGATGGCACACAAAGTGGAGATGCAGAACAGTACAACACAAGTGACATTTTAGTGACAAGAAATGAGGCAGAAAAGTTTTTCCTTCACTACAAGAGCTCTTCGTAACAAATCGAGGAGTGAAACATAAATCATTCTCTAAACAAAATGCAAAGCTGTTCCAAAAAGATGGTGATTTTTTTGCGTTTCATCATGAACTTGAAATAGAGTACAAAATAACAATGAAACATTCATAAAGTTACTTTTTCAGGGCGTATACTCACAAACTCTACTGAAAATTCAAAACTCAAGCTTTCTAAATGTTGCTCTCATTGGTGTGAGTCAAAAATCTCAGTGGAGACCTAATGTCATGTCATTTTCTGTTAATGACCCTAATAGGAGTGTTTTTTTAGTTTTAATTTTAACTAAAGACTCATTATCCCTGTATCTTTCACCCAGTATTAAGTATCTGACACGTTGCAAATTATTTGTAAAAAAGGGAATTTAGACTGATGGTATCATTGATTGCAAAATAAATAATCCTTCATAAAATCAAGACAACATTTAGCAAGGTAATCTGGACACTTTCTATCACATGATCTCCTTAAAAATACAAGTTTTTCACAGATTTTCCCTTTTTCCTACAATTTACCTCTGTAAATTTACTTCTTTTGTATCTAGAGCACCAGGGAATATACTACCTCAGTGGTGAACCACACATCAGTCATAGCTCCTCTGGAGTGCAGCTATTCAAAAGGATGGCACTGCTTTCACCCCAGCACAAAAGTCACGGTGATGACCTGGGAAGGTCAATGGGCCTGATCAATGCACAGTATCACAACAATACCTGAGGCATAATACCTTCAAAACGATGTAGTGCTTTCACTAATATTTGCTTTTAGCTCTTTCGGCTCTTATAATTCAATTCTTACATTTAGCTTTACAACTTCACCACCTAGTGGAAGAGATGGTGGTTTCTTTCAATGATATAAGAGCTGAAGGAATCCAGTTCCAAATCAACTCAGCAAGTCAGTTTCTTTGGGAAGAATGAGCATATAAAAGTCACTGGGCACACCTACATGGCTTTAATACACCATTCCTACTGCACATTAAGTTTAGCACCTCAGAACTACATAAATGCACAGTAGCAACAGCGCATGGTCTTTCTGTGACACCTAATGCACAGTAGACTCATTCTACTGCGCATTAGCATGGTTTTTACCATGTGCTACTGCACAGTAGAATTAGTCTACCTGCACATGAAGCATCTCACGTAGATGTACCCACTGTGTCCTTGTTTCTGGAAATTTGTTTTCCAAAGGATAGTAGTTTGATATACAATTTGTGGAGTTAAGCAGGGATAGAGGGAGAATTGATAGATTTTGAGAGAGTGTGATTAAAAGTAGGTATTTCAGATAAAATGCTGTAGCTAACAAAGTATTTTAACCCTTTCTTTTCTCTCTCTCTCATATCTCTTTGGAGTATATTTACTGAAAGATACATGAACATAGGAATATAATTTCAGGACAGCTGAGAGTACCAAAACACCTTTCTGGGTCCAGCTAAACTATGATCAATGTCAGACCCAAATGAGGAGTAGTAGTTGACTCTAATCCATTTTTCCTCTCCCTGAATCCTAGGGGTGATTGGAAGCCATTTCAGCAACATAACAGAAGTTGCAGTGGTTGAAATAGAGCCTTAAAGACTGTTTCACAAGCTGGGACTCACTCAAATGCAAGCCACCTCTTTACTATTCCCTTTCATCAAGCTGATTCCCCTATGCTGGGGAGTCAAAGGGGGCTCTGGGACACACCAATTAATGCAGAAGAGGATTAGGTCCTTGAGCTGAAAGGCACTTCGACGTTGTAGAGTATGAAAAATGTTTTCTTGCTAGTTTTTGTTTGCATGTGTATGAATATAAGCATAAGCAAGCATGCCATGTATTTGGAGATGTATGCAGTTTGTAATGCCAATTTTGCACTAATGACAGTTTCCCATGGAAACACTGGAGAGAACAAAAACCCTCCCCTCCTGAGATCATTCACTCAATTCCTTCAGCTACAGAGAAGTTAGTTCTTAACTGAAAATAACTCTTTTCTCATAACATCAGTAATCAAAAATCAGGGTTGGTGCTGGTCAATGACTTCAAAGAAAAAGGTTTATGAAAAATGTAACTACTTCCATAAGCCGTGTTCAGCAATTCACTCGTTCCTGTTATGCAGTACTGAACTGATAACAAAGCACAGTGCTCAAAACAGAGAGCCCCTTATGTTGTCGATAAGATATAAAACTGGAGATCTGTGAACATGTCATTGTTACAAATGTTGTAGAAGTTTTCCTAATAGCAGTGTTGCTTATAAGGATGCCTTTTCTGAAGGCAGACCCTACAAGGAGAGGCTACAAGACCTGAACCTGTTCAGCCTCCACAAGAGAAGGCTGGGAAGGGGATCTGGTGGCTGCCTATAAACTGGCCAAGGGAGACCAGCAGGGAACGGGAGAGACCCTGTTCCCCCCAGGCACTACTGGGAGTAACAAGGAATAACGGTCATAAGTTGACTAAGAGTAGGTTCAGGCTAGACATCAGGAGGCACTACTTCATGGTCAGGGTGGCTAGGATCTGGAACCAACTTCCAAGGGAAGTGGTGCTGGCTCCTACCCGGGGGGTCTTCAAAAAGAGGCTAGATAGACACCTAGCCAGGGTCGTTTGACCCCAGCATCCTTTCCTGCCCAGGGCAGGGGGTTGGACTTGATGATCTGCTCAGGTCCCTTCCGACCCTGCTAACTATGAAACTTATGAATTTCAGTTGGATGCTGTTATCCACCTTTCCTATTGTTCTATTAAAGAGGTTTTGGTTTTTTTCATATTTTACATTTTGTTTGGACTGAAGTTTAGATTTGTTCTGTGATTTTTAAAGATTTCTGTGTTTCATTCAATAGTGGGGAAAGAAATTCCAAATCATTATTAATAAATACCATAAACTTCATTAATACCATGAGGCAAAGATAGGGAAATCTCTCAAACAGGTCTAGTCTTAAAACGCTAATTATGTTCCACACGATACATCTAATGGGAGTTAAACATTTTCAGTATATAAAAAAGAAACTGGGTGAAAATGCTAATGAATAATTAATCATCTGTAAAAATTCAGTGTTCATAAGAAAAAGAGAACATTTTAAAAGCAGTAGAAAATATCCATGAAAAATTGAAAATGTTCATTTATTTCCCATGAAAAAAATCAGCGTTTCAAGTACCTCAGACTCAAAAAATGTGTCTGTGAATGTCCTGTATGAAAAGTGGATTGAAAGTTTTTCCTTTGGTCATAGGTTCATAGGAAAGAAATCCTGAAAGGGACCTCATGGTGTCATGTAGTCCAGCCCCTGCTGAGCCAAGGCAGGATCATTTCTGACTATATACCATTCCAGTCAAGTGACTGTCTAATCTGCTCTTGAGGATTTCCATGGATACCCATTTTATGCCTGTTTCCTATCAGTGAAGTAGCAAGTGAGTTTACTGGTAGGACTATGTGCAGAAGCAATGGATTTTGGAGTAATAGTCTAGATAGAACAGACATTTAAGTGTTTGGTTTTTTTTTCAGTACGAACATAAACATATCCTCAAGAGCTCTTGATGCCATGTTTGGCAGTATGGTGATTTTTCAGAGACCAGCTTAATGCTTCCACTTGGTTTCATTTTTAGGCTGACAAGCTTCTCCCACCCAAACTCTCTCCTCTTTTGATGGTCCTTAATATACCGCTTCTCTCATCTTCTTATCATTTCAAATGACCATATTAGCCAGGAGCTCCAGTCAGAGAACAGGCATCCCATTGTGCTAGGAACTGTGCATGCACAAAACAAAAAGTAATTCCTGTTTCTCTTTATAAAACACCAGACAAAATGTTGTTGTGGAAATAATTTTGCATAAAACTCTAATCCCCAGGCTGTATTTGGCACAGATCAGGGGCCAGAGATGATAGGAGTGATATCTGCTTGGCTATGCATGGTCCTAATGGGTTATTTCACCCACCATGTGCCAATCAAATCATGGTCCTTTTCTCCTAGCATAGGAGCTGCAACAGCAGATCAAACAGTGCAAGTGGGAGAATCCTCTACTGGGTGAAACAGCTGACATTATCTCCTTATCCTAGTTTCAGCTTTTTGAGCATATATAGGAAGTTACAAGCTGGAGCTTAGCTTCTGCCCCAGTTTTCAGACTCTATTTACATTCTGTTTGTCAACTGAAAGAAAAATAGCTCTGTGCTCAAATACTTTCTGATTTATCTTATATGAAAGTTCAGACAGACATATGAATGCTTTCTAATATATACTTATATATAATTTATTTCTTTCCTTGATTGTCCTTGTTTGTCGTTAATAGTATTATACCTCATTATCTTTTAGCACTTTGGAAAATCATTTGATCTTGGATCCCCAGGAAAGCACAGAACAGCATCTGCATAGTTTATCAGAAATTATTTTCCTAAAAGATTGGGTTTTTTGCTTTTTGCATGCACCTCTCTCTCTCTCTCTCTCTCTTTTTTCCAGTAAAAAGTAGGAGTTTTGTTGGAGCGGGCTCTTACAAAATGGATAGGCACTTTCTCCCTAACTTGCTAATAATTTAAATAATTGCTACCTGGGAAAAAGTTACCAGAAGGCGGGATAACATTGTAGATGAACTTTATAACTGAAAACAGAGATTTCTAAGTCTGATAGGCTTTGTTTTCTTACTCCAAACTCAACACCATACACCTGGCTAAAGCAAACAGCTCAACAACAGCTCAACAACATCCAGATTTTGGGTAATGGCCAGGAAATATTCCTGTTTTATCCCACACACAATTGCTAAAGCAGGAAGCACAGATCCACCAACTCAGAGAAGAAGATCCACTGGTTACGCTGGAAGTTGGCAACATGACAGTAAAGAAAAGCTAGATGTTTCAATATTCATATGACTGGATTGTGATGGCTCTACATGATGAGAAGGTTCTGAGGAAAAAGTACTCTTCAGTTGTTGCACAGAGAAAAGGCTACTGAGCTGGCAGAAATACAGCACATCTGGTTTGGAGCATTAAACACCTCGGGGCACAGAAATTGTTTTTTGTTCCAGGCATTATAAGTGCATTAATTCCCAATTCTAATCACCAACTTTGCTGACAACTGCTAAGTCAAAGATTGTTCAAGTGAAGTCAAGGAAGAAGGGAAAGTGAAACAGATGAGTTTATATTAAAATTAGTTTCAATAACATTTCGGGAAGGAGAAGAAACAACCTATTTAAATTTTAAAACAATCACTTATTTAAAAACAATATCATAAAATTGTTGTCCAAACTACAAATAAAGTTTGTTGCAATAGTTTAGCTTATCTTCTTTGGCTGAAAGACATGGCACCATCAAAGAGATTGAATCAAGGAGTTCTGAATCCACTTCTGTCCCTGATGCTGGGGCGCAGCGCCACACACTGCACATGCAGGCATTCCCTAGACTGCTACCTTGCTATGTGCCACTGCTACTTGTCCCCAGGGAAACAAATATCCACGCTTGTCTTGACACACCCAGGCATACTATTTGAATGTGCACCCGGCAGAAAACTTGTGTGCAGCATGTAGAGCCCGGTCAGCACAGCCCAAGCTGTCAGGGGACCCAGAGGGTCAGCCTGGTAGCCCAGGACTGCTCCAACAAGGCTCCATGTGCTGTGGAGCAGCTATCTAGGGCAGAAGGGTGCTTCAGTGTGAGTCTGCCTGCTGGCTAGTCCTATACTGAAGCACACTCTGCCCCAGCCAGCTGGGGCAGTGTCTACACATGTGCTGCTGCACATGAATAAACTCTGCAGCAGGTTAGGACTTGTAAATACAAGTTATTAGTTTTGGGCATCCTAACAGGGGCACACATTAGATGCCAAGATGTTTACTGTGCAGTTAGTTTGTCAGCTGCACAATAAACGTCGTGTAGATGCACCCATTGAGAAAATTAGTGAGCTTCAGTTAACACATGCTGTAATCTGAAAGAGACAATGGAACTAAAATGAAGGAGACTAGAAAACATAAACTGGCTATCAGAAATACAGGAATCATAGTATATTAGGGTTGGAAGGGACCTCAGGAGGTCATCTAGTCCATCCTCCTGGTCGAGGCAGGACCATCCCCAACTAAGTCATCCCAGCCAAAGCTTTGTCTAGCTGAGTCTTAAAAACCTCCAAGGATGCAGATTCCACCACCTCTAGGTAATCTGCTCCAGTGTTTTACTACCCTGCTAGTGAGGAAATTCTTCTTAATATCTAACCTAAATTTCCCTTGCTGTAGCTTGAGACCATTGCTCCTTGTTCTGTCATCTGCCACCACTGAGAACAGGTCCATCCTCTTTCAAACCCCCCTTCAGGTAGTTGAAGGCTGCTATGAAATCCCCTCAGTCTTTTCTTTAGACTAAATAAGCTCAGTTCCCTCAGTCTTTCCTCATAAGTCATGTCCCCCAACCCCCTCACCATTTTTGTTGCCTTCTGCTGGACTTTCTCCAATCTGTCCACATCCTTTCTGTAGTGGGGGGCCCAAAACTGAACACAGTACTCCAGATGTGGCCTCATGAGTATTATTCCTCACAAGGGAATAACGGCTTCCCTTGACCAGCTGTCAACACTCCTACCGATGAAGCCCAGTATGCTGTTAGCCGGCTTTGCAACAAGGGCACACTGTTAGCTCATATTCAGCTCGCTGTAACCCCCAGGTCCTTTTCCGCAGAGCTGCTGCCCAACCAATCAGACCCCAGCCTGTACCGGTGCATGGGATTGTTCTGCCCTAAGTGCAGGACTTTGCACTTGTCCTTGTTGAACCTCATGAGATTTCTTTTGGCCCAGTCCTCCAATTTGTCTAGGTCACTCTGAGACTCTGAAAATAGCATACTTCTGACCAAGAGAGCAACAGGTAAACAACTGTAAGAACTGCGTCAGAAAGATATTTACCACCAGCAACATAGACTAGCTTCAAATCATTGACTTAAAGACAAAAGGTTCAAGCAGTCCATTATAATCACAGAGCCACTTAAAACTGCATGTGATTTGTTCCTTTGCAAACTGCTTAATCCATTACAGTCTGATTTTCCTTCTTTGAAGGTCATAAGTCGCTAGAGTACTGTTGATGGAGGAGGAGAGCAATGATACCAGATGCTATTACTGCCTGTATTCCATTCAAAACAATATACTGTCCTGTAAGATGTTATTTTAAAGCAATAATTAAAGGGCTGCTCACATCTGAAACTGATTGTCCTGAGTTCAGGAACTAGAATTTGGACTGGCATGTTTTACCACAGTTACCAGTGATAAATTCAACAATATTTGCAGACCACTCACACAGCTCAGCCTTATTGCTAATAATTTCCCCTTCTTTGCCCATATCCTTGTGGATTTAAATACTCAAAAGACGTCTTGCTATAATGACAGCTGCACATAATCTAGATTCAGAAATAAAACAATGGACCTGGTGGTATTTCCACCTTTGCTAAATTAGGAGGAAATCCACTCAGGTCAGTAGAACTAAGTACACGGGCATAAAGGCAGCATAGAATCAAAATCAGTGTTGAACTGTGTGTGTTTGAAGTATTCTTCTGCATAAATGTTTATAACAAAACAAATGTCATCTCTAAGTGGAACAGTCTATATTTTGCATAAAGACATTTTGCTCTATACACAATTAAGCAAATAACTGCTAAGCACTTTGATATTAACTTTGTAGGTTGCAGCAATCTGAGGAAAATAGCACATCACTACTAAAGCTATTTAGACCAGGTGTTTTCAGTATTTCAGTCTCAGCTTAATGGTTTATAATTTGATACAGAAAGTAAGTACCTTCTCCCTTGTTTTCAGCTCACATTGCCAAGTGTTCTGACATTCATTGCACTTCTAAAGTGATCTTTACATCAGCCAAGCATACCAAACAGACAGCAATCTACTTCTGAATTGTGCGTTTTGTCAGAGCATTCAAGACTACATCAACAAGCGCTGACAAAAGGATGTTAGAATGGTTTCCTTTTTCAGTGATGCTTAATGATCACTTCAAACTGAACCATAGGTAGGAAGGGGACAAGCTGTTTAAGTGATATGAAAGCCACTGAATGCCAGATGTGCACCAGCAGACTGTTTGTTCTTTGTTTTTTGGTTTTTTGAATTGCTACAAAATCAAATAAGTTTATTTGAAGAACAAGAGATGTACTGATTTGCCACTTTGCTTCACTGTATGATGGAAACACAACTGCAGTACCATTGGAGAGGAGGAACAACAGTTGTCTTGTAAAAATGTGCTAACTATTGATCTGTGCCATGAATAGTTCACAGATTAGTGGGCCTGCTGCATCAACAGTTGGGGGGCATTCAGACAAATGCGCACATGCAGTTTATGGTGCCCGCAGACCCATCTGCAGTGCAACAAAACACACAGTGCACGACTTTGCAACTCAGCAGTTTTTTTGATACCAGGATATCTCAGTATCAAAAAAACCTGTGCCAGAAAAAAGCACAGCGCATAACACAGTAGCATGCACCACCCAAAACTGTAGCCTGGCTGGCCAGAACCGTACTCCAGCTGATGGCCAGGCTCTGCACACCCAGATCACCACTGTTGAAGCCCTGGGACGGCCCCCAGGTCCCAGGTAAGGCTGCTGGCCCCAGACTCCTCTACCCCACCCAGGGCAACTTACCAAATGCCAGAGCTCACACGAAGGGTGTTGCCTGGGGACAGCTAGCAGCAGCACAAAAGTGCCAGTGCTAGTTGTCCCCTGGGGAATGAAAGTTCCTGCTCATGAGCACGCACCCTAGGTGTCCTTCCTCTCATCTCCCTTTCCCAACTTTCCTCATTTTCCCTTCTTCAAGTTCTCCCTCCCTGGCAGGCATACATGAGCAAGTGTGACAATAACACTCCATCAGGTAGAGACTAAATGGTTGAGAAGAAATGGACAAACATAGATGATGTTATATAAATATGGAGTGAACCATTATGCTGTGGACCATACACATAACAAAAATTAATCATGTACCTTAGGTTAAGATCTGAAACAGTGTTTCTCATCAGTTTGCATCCATTTTTAAATAAATAGATGCTGCTTGCACTTCACCATATGTTAACATTGTGCATACTAATAACTGTGCGTACTAAGAAACAGGGATCCAGGTTTTCTATTTTCTGTGGAAAAGAAGTATATTTTCTCCTTTAAAGGAGAAAAATATGGGAAACTGGGTTTCCCCTTGCAGGCTGGCAGAGTTCCAGCCTGCGAGGGGCTGCCTGGGGCTAAGGGGAGGAGGGTAATCAAGCAGGGGGTGCCGGGTGCATGTGCACATGCAGCAAGGCACAGTGGAGAGCAGCTTCTGCAACTCCCTGCAGGTAAGTCTTTGGGGCAGCAGGGGGCATAGATGATGTGCCGAGAGGATATGAGAGGGTCGCATGTCCCCCCAGATTTGTGCACCCACCGTGGATATGGGGCTGCAGCCTAGCTGGACTGGCATGGGCAGGAGCTGCCTCTGCAGCCCAACAGACAGGACCCAGTGTGGGCGGGTGCAGCTGGGTGGTGAGACTCTTTGCTGCAACTGCTGCAACCCCTGTGCCAGTCGTGCTGCCAGCAGCTTGAGGAGGAATGGATGGGGGGGGCACGGTGCCCTAACCTCCTCCCACTGCCAGCCACTTGCGTGCCACGACACTACCTCACCACCATGGCCCAGCTGCTGCTGCTGCTCCTCTCAGCACAGCCCCCCATCAATTACTCCCTGCGCTGCTGGTGACATAACTGGTGCAGGGGTCCTGGTGGTGGCAGCACCACCAACAAATCCTGCCACCATACTCCATCTTCCCATGCCAGGTCCTGCCCACTGGGCTGCAGAGGCAGCTCCTGCCCATGTTGACTCAGCCAGGCTGCAGCCCTGTGCCTGCTGTGGGTGCACGTTAGGGCTGTGCAAAACAGCACCATTCTGTTTTGCCTTGAGTTTTAAGGTTTTGATGGAACAGCGTTCTGTTTCGAATTTCATTTTGATTTGAAACAGCTGTTCAGTTTTGCTTTGTTGAAACAGTCAGGCTGTTTTGACACTGTTTTGACGTTTTGCTAGATCAGGCTGGGGACTTGAAGTCAGCCCCGCTGGGCTGACTTCCCATCACCAGTGCTAGTTAGCTGGGCTTACTCAGCGCTAGCTGGGCTGACTCCCCAACCCCAGCCCAATCACAGTGCTGAGGAGGGGAACTGAGCCCAGGTGCTGTTATCAGCTTCTCCTGTGCTGTTATCAGCTTCCTGCAGCCCAGCAGCTGGAGAAATGGAGAGCCAGGGCTGCACTCCCGGCTGCTGCTGGGAGTGCAGCCCTAGTTCTCCCCTGTCTCTTACCACCTCGCTGCTGGCTGCTTCAAAACTTGAAACATTTTGAGTAGCCTCATTTTGTTTTGAGGCTGTTTCAAAGCCCTTCATTTTGATTTGATGTCACTGTTTTGAGCTCAAAATAATGAAACAGTGTTGAATCAAAACAGCCAGTGAAATTTCACACAGCCCTAGACCATATGCCCTCACCCATGTTCCACACACACCACCACATAGGCAGCACATAGGGGGTGCATGTTCCCACCCGGAGAGCACTGGTGCTCCCTCTGAGAGCAAGCACTCTCAGCTTAGATGACGGGTAGGGGAGGCAGGTCAAGTGCTGGTGCCCCCCCAAGAAGTGCCACTGGAACTTCCGGGTTTGCCACCAGCACTTCTGGGCTCAGTGTCTGGCTGAGAGTGTACCCTTCCCCCCCCCCCCACTGCTGCCACTGCCACAACCACCTGCAGACAGTCCTGTCTTGGCCTGTCCTCCCTACCGATGCCTGCATCACCACCTGCATCACCACCTGGGGGCAGTTGCCATCCCACCCCTGTCTCAGGAGGCACACATCACCAATGCACCACCCCCTACCCACACACTGGAGCAATGAGTCAGGAGTGAGGGGCACCAGCAGGGCTGGGAGGGTGGGAGTGAGGAGCACTGGCAGGGTCAGGGAGCTGTTTTCTACTTCAACTATTGACTGGGTCAGGATTGGCTATTGATGTTTACAGATGGGTCCTAATACAAAAAAAGTTTGAGAACCACTGGTCTACAATTACCATTTTAGAGGTATGCTGTTATAGACAATTTTTTATCTTTGGAGATCCTCAACAGAGTACCTGATGAACTGTTCTGATCTGGTATGGCACGTTCACCACCGCCACTCCTGCCCCCTGCTCCTCCCAGTAGAAAGGTTTGATGGGCACCTTATGAAAGGCTGGCTCTGAGACCCAACTAGAAATGAGCTAGCTCTTTGAACATATGCATAGTCCCTAAAATGAGCAATGAATTTCACACTCTATTTTCACAGTTTATTGGTCATAAAACTAATCTTGAAGGTATTCTCAGCCAGAGCAAACTGCATCATGATTGTTCTGTTCTGTCTTGGTTACCTTTTGGAATATATGTATACAGAGAATTCAGACACTGATTTACAGAAAAAAAATGTATTTCAATCAGATAAAGAGATGTAAAGGTGCTCTCCCTCATTTTTATTTTAATTCTATTAAATAATTGAAATTTCCCAAAAATCAATACATTCATGAAGCTTGGATTCTGTTAATAAAACACTTGAAAAATGATTAGGTTCCTAGCAAGCTGAAACATTGAAAAGAATGAACAAAACAGTTTGAAATAAAACAGATACTGCATTTACCAGTGATTTCTTTTGGAATGACAATGAGTCGCTGGGGAAGGTTGTTTTAATCATATGTTTCCAAGTCTCTGCTTTCCATGCATCATTTAAAAAAGAAAATTCTTAGATGACATTTCCAAGCAATCAATTACAGCTCTTTCAAGTCAATTAAAATCCCCTTCTCTATAAACTCCCTTTTAATCAATACTCAGAAGTGGATAATACTATTTGTTTGAATAGCACTGAACCATAAAGTTTCTTTACCAAGCAAATAAGTGTTTCATTTTATGTAAAGTGTGTGTGAGCTAGCAGTCAGCTTGTTTTAAAACAATTTACCATTTTCTTCCTTCTCTCCAGATGCTTAGTTGTGTCATTTCTCTAAAATCTCCATCCTTGCAGGTTTTTAAGACCTGACTAGACAAAGCTTTGGGAGGGACGATATAGTTGGGGATGGTCCTGCTTTGAGCAGGGAGTTGGACTAGATGACCGCCTGAGGTCCTTTCCAACACAAATTTTCTACGATTCTATTATTTGTTTGAACAATCTACAAGTGAAAAGGAAAATATTAATTTCAGATTGTAAATCACATGAACTTCAACACTATTCTTTCAGGCCTCATATACTTGAAGCTGAATCTCAAAGTTTCTTATTGAAGTCATGTGTATTCCTAATAGATGCAAGAATTTCAGTGACTTCACTAAGCCAAACATTGAACCAAAGATACATGATTTTCAAACCTGAGAGCTAAAAGAATTAAGGAATTAAATGGACATCTGACATGGAACAAAACAGAAATTGTTATATTACAAAGCCAAGTTAGGATTTTTCTTTTAAAGTAGGTTTGGAAAAACAACAAATAACACCATACATCTTTCTTCAGTTGGTGAATTTTGCAAGCCTTTAGTTTGGTTGGAATGTCCCTCACATTCCACAATCAGCTTTCACTTTTCTTCAATGGGCAGAAATTACACATTACACAGAAGAAGAGCAATATCCATATCCTACTGTGCTTTAGAACAGGGGCAGGCAAAATATGGCCCATGGGCTGGATCTGGCCTGATTGGCCATTCTATCCAGCCTGCAGAGTCCCTTAAAATTTAGAAAATTATTATCTGCCCCTGGCTGCCTGTCAAAGATGACAAGGCACCAGCAGCAGCAGGACCCAGGGGGAGCCAGCAGCAGGATCAAGGGGTGGCAGGACCCAGCAGCCACAGCAGCAAGGCCTGCCTGACCCTGCTGTTCCCCAACCCCAACCCCCAACCAGAAGCCTCTGCCTAACCATGGAACTATGCTGATTAACAGAAGCAGTATGTCAGTCATCGACAAGGATCCTGGTTTTCTCTGATTTAAAAAATCCCCAATTTCTGGTTAAAAAAAGTAACCCCAAATCCATATTTTTCCATGATTTAATTGAAACACCACTAATATGTGGAGATATATATAGTGATACTTCATTTTAATCATGGAAAGTGTGGATTTGAGGTCACTTTTTTAACTGAAAATTGGGGATTTTTTTAAGTCAGAGAAAACCAGGATTCCTGGTCATCAATTATGTGGATTCTATGCACAGCAATCAATCATTTGACAGGTGACTTTTTTTTTCTTTTAACTGAAGTACCAAATACAGAGCATTTGTTTGGCTACATCACCAGGACCTTAGGATGCAGCAGGAGCTGGTCAGGCCTGACCTGAAATAAGCAGCCTTCCACCCAAAATAATTGCCTGCCCCCGCTTTAAGAGTTTGTCCTTTTACTGAGAATTGAACCCAAATAAATGCTGTGTATCTCGGTTACTTCAGTTAAAAGAAAAAAAGTCACCAGCCAAATGATGATCGGTGTGCATAGGATCCACATAAATGATGACTGACATACTGTTGCTGTTAATCAGCATAATTCCATGGCTTCATTAGAGCTAGACTGATTTACTTCAGCTGAAAACCTTACCTTAAAATGTATATGATAAAGTTGTGCAAGTTTTTAGATCATACTCTCCAATTTTGAAAACAGGTCAATGAGCTGCATAATCCCTGCAGAACACACTTCGAAATACAATGTACCTAGTGGGGAATTCACAGCTTTCATTACAAAGTGTCTAATTGTTTTTTTCATTCACTGGAAACTGACCAGATGTTTTGGTCCTACTGTCATCGTCCTGGATGCTGAAGCAGGCTGCCCTCAGTCTCTTGTTCACTGCACTGAGAACCATCTGCTCAGCATTTTGCCCTTTTTCTGTTGTTGGTCTGTGCAGGATTCCCTGAAGGTGTCTATCTGCTTTCTGTATTTTGAGCTTCAAGTCTAATGAGGATACTTTAATTCAATCTTTTTTTTGAAAACCAGTCAGACAGGATCAGAATTTGCTGCTGTAGCTTCACCAACGTAGCATGGCTGCTTTTCCAAAGCATTCAGACAACATCTGTGGGTTTTTCCCTGGTGGGTAACCCTATGACTCACATGTATGTAAGTACAAACACACGAGACAGAGTCTACACGAGAAATAGAGCAACATGGTCTCCTCTAAAGCTTAAAACAAGAGAGGAGACTTTAAAATGTTAACTCCAATAATTAAAGGGCAGTAAGAATTCTATCATCACATGCAACACTAACACGAGGCTCTCTAGTTAATCCAGAGATTGTCTGAGATACTCCTTAAAGGGTCCTTGCCTTTATAATGTATTTCCATCCTAGTTCTGCCAGAGGTTTCGTTTATTTGTTCATCAGGCCTTTCCTCAGGGTAGCTGACAAGATGCCTCAGGGACAAGTGTTTGTTGAAAGAGAAGTCTTTATCATCATTATCTGAACTGTCTTTGCAAGTCTGGGTTTAGTTTTTGTACATCTTTGGGGCGATAATGTATACATACTATAAAGTGTCAATAAGCAAGGCCAGTAGGGAGAATTTACCTGAAAGATGCATGTGAAGAGTTTCTGCACAAACCCTGATAGAAGGGATAATACTTTTCTTGCCCATTATTTTGCAAATGGACAGCTGACTCTCACAAAGAAACCCAACACAGAGATGAGGAGATTTTTTTGTTTAAGTTTATAAAGCAGTAGGAAGGTTGGGTGACCATTGTAATGTTCTTCCTCCATGACCTAAGCAGTTTTTTTGGCATAATTTGAAAAGAGCTCTCATCCAGAGTATCCATGAACTTTTCCAACCAGGAGATCTTGCACTACCTTCAAACTGTCCTGTGAAATATGAATTTTCATTTCCACCCGGGAAACATTTTACAACCTTTGCTGTCTCCTAAGCCTGAGGAAGGGCACATGTGCCTGAAAGCTTGCAAACAAAAATTCTTTTTTGCAACTATCTAGTTGGTCTAAAGAAGATTTTACATCCCCAAGAGTTCTGATTACTTTTGCCCACAGACCAACATGGCTACAACCTGTATCCCCACTTCAGACTTTACACTTCATGTAGTTACAAACTGACATTGTACTTTAATAATTAAATCCTGGCTGTACTGATATCAACAAGCATTTTACCTTCTAAGGAATAGGATTTTACTCCAGGCGTTGTTTAAATGCTTATGCGGCACTGACAAGTACAGGGAAGTCGACTGCATACTTGGCTAGTGAAGCTTTGTTACTGCAATTTAAAGTATTCCCCTTTAATCAGAGACACGGGGCGCATCTACATGAGAGGGTACAAGCAGAGTAAACTAATTCTACTGCGTGCTGCTATGCTTGTAACAGGATGGTTGGGTCCTTGCCTTGCCTTCCCACCCTGGACAATATCTTGGATAAATCCTGCCTCTATTCCAGTGCCTGCTACATGGTTTTGTTTCAGGTGAGATGGTGATTTGAGAAGGGAGGCTGCTCACCACTTGTGAGGGTGTTACCTTGGGTCTTGGTGGTCTCTCTTGCTATGAACCACAGCCTGTGACCTCCACAGTACCCTGTCTTCAGTATTCTTGTCTCTATCAGCGGGACTTTGCTGTGCCCTTCCTCTCTAGATGGGCCCTGTCCCAGTTGCCTATTGGTCTTCTGCCCTCCTGTTCCATATTCTTTCAGTCTTTTTCCTACTTTAATGCTGAGTCTGCCCAGGCTCCTGCGGGGACCTCCTTTCACCCATTTTTAATCCCGTCCCTTCCTCTGGTCCTCCAGGAAGTAAATAAAATCAGGCCCTTCCAGCCCTCTAACTAAAGAAAGATATTTCCCTTTCGCCTGGGATAGTTAAGGCGCACTGTCCCTTTAGGGCTGGGATCTTCCCAGGCCTTTCCCTGTTTGCCCAGCTTTGGCACTCTTAAGCCTTTCTCACCTGGTTTCTTAGCAGCTTCCTCCCTGAAGAAGGGACTCTCCTAATCTGGCTGTGCACCCCCATTTCCCTGCCTTCCAGTATCAGCCCCAGGGAGGCTTCTAATCAGTCTGCCCAGGTGTCCCTCCTTAACCAGGCAAGCCCCAGAGCTGTTTCCCACTCCCTGCTTGTTCATCCCCATGGTACTCTGCCTCTTTTCATGGCTCCCCTTCTCATACCCTGCTTCCTGTCACTGCACTAATGCAGTGAATCAATCTACCGCACATTAGCATCACAAAAAACGTGCACCGGTGCTACTGTGCAGTAGGGCCAATTATGGCGTTTTAAGTTAGGACCTGTTATTACAACAACTACTACATAATTGACTGGAAGCCTTAACATTGAGTCTTGCAAAGTCTTATCTTGTAGCTTCTTATACATATTTCACTGTGCCCTTTCTGTATCCACCCCATCTCTGAAAACAGTCAGAGGATGCAACTCTGTATTTTAATGTTGTTGTTGACAATGCTACAACCTTATTGATTATTGCATTTAATTAGTGTGAAGTGCATGGGGAGGAATGGAATTAGGTTGTTTAGTTTCATTACATTCATAGCCCTGTGGTATCCAAGTATCAATAAATTATCATTCTTTTTATTAAACAACTCTTTTTATTATCTAAATTACACACTGCGTCACTAGCATTGCAAAAGATGACTTGCACATTAATAAAGGGGTACAACAGCAAGCTCTCTGCAAGGTTGCATAGGAAAATGTTAGTCATATCCTCATACAACATTACTGTTGGCATATTTTATTGCCATCCTAGAATGAGCCATTCACATTTGACCCTCCTGACAATATAAGTTGAAAGAACAGATAATACCATATGACAGGACACTCCATTTGTAAGTGGTTTATTAAAATCATCTAGGTATAAGCTAATTAAAAGTTACACAGAGTCCCTGGAAGTGACTTCTGTTTGAGGCCATGAGACAGATTTTGTTTGAACTGAAACAATTCTTCAAGGGATTGGGAAGGCAATTTGTTTTTACAAATGTTTTGGCCTTTTTAAATGATGCCTGAATCAGATTTGTGGGTGAGCATAATACTGAGCATGATAGATGCTGGTCTTCCAGCATGAATGGACAGAAAACTAAAAACTATAAACCAGTAATTTGTTCTCCAAGGGCCTGCTCCCTGCTCTCACTGAGACAATGGTATAACTTCTTATGGCAACATCTTTAATCCCTGAAATCAACAGATTGGAGTTACACTAAAATTTTAGGGGAGACTAGCAAAAAAAATTAAGATTATTGAAGTTAACCTAAAATTAGGGAGATTTCCTCATGATTATATGCCAAACAACTTCAAGATATTAGGTATTGAAAGATGTGCCATTAAATATTGTATGATTGTTTTTACTCCTGAAATGGGATAGTTGGAGAATCCTAGAGGCAGCAGTGCTGTTAGGCACACAACAGTGCCATTTTTCCTCTGAAGCTTTCAGCTAGTGTGCTGTTTGTGACCTTCACCTTGGTGGGTCATTGATGGACATTGAGATAGCTTAAGACTCCAGTCCTTGAGCTACAGACCTGTTGCAGAAGTTGCAGGTCTTTCTGCAGGGGAGAGTAGGCTGCAAACTAGGATTTCTATTTCCTTTTCCTTCCTACAGTTTCTCTTCTCTGCTTTAAGGGCAAGACGCTGTGCCTCAAAATGGGCTGCCACTCATTTGAGGTTGCAGTGCCATTGGAGCTGGTTGATAGCCAGCTCCTCCCAGTTATTGATGTTGGCATCCATTTTCCTGAGCTATGCCTTCAATATGTCTTTGTAGCATTTCCTCTGGCCACTGCAAAATCTTAGGCTGTTATTAAACTGGGAGTAGAGCATTTTTTTGGAAGTTGAGAGTTGAGCACCTGCACACAATGTCCAATCTAGTGAAGTTGGTGCTCGAGGATCACCAACTCAACGCTGGTAACATTAGCTTCAGCAAAGGTGTTGGTATTGGTGTGGCTATCTTCCTCTTTGATGTTGAGGATTTTCTGGAGGCATCATTGGTGATGCATCTCCAGGCTCTTGAGATGACAATGCTAGGTCACCCACATTTCACATCTGTAGAGGAGAGGGGGGGGATGATGACCGCACTGAAGACCTGGATCTTGGCATCTTTCTGGAGATTGCAATGAATAAAGACACACCGAAGCAATTTCCCAAATGAGGCACTGGAGCACCAGATCCTGTGCTAGGTTTCCTCATCAATGTTCACTCTGAAAGAGGTGGCTACTGAGGTAGGGAAAGTGCTCAAGTACCTCTAGGGTCTTTCCCTTGATAGTAATTTTAATGTATGCAGCCCTATTGGACAGACATTCAAAAAGCCTGAGCCTGAATTGATTCATTTTTTGCAGGTTAGTCTAAGCTGTGCAGCTTAAACTGATAAATAACTGGACAGACATTCTCTGTTAAACCAAGAAATGCAGCCACGTGCCTGCAGTGGATCAAGCCAGAAGCTGGAGGGCACTACAGCATGCCTGCCAGCCACTGCCAAAGGGGAGGGAAGAGTCGCCCACCAAGACTCTCACCCCTCCCTGCTGGAGCAGAGGGGGCATAGCCAGGCACCAGCCAGGGCTAGCATGACACATGGGATGCCAGCCACCAGCAGGGGAAAGGGGGTGAAGGGGGTGGATGGAGATGGGGAAAGTGGAGGTGGGGAAAAAGGCATTCAAAAAGGCTTTGTTTAGGTATTCCCGCTTTTTACAGGTTCTGCTTTATAATGTAAATGTAGCTCTCTGTATTCTTTGGTGAAGCTGCCTGCAACTTCCCTTAACTACATCTCCACCACATACGTGTGATGATCAGGGATCCTGGTTTTTGCTGATAAAAAATTGCAAATTCTCTGATAAAAAAACCAAAATCCGTGATTAAAATTAAAGGCCCCCCACGGCCCCCATGGCCCTTGTGGTGCCCCTCACTCCTCACCCCCCACAGCCTTCCCAGCCCTGCTGGTTTCCCTCTTTCCTCCCACTACAGCCAAACAGCCATGCTCATGTGTCCCTTGCCCCCAACCCACAGGTCCTGGCCCCCTAGCCCTGCCAGAGGGAGCCCCCAGCTGCCAGGGCTATGGGGCCAGGGACACAGGTCTGCAGCTCCCTGCCCCCAACAGAAGGCAGCTGCAGCAGAAGGAGCACTAGCTGGCTCCCCCACTGCTGCTTGCCTGCTGTGGGCTTGGGTGGGGGCAGGGCCAGCTCCCAGCAGCAGCATGCATAAGGGGGACCTGTGCCCCCCAGATGTGGGTGGGGGGCAGGGAAAGGCTGGGTATGCGCTGTGGGCTTGTGTTCCTGGCCCTGCTGCCCTCCCCCGGGGCCTCGTCAGGGCACAGTGGGGCTGCACAGGAAAGCTGCTTGCTTGCAGCAGCTCCCACCATGCACCAGGATGCGGGTTCTACTATGGCTGTGTGTCTGTGTCTCCCGGCTCTGCCCCCTGCTTTGTGGATCTCAGCAGTGCTGACCCCTGCTGTTCTGCTCCTTGCACCTGTTTACAGCAATAAGGGCTGGATTTAAGTTTTAAGAGGCCTCAAATAAGTTTAGCTTTGGCTTGAGCCCCCACCCAGAAACCTGGGACAACTAGATTTAAACTGGATGAAAAAACTCCCTTGCAAGCAATGTATCAGCAAAAGTGAGGTTTATTACAAGGCAAAGGGGAAAGTTACTCTGGGGTGTTAAAATACAGTTGCAGCATTCCAGCCACATTTTCAGGTTTCAGATGTTTACACTGAGCACTGAAAAGAACCCCAAGTTTGGTGAAACTTCTTTCTACATCAGCTGAGTTTATAGTCAGCTGCAGGAGAACCACTGCATATTTTGCCAGGTTGGGAATGGGGTCTTCGGCAGTCATCCAAAACTGAATAGGATCCTCAGCATCTGCAAACCCATCTTTTACAATTCCTAAATACACTGGCCATTCCATGCTGCACTCACTGGGCAGCTTTAATTCTGATTTCACTGTTTCATAGTCTATACAAACAGAACCAATTTGTTTAAGATCCAGTGCTCGAACAGCGCAGAGAAAATCAACTGATGGCTGTTTACTTTTCATGCTGTACTGTCTCAGTTTATCAGCAGCACTCTGAGCAGCTGTGGATCCTCTCACATTATCAGCTGCTAGGACAAGATGCTCCAACCATGAAATCAAATCCAAGACAATGTTGTACACTTTGTGTACCTGGCGTTTCTGGGACTGTAAGGTCCGGTGCTCTCACCAGGTATCCACAGTTCTCTGTAACGTACTTCACATCATTGTGCAGGTCTGCTACTGCTAACAGGCTGGCCAGTTGCTGCAGAACAGCTGTATCCCCTTGTTCTGTTTGTTCAAGTTTCACAAACCCATGGTAGAACCAGGAGTACTGTACATTGTACTTGACACAATTGAACCATGTTTCCACCTGGTCACAACTGTTTCTGGTGCAAGTGCTGGCAAATCAACATTCTGATCTTCCAGGTATCTTAAGAACCGTGCACGATGAGCTGGAGCTTTCACTAAAAGGGACTTCATTAAAGCTACGAAGTGATCCACTTGCTTGAAGGTCTCTCACCAAGTAGTTCCTGCCAAAGCAACTATATGAACATAGCAACAAATATGTACACAGTTTGACCACAGACCACAAAGCACATCGTTCCAAAACCTTCATCATGTAGCTTGCATTGTCTGTTACAAATGCCAATATTCGCTCAAGCGGTATGGCAAATTCCATCAGACAGGAAATCAAGGCTTGTGCATTGGTGGCATGATTAACTTTCCTCAGGCACACTGTCTTTACTAGCTGTGGTGTGGGAATGCTAGCATGCTTAGGAGGCTGTACCTTGAGGACCTGAAATAAATTGTTGAGAACTGGTCTGTTCTGGAAGTCAGTTTTTTCATCAACCATCATGGCAATGAAGTTTCCCTCAAAGTCTTTAAGGAGGTGCTGGTAGGTGGGAATACAGTTGGTCTGACTTGAGAATGGCACCACTTCCATTAATGTACTTGCTCAAAAAATCCCTGACAAAAGGTAAATCCAGTTTATGCAGAGGAATGTCTGCTTTTAAACACACTGGAATAAAATCCAAAGTGATGGTGTCACGGTGGGCTTCGGCAGCTGGAGAATGCTGGAATGCTGCAGTTACAGTCCGTGGTTTTTTTGACGGCCCTCCTTTTTCAGCATCCTCTCTTCATCTCTTTTCATTCTGTTTATGCTTAGCACTTCGCATGTGTTCCATAATCGTCTGCCTTCAAACGTATTGCATGTAGTGCGGAACAGCACAGTACCATCAGTGTGAAACTTCTCCTTGCCAAACTCGGCAGCATGGACTTTAGGTGTGAGTTTCACAGTCTTTGGCATCTTTTCTGGACTTGAATATGATGTCTGGAGACTGAAGTAAAATTTGAAATGCATCGAACACATGAGCCCTTGTATATAGGGACCAACTCAATTCGCAGATGCACTTTTTTTTACTGAAAGTGTGAAATGAAGTATTTTCCATGCAAGAAAGCAAGCGAACCTTGCATTTTTGTTGGGGCTGGGGAAACAAAAAGGACTCCCTAATTCTAAGCAGAAAAGGTGGGAATCATTTTCCCCCTTGAGCAAATTATGGCAAGCTCTACTGTAGCCTCGAAATGCAGGGGCAGGGGTCTGGGGGCGACAGTGTGTGGGGGAGGTGTAACACAGGACTGCCAGGTGCCAGATGGCACTGCCTGTGGGGCTTGGCCCAGTGCAGCCAGTCAGCAGCTGCTGCAAGAATCCAAGCAGAGGCCATTGCCCCTGCTACAGCAGAAGACAACACCCCACAGTCTGTAGCAATCTGACGAGGGGCAAATTCATTCCTGATCCACAGCGTCAGTCTGACCCTGAGCCAGACCATCCAGGGCTGAGTCTCAGGAGGAGCATTGGCTCATCCCTGAATGGTGGCAAACCAACCTCTTCTTGAACACCTCCAGTGCAGGAGATTTCACAGCTTTCCTGGGTGTCTGTTCCATTGCCCCTTGCTCCAACTGGGAGTCAAACTGGAACTGAACCATAACCTAAGAACTGGTCGCCCCTGAACCATCGTCATTTGCCCTGAAGATCACTGGGGTCACCAGTTAACCTTGTCTCACTGGTTAGACCGGTGTTATTGGTTAAACGGAGGTCACTAGTTACCCCACAAGTCAGATTGAGGTGACCGGTTCAGTCTTCATTAAAACTGCCAATAACAATCTATTTAAACTATAAAACTATAAAAGACACTGGCTCACATGAAAACATACAAAGATAAAATGATATACTCACTGCTACCACAAAGACTCATCTCACTGCTCTATTGCGAATCCTGGGACTTTCTGATATTGTAATTTCTATCACACTTCTCTTTCACTCCTTTAGTCTATATGGTTAACAGAGAATGGAGTTTTAAATGTATGTAAACAGCTGTAAATAAATAGTACTGCTTTCTTAGGGGACTCTTATTCTTAACTCTTACAACCACTTAAGAGCTACTAGTTCCAAATGCCCACTTCCAAAGCCTGCTTGACACTGTATGCAATTGTAGCATGTAGGAGGTGGAGAAGGATGGGCCATGCAGGCTACTGGGAGCAGTGGAGAGCAATGGGCTACAACGGCCATGCTTGCAGGGGTTGTGAATGGGTGGAAGACTTGGGGCAGGCTCCCTGGCTGGGAGGTAGTAGGCTGTGAAAAAGTCCCCAGGCAGTCCCACAGGGTGGGAGGGTGCTGGGGCCACAGCTGAAACCTCTTCTGCACATAATTCCCTCAGTTGTACAGAAAATTCAAAATAATGTGCAGCAGAACTCACCAACATTATGCAAAATTAATTGCTTTCTTAAAAATATATAAATTAAAATAAATATTACAGTATTTGACTGGATGTGGGGTTTCTGTGGGGGTGAAGTGTTGGAGGCATGGGCTTGAGTGTGGGGTTTGTAGGCAGGTGCAGTGGTGGGGGGGTATGAGAGCCACTGTGATCAGCCCAAGTAGCCTCTGTGCCTCCATGTGCCGCATCCTGCAGGAGTTCAGGAAGCTGCAAATGGAGGCGTGGAGCCCACCCAGTCTGGCACCCCCATGTTCTACGTGCAGGCAGCCAGCACTCCGGGTAGCTGCAAACCTCGATCCCCACTGGAGTGCCTGGGTTTATAGTGGCGATCCCCGCCCTCCCCACCCCACTATATACCCATGAGGACTGGGGGGGTTGCAGGGGGTGGGGGGAGGAAATCACTGCTATAAAACCGGCACTCCGGCAGGGCTTGGGGTTTGCAGGGTGGGGGAAATCACTGCTATAAAACCAGCACACCAGCGGGGATCAGGGCTTTGCAGGTGGCCGAAGTGCCTGGCTGGATACACATGAAACATAGAGATGCCAAGCCCATTTGGGCTTTGCGCTCCACATGGAGGCAGCTGGGCACTCCAGGCAGCTGCAAACCCTGATCCCTGCCAGAGTGCCCGGCCTGATACCAGCGACCCCCCCCCGTGCAAACCCCCAGGCCTCACTGGTATAAAGCCAGGCACTCCAGCAGGGATCAGGGGTTTGCACTGGGGGAATTGTTCCCCCCACAGCCCTCAGGCCCTGCCCTTCCCCCTTTCCCTTCCCCTCCCCCTGCCCCTCAAGGCAGGGTTGGGGCTTTCCCACCTCTTCTGCAAACAGGGCTTGCAGGCTGGAACTCAGCCAGCCTTCAGAGGTCTTTGCAAAAGCAGGGAAATCTGCAGGTTTCTCTACTAAAAACAGGAAATCTGTGTTTTTCACTATTTTTCCACTGGAAATGGAAAACCCGGATCCCTGGTATGTAGCCAAACCCCTTCCAGGGAGAGAGGGGACAGAGGGAGGAATTAACTAGTTCCCTGCCTGCCCGCAGGCAAGCCATGGAGGTGCAGCTGGGGCTGGCAAACCCCAGCTGCGGGGGGAGGGAGGGAGGTAGAAGAGGGGACAGAAGGAGGAATTTGCCTCAGGGGCCATGGCAGGCCAGCATCTGGACATGCCCTTCCCCTGCTCCAGCTAGAAAGCAGAGGGGAAGGGCCAACCCAGCTCTCTGGAGCTTAGAGCGCAGCCCAGCTCAGAGAGCATGCCGGGATGCTGGAAGAGTCTGGTTTAACTTAAAGCAGGGAGGGGTCTGGGACAAACTTTGTATAAACCAGATTTTATCCAAGTCAGTTAAGTCTGATACTACATTCTATCAGGTGTATCTCAAACCAGGTATAGCCAAACTGGTTTATATGCACCAAATGTCTGTTCTGTTACAGGTTTAAACCAGCTTCTGATCACTTAAACTGGTTTATCTATAATGTCTGTCCCTTGATGACTAAAGTACATGGGCCTGATCACGTAAGCCTTTATTTATGTGAATAATCGCCCTCCTACAATTATTCCCACTGAATTCTATGGGACTGCTCAGAGAAATAAACACCAACCCACAAGTAAACATCTGCATGATCAGGGCCTAATCTGATCTGCATGTTGTTTATTTCATTTTGCATATTTTGAATTGCATTCGTATAGAACATGCAGCCTTATAGTAATGCATAATGTTTTTAATTCACATCTTATTTTGGGGGGGCGGGGATCTTATTTCCAGTATATTGAAAGACATAACCACTTAAGAAGCTGAAAGATTCTTTAAGTAATGTAGTTCTAACAGAATTTAAGTGAGTTCACAGTTTCTCTTCCTTAAAAATTTAGTAGAAGTATGATCAAACTCAAGAAAGAAAGAGAGAGAGACTTTGACTTTTTTTTTAAACTAGTTTATTCAGGTGTTCAGGGTACAAAAAGTTGGCCCCTTCGGGGTCCAGGTCCAATATACAAAGCAAAGACAAACAAATTACCATCAAATTACCATCAAACCAAGAGCACCATATCATTACGTTCATAACCTCACACTGTGACAGACACCTTTGCTGTATTACACGTCATGCCTAACATACCATAATGCAGTCAGGACACCAGCCACACGGTCGTATAAACCAAAGCCCTCTATAAACAAACGATTCCTACCCTGCTTTATCCAGTCATACACGTGACAACACCTTCAACTTCCCACACAAAGAAAAAAGCAGCCTGGTGACGGTGCAGGGCATGTCACGAGCTGGGAGTTGCAGTCCGACACCGAACCTGCCAGTCGCCCAGACCAGTCATGACATCAGAGCGCATATTGAAGCTGGCCATCTTCTATGTGGTACAGCACTCGTTCAAGGGCCCAGCGTGCCTCAAAGGCGGGCACTGCCCGCTAGAGCACAGCACCAGGAGGCCAAAAAGCCGCAGGGCATCATCTGAGCCAGTCCCAGCAAGTCGGTTGTGGCGGCTCTTGAGGACAGAACCATCTTGGCCCGACCCAGTAGAAAGGTGACCAGGCAGACTGCACCCTGCTCAGCCGCCCGGTACAAGTAGGAGCACACATAGGTAGTCCCGGAGAGGCTCCTGCCCAGCGACCACAGTGGTGGCTCAAGGGTGACAAAGAGCAGCCGCAGGCGGGGACAATCAAGGAAGGCATGAAAGAGGTTCTTCTCAATGCCTCTGGGAAAGAAAAGAAAGAAAGGTAGAACTAACTAGTTCAGAGCAAGAGAGATTTTCTCAAGATCCAGATCTTGAGAAATCAAAAATGACACCTAATAAATCAAAAACAGTTATAAATGGGTTTCCATGATTTCCATAATATATGATGAATCAACATAATTGCAAGTCCTACAGTGACTGAGGTGAAAGTACCATTTATTTAGGCTCAGTAAATAGCAAGTCAGGTAAATCTTTCACTTTTGTCTTAGACATGAAAGTGAGATGTATACAATTGGTACAACTGGCCTACTCCCTTCTGGTGCATGTAACAACTGCAAAGTAATGGGCCTCTGCTCGCAAAAAGACTAAGTAGGAAACACTAGGAGATAAAAACTGAGTTGTAACACAGATAAAAAAGGTTTGCAAGCCCAAGTTTGTACACAGCTTGCAAGGACCCTCACCAGCTTTTCTACATCAGCTGTGAATTCATGGAGCAAAATTCAAAGGCTTTGCCAAATGCACCAAGAATTTAGCTATTTTAGTTTCAAGTTAGGCACAAGACAGGACACTTTACAGACTCACTGGTTCAGAGAAGCATAAGCTTTCATAGCTATGTCATCATATGCTAGCATTCGCCAGCTGTCACCTATGACAGTGTAGGCCTCTCTGAATCAGGACTATTTTAGGGTTCAGGTCTGGCTTACACAGTGGTGCAGAACTGCACCCATTAGATAAATGTACTAGAAGCAGAAATATTTCAAGGTTTTTTTTTATGCTGGGGAATCATGCATGTTATTATGCCTATTCAGGGACTGAAGCACATTCTCTACTGCAAGCCTGATCAAATTTAGTAACTAGCACAGTAGCAGAGCAGGGGCTTATCTCTAGCCATTTTCAGTTGTGTAAATCTGCAAGAGGATGCTATAGGTGAGTAAGTCCCTGCACTTAACATAGCAGTTTATGCATTCTATCTATGAGGAAGAATTTAAATGCAACAACAGGAGATATAGGTCTCCCATTTAGGTCTCCACAACCAAACAGTTAATAATACATCATCTACCACTATAGTGCTTTACTTTTGCAAAGCACTATAATATTATACCTAAGTAATCCTCAGAATCACTGGGTTTACAAAAAATGTGTGATAAGTGGTAAAACCCATCCATCTTTTGAAACATTTAAATCTAGGCCAAATAAAACTCTTGATAATATTCTGATGGGAAAACCTTGCTCTGGGCAGGAGGACAGAAGACACATAATAGTTATTTTCCATCTTGGTCATTCTTATATAACACCATAGGTACACGGCAACAACTGTAGGAAAAATGTCTGTGAACATGCATGTTTACATGTGTGCTGCATGTGTATTCATAAACTAGAGTAGGTCATGGGTTTTCCATGAATAATTTGACTTTCAAGAAAAAGTTGGAAAGTCTTCTCCCCTGCCCTCCCAAAAAACCTCTCTCCTCCCCCCACCCCCAAAAAACCCATTCCACCCCAAACTAACCATTTCTATTAGGGGTGTGCGAAGCAGGCCCTATTCAATTCTGATTGGGCCCAAATCAGGGACAGTGGTTCAATTAATTGATTTGGATCACTGTCCCTGATTCGATTCGGCTGAATCCAGATCCGAAGGTTCGATGCTGATTCGGAGAATCAGTGATTCGAACATAGACACAGCTTTAAAAGTTTTTTCTACATACCTTGAGGTAGCAGGCGCAGCTCATGATTGCTGTGATGCTGGGGTACATGGAGTATCCCATAGGAGTGCTTCTGGTCCACTTCCGGGTCTGCTGCCAAGCGCATTGGGGAGCTCCCCATGCTACTACAGGACACTCCATGCAGTCCAGCATCACAGCACTCACAAGCCACCTGCTACCTAGAGATATATAGAAAAAACATTTAAAGCTGTCTCTATGTCCGAATCTCTCTGAATCAATTCGGAGGGTTCGATTTGATTTGGAGAGATTAAAGAGTCCTCTGATTTGATTCAGAGATTCGGCCACCAAATTTCTGCCGATCATGTGATCATGATCATTGCTGCCAATTTGTTTCAGCTATTAGATTAGCTGACAAAAAGGTTAAATAACAAAACTGTATTTTCCCTTTATAGTTCAACACACAGAAAACAATAGCTGGAAATTCAAATCAGATGGACCAAAACCCACTTCCATAGGAATTCCAGATGAGTGATCATATACAAATTTTGGTTTTAAAATTGTAGCAGTAAGTATTGTGGTAATGTGAAGTTCAGCGTGGCTGGAAAGCTTCCTAAGCTCTTCTTGCTCAGCCTTGCCTACATTTGTTATTTCACAGGGATTTCAGGTTTCTGAATGAAGGATCCAGTGACTGACATTTCCAAACTTTGATGGAATGTCAACTCCTATTCAACTCAGTCTTCATGTCTTTGGGGGAAGTAGGAGTGAGGGGGTAAATGGGGCAAGATTTAGTGGAGGCTGGAACTGAGCTGATCCATGCAATCTGACCTCCAGAAATTGAACAGCCACCTAGTAAAAACTCCCATTGCCCCTTGATATTTTGTGGAGGGTGTTGGCAGTGTCCAGACAACCAGAGAGTCATAGAGAAGCAGGGCTGGAAGATACCTCAGGAGGCCATCCAGTACAATCTTCTGTCTGAGCCAGGATCATCTTTATCCAAACTAGCCTATACAAATCTATTGTCTAACCTCCTAGACAAACTACACAGTCAACTCTGACATAACATCCAAGACATAACACTCTAAACTGCCACAGGTAAAGTAGAGAGACCACAGTGGTCCTGCTGCTGCAAAGGTTGTTAAAATATGCTTGAGAGACCCCAGCAAGAGGCCATACCCCCTGCTGCAGAGAAAAGCAAAAACCTCCACAGTCTATATCAATCTCACAATGGGGTAAAATTCCTTCTTGACCTCAGACATGCTGATTGATCTGACCCTGAGTAGACGAGCAAGACCCTCTAGCCAGGAAACTCCAGGTTTAAGTCCCAGCAGGAGCACTGGCACACCCCAGTCAAAATCCCCAGCTTTGGCTGCAGCCAATACACAATACCTCTGAGAAAAACTTCTAAAAAAACCCCAAACAAACAACCCCCCTCCCAAAAAAAACCCTGACACATGTAGCAGCAGAGGGAGAAAACTTACCTCCCAGCCCCAGGCAGCAACCAGCACAGCCTATATTCAGCTTGTCTCCAGAAATGAGCATCCTGTTGACTTGCATGAGATTTTGGGGTGGTGCAGTGAAAAAATAGATTCATGGCACCTAGGAAGACAAATGTCATTAATCCATTGTCCAGAGTAGAAATGATGGCAAGAGAGATTTAAAATCTTGCCCAAACTTCCTTAGCGAGTCAATGATAGTGGTAGTCACTTGCTCTTAACCTCAAAACGTCATCCCAATTTCATCCCAAATACTATGGGGGGCTTTGTCCTACTTGACTGGTAAGGATTAATGTCTAGGCACCTAGCACATGACATAAGAATGAGCTATTGGCAAATGAAGTATCGGTTTTATACAGTAAGTTCAAAAGCTCTTTATACCAGATAGGCAAATAGGAGTGGATTCAAGTTATCCTGCTAAAAAGAAATTATGTTTATAGGAAAAGTCTTCATCACTTCACTTGAGAGAAAATAGACACTTTTTCTGCTATGTATTGGATAATGTGTGATCATAAACCAAGACAAGGCTGAGTCAATTCCTCTCAGTTCTATCTAGTGAATAATATCCTGGAATAATGGAGGGTTAATAACCCTGGGGGTTTTTAAGAGGAGGTTGGATGATCACCTTATTGGGGTCATTTGACCCCAGTGCTCTTCCTGCCATGGCAGGGGGTCGGACTAGATGATCTGCTCAGGTCCCTTCCGACCCTAGAAACTATGAAACTATGAAAATGAAAAAGTAGTAGTTTCAACTAAGCAGCTCAAGACAGAGGGAAAAATATAAAATCAGACTGAACTTTGCTGGAATATATTTATTTTTATAGTATATGCCTACTTAGAAAGGTAGTCTAGATTTATTCTAGTTAACTGATCTCCAATCTAGAATGGCATGTTTGGGAAAGAATATGGCAGACCTGTTAAATGTTACCTTCAATTAGGAAAGTAATATTTAACAGAGGATATTTCCATGAGTATGTCTTCTCTTTAACAGCCAAACTTTGGATGTGGCCCAAACTTTCAGAAGACCAAGTGCTTAGGTTTCATACTTGGCTGTTATGACCTTCACTGCTTCCGATGAACCTGACATGGGGCCAGACATCAAACCCTGGCTGCTGTTTCAGTGCACGCAGTAATCTGCAAATGGTGGTTGGTCATATCAACATATGAATTCATGGTCTGCAGGCACAGCCATGGTGCTTACTGACCTATTTCATGCCCTCAAAATATTACAGGCACTTTTCTAAATTCTTACATTCATTGTATTCAGAATTTTGGATACATTTATTACCAGCTACTTAACTCATAAAGCCTGAAAGAGTCCAAAAGAGCACTTCAGGGTAGACAGAGGAAATCATGCTGGTTCACACAGAAATGAAGACCTTGAAAAAAGTAACAGAAACTAATCTTAAAGCACTTGTGGCCCCTTAGAAATGTTAGGTACTTTTCATAAAAAAGAATCTCATGGATTTATTCAGCACAAGCATCCACAGGTTTATCTACTAGTAAGATGGATTATTTGGCAAGAAGGTATAGAAGAGCATAGCTTGGAATATCTCAGCCTTCTGTCTCTGAATTCAATATTAGCTTGGACACCTGCTGTAGCCAACCTGAATATCAAAGAGCAATTCTCAAAAACTTTGTTGCATTTCACTGGTTTCCACACACTTGTGCCAGTTTCAAAAATATCAGGACTTTAAATCCAGTCTGTATTTCAAGTTAAGCTTTACCAGTAATTTCTTTTTAGAATCATTTAACCTTCTCTGGTATTGAATCCTTCCCGCCTCTTGGTCAAATTCTCTCAATAAAACAACATGGGAGGTCAAACACCCAAGATTATGATAGTCATCACTTCTGGGAGAGGGAAGCAGGCTGTGGGTATGTTTTTACTTGGATCCATCACACACTAAGCATAAGCCATCCCTACTTGATGATTCAGTATACATATGATCCTATACATCATCAGTGGCTATTGGAAAGCAACTGTACCCAGAATAGAAAAGTTGTCAAATAATAATCATTGTTTGAATAGTTGCTGTTAAAAATCTGGCAGCACCACCTCTTCTCTTTACAAGAGAAGGCCATTCCTCTCTCCCTGTTATGTTACAGTGAATCTCTACACTTAACAACTTAAACTTAGATAGGGTTTGCACTTTAGTTCATGTTTTTCATTCTTTTCTTTGGTGGGAAGAATAGTCAGGTGCACAGATATTGTTTTGCTCTGTGTAAATGTTCTGCTGATTTATTAAGAGTCAGAAAGTGAATTATTCACAGCACACATACGCAATAAACACCAGGGAAAACCTTACTCATTATAGGCTTAATTGTAAAAGGAAGTTTTCAAAGCAGCATAGTAATGTAATATCTCCCCCTCTGTGTGAAAAACATTACAGAGCTTTTACGTCCAAATGCATTGGGACTAAGGGATACCACTCACTATGACAAAAACCATAATTTTCACAGGTCCTGAACAACCTTAAAACAAAGTAAAAACTACATCATTGTAAATTCCCAATAACGCACCAAGAAACGTAAGAAGAAATATAAGAAGGGAAGTGGGCACAAAATAGTAGACAGAGTTATTTGTATAGGTACTAGACGTGGGGCTATTAATTTTTAGTGTTTAGACACCTTCCAGTTATGCATTAAGCAATGAGTATGAACCTATCATGTGCTTGTTGTCTCATCCTCCCCTCCAAAGGAAGCAGCAAGTACAATGGGACATCTTCTTCTGCTAGGGCTTTAGAGTTGTTTGGTTTGGTTGGTTGGTTGGATGGTTGGTTGGTCAGTTCTTGGTGGTTGTTTTTCATTGCTTTTTGTTCAGCTCCAGTGTGTCTCCTGAAAATGGAGGGGCAGTTCTACTGAGTGGCAGCAGCATCAGTGTCCAGACAGCTGCTACCATAGGATGAAATTGCATCAGGTGCCTTGGTTTTCAGGTAGGACATGAATCCTACCTGAGAAGCAGCAGCAGAGGTGGTGTGTTTGACTGTATTACATTACATAGGCAGGTGCCCCACTTCTGCTTTAGCCACATCTCAGCATAAGCCAAACCGAAAAGAGCTAAAGCAGAAGCAGCATGCCTGCCTGTATAAAGCATATCACCTGTCCCAGGGAACCGGGACAGGACTTACCCATGGCAGCAGAGAAGCCCGTGTGGGGCGCCTGCCGCGTGTGTACGCCGACGCGACCAGAAGTCAGCGTCGGCACCGGCAGATGGCCGCCAGGCATAAAAACGGCTGTGGGGAAGGAACGGGGAGAGAGGGGAGCTGGAGACTCCTCACCCTAGGAGGCTGGAGGCTCCGAGAGGGAACGGGCCACAGGCCCCATCCTAGGAGGGGCAAGGCAACCCCAAGCAGGAGGAGCTGACAGCCGCCCCGCCCCTAGAACCCAGCGGACAATGAGCCTCCCCGCGGACGAGGCAGGGAGCTCTGGCGGTAAGCTGCTACCGGACCAGAAGGCGAGGAAGATACCTGCAACGACCGACCGCAGGACAAACACCGAGGGGCAGCAGACGGGCTCAGAGGACGAGGAGCCCAGCGGAGAGGACTTCTGGGACTGCGAATCTGAAACTTACGAGGCTTGCAGGTTCAGGGCTGGGATGCTGGTGCAGGGACGCGACACCGCCTGAGAGGGTCAGGACCCCTAAGGGCCCTAAGGAGGCACAGAGGGGTGGAGGCGGTTGCCCTCCCGCCCGCGCACATAGACTAAGTGGGGCAGGGTCGCTCCCAGCAGGGGCCGTGGAGGGTCCGGGCGGGAGGCCCAGCCTAAGGAGCCAAAGGGCCAAGCTTTCAGCCCGTTAGGTTTTGTTTCCCAGTAAAGGGATACCCCGGCTGCAGGGTACAGCCGGGGCGATAGGGCCAGGGACCCCCATAGGGGAGCTCGATTCTCACCAGGACCCCACCTGGGGTCATCCGGCATACAAGGGGCCTGACGACAGGAGCCGATCGGGCCAAAGGGGCAGTAGGAGGGCAGTCCCTCGGTCACGGGAGCCCTAAAGGAGGTGTAAGGCTGGGGTGCAGGGGCGGTGGAGCCGCGCATCATGACTGCCGAGGGATCACGGGCCGCGGAGTACCCAGGAACCGTCCTAACTGAACGTAACAACAAGTCATGGTGGGCGAGAACTAGGGCAGGGAATGGACGTCAGAACAACCAACCCCACTCAGTAGTAACTCAGAGACATCGGAGCGGTCCTCCTCCCACGGACGGGCGACCTACAGGGAGGACCCCAGCTCGGCAGTCACATCACCCTAAGAAATCCTTGTCTCTCTCACCACCATCATGTCTACAATATCACTCTAATACAAATGTAATGTAAATTAGATGTGCTGCCTCTACTGCAGCTCTCTCAGTTGGATACCATGTGCCTCCTGAAAAACCAAGGCACGTGGGGCAATTCCATCCTGTGACAGTGGTGGCACTGGAATTTGTAAACCCTGGTAGGTTCTTGCACCACATTGGTTGACAACCTCTGGTGCCATCTAAATAACATGTGAATGACTGAGGCTGGATCATAATTTCTCAGGATGCAACAACCTGTTGACCAGCTAGAGACAACAGAAAAACATTACTTAAAATGACTTTTGCCAGCCAGTGTGCCACAGCACAAAAGTGTGCAGGTGTGCCATGGGATTTTGCCATGGCGATGAGCTACAATAGGTATGAGGATGGGGAATGCCTTAACAAGTGTGCCACAGAAAATTTTTATTAATGTAAGTGCGCCTTGGGCTGGAAAAGGTTGGGAAACACTGATTTAAAAGATATTAATAATGTTTTGTCTATGATACTAGCAAATGAATTAGAAGTACATTGCAAACTCACATTTAATTTGTAAGCAGTTTGAATATGAGGAGAATTGGGCGTGAAAGTGTCTCTCATCCCAAGGGTGGGAAAGCTGCATTTGGTAACAAGGCTCTCAGTCTGTATTCTGGATATCACTTTGGAAAAGGTTAGGCAATATGCTCTTCCAAATTAAACTAAGTAAACAAAAGACAAAGACAAGAGGCCCAAAAAATTAAATCTCAATTAGCTGCTATTCCTACATGCTTCCTGTTATAACAATTTGTAAGTTGACATATTTATTAGCTTCTTTTCCAATATTTTCCAGATGCTCAGATTGTTGCTAGACACTTCCCAAGACAGATGTTTTCCATATTTAATTATATGACTCAAGCAATCTCTCAGATCACAACCAGTCCTATAGGTTATGCAGCATTAGCTCAAAGGAAGTAATATAAGATACAAGGCAATCTGCTAACATCCAGAAGATTATTTAAGTTCTTCTCTGGATTTGTGAATATGGCTGTGAAATGAATTGTGAAACGAATCGGTTATTAATTGATACAGTTAAACAAGGAAAAAGTCTTCAGAACTCAGCTCTGCACATCTTGAAATCAACAGCAAAATCCCATTGATGCCAATGACGTCTCTTTACAGAAATTATAGGCTTGTAATGCAGACTTTCTGAATGGGAGGAAGGAATATTTATTTTGGTGCAATGGACATTGAGAATAAAAATTCTGCCTTTGTATATCCCTGCTTCCTGGGCCTGGGGAGAAATGAGTCACTGCAGCTCTGTGGAGAGTCTAGATTTCTTTTTTTTCCTTTAATAAATACAATAGTTGCAAGACATCCCCAACAGACTCAGTCAGATCTTTCAGTACTGTTGATCCACTGTAACCCTAATAAATGCAATGATTTTCTCTGGTATATGTGAGACCAGAACGAGCCAGGAAGATTTCCAAATAAAAATTAAACTATTAAAAGCTGAAAAAGAACTTGCATGGGCCTGAATTCCAACTGTATCCAATTAGTGTTACATCCAGATAACCCAAATTATCAAGAACTTTAATCAAAGATATATTACTAAGCCAGATATTTCTGGAGAAATGGCACAATACAAGTAACATCTGATACTCCTCCTACTTGAACATATTTCCATGACTGTCTTGATTAGAGGCAAGAATTTCTGTGCCTTTTGTTGGACCAAGTGCATAGTTGGGATAGATATAGGCAAGCTTTTGGTGTCACAGCACCCTTCCTCAGGCCTCTGGGAGAGAAGCACAAGCTTTATTAGATCATCCTGGGACAAAAAACTCCCCAACAAAGCCTAAAGGAATAGCAAAGAATTAAAGGGCATTGGTTCCCAATTTTAGTCCAACTGAAATGATTTCTATCTGTCCTTAACCATCATTCACAGTACTTTTTGAATCCCTCGTTCTCTACCAAATTCAGACTCTCCACATTTCATGTGCTTTCAGTTTATCAATCAGAATTTGATCACATGTTGCCCCTTCTCTTTTTTTCTCTTTGCTCCTTCATCACAAAATTTAGCATTCCAGCCCAACCCCTTACATTTAAGGACCTTGTTACACCTTATGCTGTGAGCCACACAGAGGTTGATCAGCTTAGTGCTACCTTGGAGCAGTCACATCTTCAATTTGGGTGGCACGTCTGTGGGAAGTGGGCACCCCTTAATGGAACAGGGGAGATAATCCTGCCCTGGAGTGCTGTAACTTTGAGCCGCATAACAAGTGCTTTAAGCCACTTTAAGGGGTTAATGCATGCACAATCCAGGGGTTAAGAGCTCCCAAGAGCCACCCAAAATTACCATGTAACAAGTCCGTAATTCTCACTTTTCCCACCTCATTCAAATGACACTTCTTATGTCTGTGTAAATAGTGTCACAAGGGAGCAGTTTGTTATATCACCTTCTGTGCCACATATACTGTGATTCTATATTGATAGTAATTCCTCTTGTTCAAGCAGTAAACGCTCCAGCTTTCACAATGCAGAAGGTCAGGGCTCAGTCCTCACAAATGATCTATGCTGCTAAGTCCTTGCTATTCTAGTTCCAGTGATTTAATTCTCCAAAATACACTCATTCAAATCCCTCCTAAAGGTTCCCTGAGCCCACAATCCCTCTTTTCCTGAGCCCACAAATATCAGCATATTAAAAAAGAAATCTACTCCAAGTTATTCATCTGGATGTCTTCATACAATTCCGTTATCTGGTTTATCATTCATAAGATCCTTGTGGCAAGGACTGCCTTTATCTCAGGTAGAGTCACTTTTGACTTTGTTATTACAGCTAACACAACTCACCTCAAAAACTGACCTACATGTGAAGACTGCATTTTCAGATGTAGGATCCTGAGTAGACAACACCCTTATCAGTTCTGACACTCCTTCATTCGTATTCAACTACAGATGGTTGCATCGCTAACCATTCTCTGCAAAAATTATGTAATTGTGGTAAAAAGTTCTCTCATGTGGATTGGAGTGGAGCAGCCATTGAGTACTCCTTTCCAGCCCAGTGAAAAGCTTTGTAAAATCTTATCATACTGCAGCTTTACAAAGATGAAGATTTTAGCTACCTAAAAATAGTTTCTGCTCAGGTTGATGCAACATTTTAAACTGGTAATTGAAAAGAGAAAGACACACAAGGGAAAATCTTTTTCTCACTTTAAAAATAAACCCTTGCATAGGAATCTAAGGAAATAAATTTAGAGTGGACTATCAAATTTCTATCATTTGTCTTTAAAGTTTCAGTTCCCTTTATCACATCTGATGGCAGCTAGCAAGAAATATAAAAAAATAACAGGCTTCCTCTATCACTGAAAGATTTTGGTGCATTTTGAATGCATTGTCATTTTTCAAACAAAAAGTGAACTCTTCCACCTTACCTTAGAAAAAAACCCAATGAACCTACAGGCTAATGATATGCAAATTTCCTCTAAAGAAGTGTGTCTCATTTGCAATTCCTTCTGAAAGCACCTTTGTTATATAGATATAAAAAAGACAGAATCTTTCCCTATACACTCTCTTTCTTTTGAAGTGTTTTTCTTGTGCATACTAATAGATTTTTATTCTTCTTGAATATTTTTCCAATGCTTTCAGGGCAAAGTTGTTCATCAGCTAACAGTGATGTAATGAAAGTCCTGGTCTGGGATACAATGTCCAACCCCTGGAGTAAATTGCTTTAATTGATGAAGCAACCTTCAAATGTGAAGTTCAGGCGACTATGCTAAACTTACAAGTACATAGTGAAACAAAGAGTAACAGGAGCTATTAAAAAAGATTTTAAGACTACCCTTTTAGACTTCCTTCCAAGGCCTGTTTTGTATTTTTCCTGTGAAATGTATACTGTGAATGACCAGAGAACAAGTGGCAAGACAGTGTAAGAAATACATCTTAGTTAATTATTGTGGTTCCATCTAAAGTAGAGACACTTTTGATCTTGTTATTATAGCTAACACATTGCTCCTCAAAAAATGCTTTAGCTTGACTGACCTAAGTGAAAAGACTGCATTTTCAGATGCAGGATCCTGAGTAGGCAACACCCTTATTGGCTTTGACATTCCTTAATTCATAATCAACTGGAGATGGTCTTACAAGTTATTACATTCACTTCCAAATGAGACTCCTAACAGATTCTGATAGCTTGCGATCATTAATCATTTCTATATGCTTTTGAAAAGGTTTTATTCTATGTGGACGTGAATGTGTGCAACCCCCAGAGTATTACCACAGACAGATAACAAGAAACATCATGTTAAACCAAGCTGTCTGAGAGAATTGTTAATATAAGAACAGTGTCTACCTAAATTCCTCCTGCAATTTGACTGGGATTTGATATATTTTCAATTCTGTCCCATCCTAAATCTGTAATTCTATTGTACTTTCCTAAATGGGATTGTATCCTACCCTAAGTGGTGATTTTGATGACTTCACTCCACTGATGGGTGGTGATGTGCGTTTCTCTCCCATACGTCTCTCTATATATAATCCGTGTGTATATATAAAATCTGTGGATAAGCATGTAAAATATTTGGGGAGTTACAAGCATTAGAAGTGCTATACATATATTTAAAGACTATTCTGCAAAGTCCTGCTGGTGCCATCTACTGCTATTTATGATGAACTTCATCTGTAATGGAGGATACAGAGTATGGTTTCAGAGGAGCAGAGGGTTTGCCTTCCCCATGCATGGGAACAATTTGACTCCCAGAACTTCTCATCAGCTTTTTCTGCACCCACAAAATGAAGTGCAGCACACAGCAGAGTACAGACATCTACAGTAAAGAACTGTCAGGAACAAGTGCTACACCCTTTCTTGATACTATGCTAAAAACAGGTACAAGCTTTGCAGACACAAGATTATACATTCTAAAAGGGTGAGGCACATTTGAAAAGTTTGTCTTAAAATAGACCCCATAGGACTACTACTTTCCCCCTAGGACTCTAGCATAGGTATTAATTGATTTTTAGTCCTAGGCAGGAGGAAGGGGCAACTTGCCATATTGAATCCTCAACATTTCCACATATAGCTCTGCTGCCATAATGACTAGTGTTACCCTGACTGCTCCTTTGGTCACTGTACTATTCATCTTCAGGCGAGGGAAGAGCAGAGAGGACTGCCTGACCAAAAACACAGGAAGAGATCAGATGCATGCTGTGTCTTCTGGGCCACATCCACACATGCATGCATGGATATTTGGTTCCTCAGGGACAGCTAGTGACGGCACACGCTGTGCCACTGCTAGTTGTCCCCAGGGAATGCCTGTGCCACATGTGCTCCGGTGCACAGCACTGGCCTGGCCCCAGGAATTTTACTTGGGGCTCTGGGAGCTTCCTGGGGCTGCAGCAGAGGTGATCCTGACATGCAGAGCTTGGCTGGCAGCCGAAGCGTGGCTCCAGGTGGCCAGGCTCCAATTTTGAGTGGCACATGCTGCCTGTGTGCACCACTCTGCTTTTTTTTTTCCAATCTTTTTTTTGACCCCCAGATATCAAAAAAAAAAGTCCCCACACTCCCTTGCAGTTTTTCTCCCTTGCAGCATGGAAAACAACTGAATATGTGGTATGTAGTGCCACAGACATTTCTGTGGTGCCACATATTGCATGACTGTGCTCATCGGGACATGGACCTGGAGTACAAACTGGGGCAAGGCAATAACAAGGACAGCTTCAAGCCACAAGGAAGGGTAGGTA
>NW_017729000.1:21191573-21192391 GCF_001723915.1 Gavialis gangeticus
CACAGCTGGAGTACTGTGTCCAGTTCTGGGCACCGCACTTCAAGAAGGACGTGGAGAACCTGGAGAGGGTCCAGAGGAGGCCACTCGCATGGTTGAGGGACTCCGTGGCCAGCCCTATGAGGAGAGGCTGAGGGACCTGAATCTCTTCAGTCTCCGCAAGAGGAGACTGAGGGAGGATCTTGTGGCTGCCTACAACCTTATCAGGGGCCACCAGCTGGGACTTGGGGAAAGTCTGTTCACCAGGGCCCCCCTTGGGGTCACCAGGAACAATGGCCACAAGCTGAGGGAGGATAGATTTAGGTTAGATATTAGGAAGACCTTCTTCACAGTAAGGGTGGCCAGAGCCTGGAATAGGCTCCCCAGAGAGGTGGTGCTCTCACCTTCCCTGGAGATCTTCAAGAAAAGACTGGATAGACACCTGGCTGGGGTCTTATGACCCCTCCCACCCCCTGTGCTCCTTCCTGCCCATGGCAGGGGGTCGGACTAGATGATCTGTCTAGGTCCCTTCCGACTCATTGATTCTATGATTCTATGTTCCCTACACTGTGGCTTACACATGGTCAGTGGAGAACCACCTATGGTGACTGTCTCTGGTAGGTATTGTAAGGCTCTGGGGACCTCTTTGTTGGTGCCCTGCCTCCCAGTGACGTCAGGGTCAAACCCTATTCCAGTGCCACCTAGATGGTCTGGGCACTGCCCCTTTTCTCTCCTGCCACGTCTTTGTCGTTATCAGTTGGGGAGGCAGTTCCCGGTTGGGGCCCAGAGGTGTCTCGACCCTGGGGTTGTCTTCATAGGGCTCCAAAACCTCCCCTTTACCC
>NW_017729000.1:21192711-21193219 GCF_001723915.1 Gavialis gangeticus
GGAGGGAAAAAAGCGGCTGGGGTTTGAAAAAGCGAAAAAAAAATAAAAAAATAGAAAAACAAAAAAAAAAGGGGGGGGGAAGGGGTAATTAAGAGCACCCCGCGAAAGGCAAGCTAATGGAAGATAACTCCCCGCTACAAGCAAACAGAAAAGAAAAAGGAGAAAGAAAGAGAAAGAGACAGTAAGAAAGACTTTGACTTTTAAGTACTTTATTCAGGGGTTCAAGCCACAAGGAAGGGTAGGTAAAACACAAGCCACAGACTTTTATAAAACATGTTTCAAGGTGTTTGATTTGAAGCTGGTAGGAAGAGCAGCCCAGAGGACTGCTCCAATTACCGTCTTCCCCAAATACTCTCAGTGGGCAAGGAACCATAATGGCATGTTTGATGGTCTCAGCTTCCTCTTAACCTGCTATCTCCCCAATATGTTGACTCCAGGATGAATATGAGTCGCCAGTGCGACGAAGCAATAGGCAGAGCCAACCGCACCCTGTCCTGCATCAACAGGG
>NW_017729000.1:21194150-21201176 GCF_001723915.1 Gavialis gangeticus
TGATTCTATGATTCTATGTTCCCTACACTGTGGCTTACACATGGTCAGTGGAGAACCACCTATGGTGACTGTCTCTGGTAGGTATTGTAAGGCTCTGGGGACCTCTTTGTTGGTGCCCTGCCTCCCAGTGACGTCAGGGTCAAACCCTATTCCAGTGCCACCTAGATGGTCTGGGCACTGCCCCTTTTCTCTCCTGCCACGTCTTTGTCGTTATCAGTTGGGGAGGCAGTTCCCGGTTGGGGCCCAGAGGTGTCTCGACCCTGGGGTTGTCTTCATAGGGCTCCAAAACCTCCCCTTTACCCCACCCTTACCATGCCTTCGGCCTGGGTTGATGCTGCTTCCCGCAGATCTTCCCCATACTGCCCACCTTGCCAGGGCTGGGTCTTCTGGGCTGTGACCCTTAAGGGGGCTACCCCTGGTTTTTGGGATGATTTCCCCCCTTCCAGGAAAATAAACTTGCCCCTGCTGGGGTCATCCACTATTCAACAGAAAAATGCCAGCACCTGCCAGTGGAGCTCCTGAGTCTGCCTTTCTCTCTCTCGGGGCTCCTTTCTCTCCCATTCCTAGGAGCTTGTCCGTCTTCTCCCCCTTTAGCAGGCAGGGGTACTAAGACCTCCTCTGTACCCCATCCCTAACCAGGTTCTCCAGTGTCCCCACCCTGGAGCCTGGCTGACCTGGAGTCCTGTCGTCTTGGTCCCTCTTGCCGGCATCACTCTTCTCCCCTTTTTTGGGGCTTGTAGTTCCCCGTGCTCTGTCCCCTTCAGAGCTGTCCAAGGATGATTGTGGACTTGAGGGTCTGCCCTGAGTCCCAGTTCCAGGGCTCCTAGTCGGAGCCTTGCACTTCCCCAGCGGCATCCAACCTGATCGCTGCTCTCTAGCAGGGCTCCTTGGCTCCTGCTGACCCCTGAACCTGCCTCCTGCCTCACCAGTCTCCTGGTGACCAGCTGCCTCCTCCTCCACTGGAAAGCTGGGGCTAGAGCTGGAGCCTCCTGGCTCCTAAGCCAGCATCTCCTGGCTGGCGGTCCATCTCTCTCTCCCTCACTCCTCTCCAGCTGTTTCTCTGGCTGCCTTTTGAGCAGCCCATGGTGCCCGGAGGCCACACCCCCACCTGTCCCCGATACGCAGGCTCAGACAGCTGTGAAACTGCCGAGCCTGAGTCTGTGCCAGCATCTGTGCTTCGGTCTCCTCTCTGCTATCACCCATCTCAGCTGCTATGGTGAATGCCACAGCGCTTTGGTTAGGGGTCTGGGCCATGCTGGGGGGGCTCCTGTCTCCCCTCTTACAGTGACCAGCACAGTAATGTGGTTGGATACACCCTCCCGCAATTTATCTACCTTTAGTAACTCACTGATTGCATTTGCAATTTTAATCCCACCTATTGTTCTTTGATGCAGGAACTAAGTAAGGCCCTAAGTGAATCCATGCTTGGTGAACATAGAACAGAAGGGAACAAAATGGAACAGAGAAAAATGTATTTCTCCCTTTTTCATAACTAATTTAACATTCCACCTTCACTTGCCTGCCTTCGTTGAAATAAGATGGAACTACATAAATGTATATATGGGATTATATGATATTGTTGTTTTGAAACCAGGGAAGAAGGTTCATTGATTTTAAAGTTCTTATTAGTGTTATACAAAGCTAGAAAATGCCTTATAAATCTTTTTCCTAGACATGAACACTCCTTTTTTGCTTTCAGGCTGCCATGTACGAATAAACTTTTCCACATGGGAAATCCAAGAAAACCAGTTCCCCAAACCCTGGACATGCTCTGAAGTCCTGATCCAAATCCAAGCCCTGATCCAAGCCAATGAGGCCTTCCATGCATGGAAAAGGGGCACAATTTCTCCACCTGAGTGCAGTCAGTAGGTTCTTGGCTAGAAAATTGATTGCTACTACTTAGGGCTCTCATTTGGAGTTGCACAACTGGAGATGCAGGGGGCCTCCACACTCTGGAAGATTACACTTTCATGAAAGAAAATTTTTGGAAGAAACTTCTGTTGCCTCTTGTTGGAAGTCAAGAGCAAGTAAAGAGATGCTAATGTGACCAATATAATTTGGGGTGCCTTTTGCTGTAAAACTTATTTAAAAGGTACAGAGCTTCATCAACTAGAGTGTTCCAACTCAGCCAGAATTCCCTTGGAGCACCAAGCTAGCTACCCTCCAAACTCATCAAGTCAGGGAGGGATTGTTGCAGGGGAAGCTGGAATTATGTTCTCAGTCAGGAGTCATCTCATCTTTGAATAGGTATGCAAGGACACTGTGCTTCTTTGTCAGGGGTGTATATACTGAAAGAATCAGGCTTCTTTTGCTCTGGGCTGATACTAGAAACTAGTTCTGTAAATGTTTGTGTCTATTATTTAAATACTTTGCCCTGCATAGGCCTCCCTGAATACTGCCCTGAAGAAACAAATGTTTTAACAATAAGGAAGTGAGCTCAAGACAGATGAAGTAAATTATCTGTTGTTGACAGTCACCCGCAGGCTGGCTATTTTGGCTGAATGATGAATTTTCTTGTCTAAGAATAGCATGTTATAGAATTGAGCCACTGTAAATTAATTTCTGAGCAAAACAAAATACCAGCCTCTAAATTAAATTCTAGTGTTTTTTTAAATTACAGTTTTGCAACCAAAACACCCTCTAGTGGCCACAGAGCCTTTTTCATAGTAAAAGTAAGCCAGCTGTAGACTTTTGCCTAGTTTATAAATGCTCTATTTGCCCTGAGGTTTTTTGGGGTGTTCCAGTAAGAACATTCATAAAGTGCCAGGATGCACACATTGGTTTTGCAATCTGTTTTGTGATGTTCTTCTGCATTGATTTTGTTACTGGAAATCCTGGCTACATTCCCCTTAGCTTAGGCTTTGGGCTGCAGACTTAAATCCTGCAATATTTGGGCAGGGAAGTCCATTTTTGATTCCCATGGCCCAAGCAATGGCCACTCCAGCCAAGTGCTCACTGAAAACCCTTGAGCAAATAAGCTGTGTTCAAAGTCACTACTTTTTAGTTTTTTTGATCTATCCAGAAAATGTGTCCAGTGCTCTTTCAAGTACCAGGTGCAATCAACTCCAAGCTTCACAGCAAGTTCATTTAATTGCAATTGAATCAAGCCTCAAAATTGGGTCATCTGATTATAGTGAACTATCCCCCCACACTGCTCTTACACATGTCAGAAAGCATGGGTCAAACTCAAATTCAAGTCATGCTTGCTTTCAAGCAACAGGATCTTCAGTAGTTAACAGAAAGATTTGAATCTGTACAGGAGAATTAGGGTCTTCTCAAACTAAATCTCCAAAAATACTTCTATAAATGAGAATGTTCAAGAGGGTCTATTACTTTCACCTGGCCATAACTTCACCCACACCTTGAGACAGTTAACCTTTTGTGACTAGAAATTAAACATCTATCACCTGCTATAATTAAACATCTATCACCTGCTATTTCCAATTGCTATAATTATTTCCCCTTTAAAAACCTATTGAGATTTAACAAAACAAAATAACAACCCCTGCTCCCCCCCCCAAAAAAGCAAAACAAAAAAGATGTCCCTTTGTTTTAATCTAGAAATCATCTAAATACTAAGAAAAATCAGTTTGGGGATGAGGAAAAGGTTGGTTGACTCTTAGAGAACCTAACATTATTTAGTAACAATTTCTTTTAAAAAGCTTTTCAGCCCTTTGTATTCCTACCTCAAAAAATAAGGCTCATAAGAATGAACTAAGTCAAGTCAGATACCCAGCCCCCTTCCAAACTTGCGAACTGCTTCTCTGCAGAACAAAAGCCAGATTGAACTCAGTTTGCCTTTTTATACCTTCTCCTCTTATTTGGATCCAGCTGCTGAAGCTTATGTCCCCTTGAGCACCTGGGAGAGCTGCTCCTCTGAGTCCTCAATTTCCATGGTTGTTTGACCAGACCTAATAATAAAGCAGCTGGGTGTTTAAGAGCTGAACACTGCATTGACCTGCTTTTAGGTGTCTGGACCTAGAGGGAAATCCAGAGTCCTAAGCCTGGTCTACATGGAAGAGGAGAGTTGGGTGCCTGAGAACGGGATCCAACACAGAGCAGGGAATCACCTGAAAACATGCAGGGGGGCAACTGTCTAGAGCTAGTCAGTAGGAAATGCTGACGAGAGGGGTGATACTGAGACACCCGAGTCAGAACTTCAGTGAAGTTCTCTCCCTCCTGAAAGGAAGTGCTGATGTCCTTAAGACCTGATCAGGCCCCACTCTTTTTTTTTTTCTTCACGATAACTGCCAAATCAGGAGGTGGCTTAGTTTGTCCAGTGACAGTTTAATGTAAAATACACGTCAGGGGACTGGGACCTAGGACTTTCCCTCTAAGCTCAGTATGCTTACCAGTAGGCTACCAAGCCATACTCCAGCTTGTGCTCTCCCCCCCTTTTTTTTGGTTTGTTTTCTTGCATGGTGCTACACTTCTGAGAGAGAAGGTGGAGGGTTTACTCGATCAGCCTACTGACTGGTTGTTAGGGCACTCTTCTGGGAGGTAGGATATGTGCACTTGAATCCCCTCAAACAGAAGAAAAAAATGAAACCTTGATCTCCCATGTCCTAGATGCTCTAAATATTCTACTTTAGCCTTTAGTCCTTAGACCTGTTTTAAGAGGTGGCCACACCTGAATTTTGTGGAGTCTGTGCCTACCTGAGAATGCCTCTGAGGTTAAGCTCCTTCAGGGACATCAGCAAAGGAACACCGAATTGCTAGTGCTTCGCTGGGCTTAGGTATTTCCTCAGTACTGAGCTGTTTGGCCCTGCCAGGTCTTGGGCAGTTCTGGGCAGGCACCAAGGGATCATTTTAAATTCCTGAGGAATGTGCCGCACCACACACCACACATTTAGATGTTCTCCACTCTGCAAGGGTGTGCCACCCATGTGTGCACTGCTCAAAAGTGGAGCTGGGCTCTGTGGGGCAGAATCACTGCTACTACAGCCTCGGGAGGCTCCCAGGATCCCAGGTAAGGCTGCTGGGGCCAACACAGTGCTGGCCCCAGCCTCCCCTCCCCTACCTGGGGTAACCTGCTGCGTGCCAAAGCACGCATGGCATGGCATGACATGGCATGGGCATTCCCTTGGGACAAGTAGCTGTGGTGCACTGGGAAACAAACATCCACACTTGTCTGGATGTGCCCTATACGCCTATAATACCCATCACTGGGTTTTAACTAACTACTTGAATTTCATAGGTAATTACATTCTGACGATGGAATTATACAGGTTCATTTACAATTTATATAAAAAGGCCTCTAAAGGTCTAATTTTATAGGCTTTTTCTAGAAGAGATCTAGGGTCATAGGAAAGTGGGGCTGGAAGGGGCCTCACAAGTTCACCAAGTCCAGACCCCTGCTCAAGGCAGGATCATCCCTGGCTAAACCATCCCAGCCAAGTGTCTAATCCTCTCTTGAACATTTCCGGGGATGGAGATTCCCCAACTTCTCTAGGCAATCTGTTCCAATGATTGACCACATGTACAGTCAGAAAATGTTTCCTAATCTCCAACTAAAATTCCCTCTGCTGCAGTCTGAGGCCATTGCTCCTAGTACTGTCTCCTACAGCCACAGAACAAAGTCTATCTTCATCCACTTTCATAGATTTCATATACATTACAGCTGGACAGGACCTTGTAAGGTCATTGAGTCCAGCTACTTGCCCAAGGGGCAGGAAGTCAGCTACGGTCAAAGGATCCCAACAAGATAAACGTCCAAATGTTTCTTAAAAGTGTCCAGAGTAGGTGCTTGCACCACCTCTAACGGGAGTATGTTCCTGGCCTTGGGGGCTTGAACAGTAAAGAAGTTTTTCCTTATGTCCAGCCTAAAACAGTCTTGCAGGAGTTTGTGACCATTGGACCTTGTCATCCCTTGGGGTGCTTTGGTGAACAGGCATTCCCCCAGTTCCTGATGCACACCCCTTACGTACTTTATAAGTGCCCTTCAGGTATCGGAAGACTGTTCTCACATCCCCGGCTCAGTCTTCTCTTCTCCAGACTAAATAATCCTAGTTCTTTCAGCCTTTCTGCATAAATCACTTTCCCCAAGCCTCGAATCATTTTTGTTACTTTCTGCTGAACTCTTTCAAACTATCTTTTAAGATTGGGGCCCAAAACTGGACACAGCACTCCAGGTGAGGATGCATCGGTGCTGCATAGAGTAGTAGAATCACTTCCCTTTGTTTGCAAGACATACCTGTTTATATAACCAAGTATTCTGTCAGGTTGGGCTTTTTTAACAGATCTAGTGATCTGTTAGCATTTCCAAGGGTATAGATACATGTACATTTGGAGCCATTTCAAATAGGGAACATTTGGAAAGGGCAGCAGTTGTTATGTTCTAATTGTTACTTGTAAACAAACTGGGAACAATAGAAATGTAGCAAAACCCCCCTAACTTTAACACTGCTTCATCCAAGGTAAAATTAGGAATGGTTTTACTATATTGGTATAAATCTTGTCTGGGCCACACATAACAATTAGAAAGTAATAATTGCTGCCCTTTTGAAATGCTCTTATTTCAAAATGGGTCCAAATGTAGGAGTGGGTTCATTCCATAAGTGCCATATAATATTGAGGTATTGGTAGCTCCTCCCCAGCCCTGCCCACATACGTGTACACCTCCCAGACTACTCACCCTCACACAATCTATCAAAAAATACCCACCCTCCCAAACTGTTCAACATACTACTCAGTAGGCCTGTGCGAAGTGGCTAGTATTTGCTTCAGATTTGGATTTGGTCTATTCAGTGGATTCGAATCACTGTCCCGAATCGATTCAGCCGAATCTGATTTGGAGATTCGGCTGATGCCAAATTTCTGAATCTCCAAATCACCCAGGCCCATCCCCTTCCCCTCTCCCAGCCCGGCAATGGCTGCCCCCCCCCCCCGCAGCATTTGGGGGGGGAAAGCCCCGACTCACTGGGTGCTGCCAGGTGGGGGAGGCAATCCCTGCTGCTCCCCTCTGCCCCACACCACATGGGGGGCACTGCATGAGCCCCTGACCCCTCCCCACCATTGACACGGCCC
>NW_017729000.1:21206176-21206753 GCF_001723915.1 Gavialis gangeticus
CCCCCCCCCCCCGCAGCATTTGGGGGGGGAAAGCCCCGACTCACTGGGTGCTGCCAGGTGGGGGAGGCAATCCCTGCTGCTCCCCTCTGCCCCACACCACATGGGGGGCACTGCATGAGCCCCTGACCCCTCCCCACCATTGACACGGCCCCCCTCTGGCTTCCCTGCCCACTGTAGTTCCGGCCCTTTAAGAAAAAAAAACAAAACAGAAAAACCCCTCACTCACCATTCCTGCCAGTTGGGGGTGATCCCCACACCATGTGGGCAGCTCTGCATGAGCCCCCTAAAGCCCCCAGGCCACTGAAGAAGTGGTGAGTCCTGGGGCTTTTCTCATTTTTTTTTTTCTTAAAGGGCCGGAGCTGTGGTGGGTGAGGCAGCCATGGCAGGGCTGGGGGAGGAAGAGGGGGGGTTGGGTGGATCATGAAGAGTCCCCCAAATGATGTGTGGCAGTGAGAGGCAGCAAGGATCACCCCCCACCTGGCTGCACCAGGTGAGCACTGGCGCTTTTCTTTGAAGTGACAGGAGCTGGGGCGGACAGGGCAGCCATGGGGGGGCTGAGGGAACAGGCGGGGGTCAG
>NW_017729000.1:21211753-21260305 GCF_001723915.1 Gavialis gangeticus
CAATTTGCGCTGTGTTGGCTTGAACAGGATAATGATCAGGCTGTGCTTAAGTTTTGCATGCATCAAGAAGAGAGACCACCTGACCCACCCCCTACTTACCAGCTCCAAGTCCCACTGCAGCTCCCTGCTGCAGCCAAATCATCGAAGCTCTCTGAATCTTTTCTGAAGATTCAGAGAGCTTTGAATCAATTCAGACCTTTTAATTGGTCCCCTGCTTTGATTCGGATTCGGAGCTTTGGCAGCCGAATCTGGCCAAGTCTCCTCTGAATCGAATCACCACCCAAAGCTTCACACAGCCCTACTACTCAGGCTGTGTCTATAGAGCTTCAGTGTTCCATTTGATATCAGCTACTAACGGTAAAATGCAAGAAGTCAGATAGTCTCCAAGGTGTGAAGAGTTTAAAACCATAATGAGCTTTTGCCTCAGATGATGAACAGACAGTATACTGCCTGTTTTCACATGCTGAATCATGCTGGACTAGCCTATTTTGGGGTATGACTGTTTCTGATGTAATTTGACTTCTTCCTTTCTGCCTCCGGCCTTGGGATGTCAAACCTTCCCCTGGGTACCTGCTGAACTGTCTCCACCACAGACTCATTTACAGGGAGTGCATCTACAGCTGCAATTAATATGACTGAATAAAGTCTGATGCAATTTGAGCTGGAGTAAACTAATCCCAACATCATCATTTACACATGCATTTAAGCACAAAAACTCACTGTTGGTTAGTACCTGTGTTTTACAGAACTATCCAATGGCACTGTAAATTAATCTACTGTGCCCTAATTGATGCACATGTGTAGATGGTGACACTTTACTACACAGTAAATTAATCTACTATGCAGTAACATGCACATGTAGACACACTCAGGAATAGCCATTAGGTCAGGTGTAAGTTTTTCTTCAGGGACCAAGTGAAAACCATAATGATTTTTGATGGAAATAATTTTTTTCACAAGATAAATACACACATCCCTGTTGGCGTGGGAGGAGGGTTACTTTTGGGGGAGGCTTAGCTTTGTTCTAGCCTGCAGCACACCACTAATTTCAAAGTCTCAACACATCTGGAAGAAGAAGAGTGCTTTTCAGGGACACCATTTTGCCAAGTTACATTATTCGACAGAAATGGGCCGTGAAATGCCTACTAATTGCTACAAGATTTAACACAGAAAAAGCAGTCTTGGTCCAGTGAGGTTCACCTAAAGACCTTCATGTTCAGAATGGCAGAACAGCGGAATAACAATGCGTAACACGTCCTGCTCTTTGAACATAAAATTACCAGGCTCATTATTCTACCAGCAAAAGAAAGAAAAATATGAACCAGTAACAATGACATATTTTTCATTGTTTTCAATAAATCTAAGCCCCTAATTACCTAAACTATTTCTGGAAAGCTCTGAGATACATTTCTTTAGCTCTTAATTCCCAAAGGATCCAGAGTTGTAGGCCTCATTTCAGTAATCCCAGATTATTCTCTCATTTTACCTGACAAGCCACTCCATTAACCAACTTGCATTCAAAGTCTGTTTAAAGAACATTGAAGTATTTACATTGGTACAAATGCTATAGAAGCAGAGAACAAGTGAACTTGCTTCAGATACCTTTAAGGTTGCTTTTCCATACATTTTCTTCAAAAATACTATTTGAGATACAAAGGTCTTGAATCCTGAAGTAGTTATTTCCCCCTTATACCCACTTTGATTGACTTCCACTGATCTCAGTTAGAAATCTGGTGTCCTGGTGATATCACTGGAATGAGAAATGCAGGCTATTAACCCAATTCAGTGCAAGTCCAGACCAGACACTTAGATCTAAGCAACTTTAAATGCCCTGGAGTACTTAAAATCCAAACATAGGTCTAGAACTGACCCTTCTTTCTAAAGGGTCATAGAACCAAAACCTATGAATTCTAAATGATGGTTCAAAGGCTGGATCCCATCTATCCACAGTACTCATACAAACCCTCTGGGTGCATCCCCACATGTGGGAATGTGCATTTCCCTGGGGACAAATAGCAGTGGCACATACTTGTGCCTCACGTGAGGTCTTGGGGGCCTCCTGGGGCTGTAGCGGTGATCCGGGCACACGGAGCCTGGTTTTAGATGGTGCACACTCCCATCAAACTTCACTGAAAATAGCTTGTGTGCTCTGGTCTTATTCTACCAAAGAATTTCAGAACAATCTTAACTGAACTGGTGCTAGAGAGCCTAGCACTTGTGATGGATCCAGCTCTCACTAATAGAGCTAAATACATACTTTGATTCACACATAGCTGAAATACATATGTACTGAGGAGTGCATGCACTTTTGCAATCATACATAGCTAATTAAGTGGCTTGCTAGCCATGGCTGATTAAGTGCCAATCACTTGCGTCAACACATTCATATATGTCTTGGCCACCTCTTTCTGATATACTTAAAAGACTCCAACATACTACTGCTCTCCATTACTAGCTTAGTTTAAGTAGCAGATGTCTGCTTTGTGGATCTAAATCTTGATATCTGTCAGAATCCAGCCCTGAACCAAAGGCTCAGAACCAAACACCTGCTCACCCCTCCACCAGGCCACAGCTCATGAACATAGGTTAAGTGCCAGGGAAAGGAGCCCTACTGGGAAAAGGCCTTGTACTTTTGACCCCTGGTTGAGTTGGGGCTCCTGGTTACTAATAGGATCCTCCCACCTATATAAAGCTTCCTGTTTCCTGCAGAACCTGCCTGAACAAGGCTCTTGCTGCTTTTGGACTGCTTTGTTGTCTCTTTGCTTCTGTATTCTGATTCCAGATATGATCACCTGTTGCTGACCCTGCCTGGACTTTGACCTCTGCCTCATGACTTGGACTGTTTGGAACTTGGTTCTCCCAGGGACTTGACCTGTTATTTCAGCTACGATTCAGATTCTGGTCTTCTGGCTTTAACCTAACTTTCCCTGTGAATGGCTATTGGTTCACATTAGCCACTAGGCAAACGGTCCGTGCCTTGGTGCATGACAACATCCTAATGATTACCTAATTATGTGGATATTGATATGATGATGGAACTTCTATTGTTTTTGCTTTGTTCAGTTGGATGGGGCTTCTCTGAAGATGAATTGGGGCTGCATAGTGGAAGTGACTATTGCTTCATTTCTTGCAAAAGATGGAAGGTATCGAGGATTAGGATTGCAAGAAAGAAAAGATCATCTTGGGCACTTGTACAAGTGACACCCAGGTGATGTACATGTGACAAAAATTTCTCTTTGTATGACTTAATGGTGTCATACTTCATACGTACACAAGTTTTGGGCAATTTAAATGAGTTTGCATCATCACAAATGAATCCCCATTCCAATGTAGTTTAGTTTGCAACAATGCAACTTGGAATGGTGCAGCCATTAATCTGTCATGTGTACATGGCAAGTCATTGGATGACATGTAGTGAACCTCTTTGTCCATTGGGTGTCATGCAGTTTTTGTGTAGTGAACCCCCTTGTCCGCCAACTGTCATTACAATTTGCAGTTATTCTAGTGTAATGAATGTTTTAGGACACCAGGTGTAGCAGTAGAGCCTGACATAAATCAGTCTTCTGCTGACCTCTTATTATTATTTTATTGAATTAAGAATTCAAAGACACTGATCCGTCACTGCCATCTCCTATTTCACTGATATGGTGGGTGTCCAAAGGGTGCCAGGGTGTGTTGGGAGGTTGCAGATCAAGATGATCCCAAACTCTTTTGGAAATCAATCAGTATGTGCTGTATGTGTGCTCTCCTCCATTATTGGGGATAATGTGGTGTATGGTGTACCCTGACCCCCCCAGTGTTATTATAGAAATACCACACAGTGAAGTGGACTATTGAATACTGAACACGTAACTTGGGGTTAATGCTGTGAGTGGTGTCACAAAACCACTCAACAGAATAAAAATGGCTTGTGCTGGCAAAAGATATATCCTGTTCCCCTATTTTGGGGTTACTGCTTGGAATTAATAACCAATTGCCCACTTTCTGTGGGCTGCCGAGTGTAGTTTGAATTGCCATTAAAAGCAGTAAGCAGGCGTCCAGTCTCAGGATGGCAGATACTAGCTTGCAGGCATCATAACATTTTTTTTTTTTTGGTGTGCAGGCCCCCCTCCCACCCCAAAGCCAACCCGCAGTTCTAGGAGGCCGGACACTTTTCCTGGTTTTCCCTGATGGTATCTTATGAGAACAGCCCTGTGAACCCCTGTGCCCTTGCACCCTGTACCTCTGAAACATCCCTTTTCAGCTGGCTGTGGCATAATCATTCCCCTAACACCATTAATTTGCTCCCCAGTTTTACATGAACCTGACAAGCGGAGTACTGTGATCATGAGCCTTATGCACACCCGCTTTATGAATAGCACATGAGGTCTGTCACCATTCATTCCCTCACCAGCTATGTCTCAACTGCTCAGCATTGCAGATCGTGTCCTGCTGGGTGCCATGTCTTGACACATGGGCCACTGGGCAGCCTGCTACTGTGCAATGGCATACACAGGGCTAGAGGACCTAGTAGGGTTCAAACGCACCCAGAACAAGCATGCCCATAAGGTACAAAAAGTTGCCATGGTTGCAGACAAAGCCCCCCAATCCCTGGCTTGACCCTGTCTGGTGCCAAAATGTGAACTCTGCTCAGTGCTGCCAAAAGTCACAACAGTTGCAGAGCATGTCTGCTGTCCAAACTTTGCCCAGACACAACAGGGTGGGAGGGGTGTCAACTTCCCTTGGCCAGGTCACCTCAACACCTATAAATTGAATGCACAGCTACCCAGGGTACCCCTCATTGATTCAAGATATGTGACATTTGGGGGAGAATGGAGTGGATCAGGGCGCGTAGGTCTACTTTCAATTCTACCTTTGTTGAAACAAAGAGCCTGGTGCGGGTGCTGGGGGACCCTGAGATTGTGCACCAGTTTGTCTGCAGCCTGCATGCACTAGCACATCTACCTTGATGTGGCAAGGACAATGGGCAAGTGGGAGCACAACAGGATGCCACCACAGTTCCAGCTCAAGACAAAGATGATGCAGGCTCTCTTCCACAGAAATGTCACCAGAGCACAGCGTAAGATCACCCCATTGCATGACGTGACCCATTACAGATACCTCCAGCTGCTAATGGAAGTGCTGGATCACCATGAACACACAGGGACAGAGGCCTCCAGGGCATCCTAACCTGCTCAGACATCACCAACCACCACCATGACTCACAGGGACTCCAGTGGAGAAGATAGAGGAAGGGTCCCAGTCATGTCACCTGCCGCTTCCTGTGAGGATAGACCGGGGACCTCAACCTCCACACCTGGTGTGTGAAGCCCTGGGGACCCTTCAAGTTACCTGTCACCTAAACTGACAGCTGCGATTAGCCTGGGCTGTGAAGTGAAGGGGCAGGTTAGGGGAAATGGTGTAGGACGGTGCTTTAAAGACCTTGGAAGTTAGTGGGCAGTGCATGGGGCTACAGGGCAACCCACAGCAGGGACCTGCATCAGTGGCCAGAGCGGGTGAGCACTTGTTTGTAGCCTTCTTGGCCATTTTGGGCCAATCGCTTCTTATGCACTTGCAAGATTTGCTGAATGCATCTTTTTAGAGTGCCCAGCATCCTTAATTCACTCTATTTCCTGCATTTCTTGATTTTCAGTTCCATTTGCAATGCTGCAACCAAGGACACTCAGGCTACCAAGGCAGGCTGCCACCAAGGCACAAACTGACAGGGTTGTGAATGCCATCAGAAACTGTGAACATTGGTTGCGTGAGATGGTGAGACAGATCCGCCTGGCTGCAGGCAAATTCATGGCCGTCCAGCACGAAAGGAACTTCACTGAGTCCAGGAGGCATCCAAGCCCTGGCAGGACCAGCAAATAACAACTGGGCTCCTGGCAACAATTCTATGCCTGCTGGTTGACAGCTCCACTACTGCCCTGCCAGGGAGAAGCACAAACCAGTACCGATCCATGCTTTGTCATCCACAAGTTCTCGATCAAGCTCTGAAAGTCCAACTTAGAGCCAAGTTCTTTTACTTAGAAATGATTATTGCTTAGATTGATTTTTTTTCATGTCTCATGCACCGTTATGGTAGTAAAAAGAAATTTCTGTTATGTAGTAATTATGCATCGTTATCTTATAAACGTTCTGTGGTTTGTTTAATTATTTTTAGTTTCTAGTTTGTAAATTAAGGTTTCTATTTGCTTAGTTCAGTTCTTCACTTCATGTTCCCTCTGTTCACGAGGATTGTTGGGGGGGGTGTTTGTTAGCTTGTGGAAGGGTGGGGGTTGTTGGCTTGAATTGACAATTAGAATTTTGTCAAGCTTGCCTGACTGCTTTTGAAGCTGTTCTGATCTCAAACACAGTCAATCATCTGGTTCAACTTCTGTCCCCTGCTAATCTTGATGTGTTCAGAGGACCCACCCAATTAGCATCCTGAGCTTGATGCACTCAGAACACCCACCCAATTAGCGTTCCCCACATTAACAAAATTCTGGGCTAGCCCACCACCACCCGGCCTCAGTTTGGCTGCTGTGTCTTTCTCTGGTCACAATAATAAAAGCCCGGGCTTTGAAAGCCACTACACCCTGAAGCTGCCCCCTTGGGTGGGATGGCTGGAGAATGATAGAAAGCTGCATGCGCTCAGAGAAAATGTTATGGGCACAGTGCAGCAGCCCTGATTACTGCTCACCACTGTACCCCACGGTACCCACATTCTGGACAAACACCCCCCACCTCAGTCCAGGGGTGGGCCTATCCTCTTTCATTAGTGCAATGTGTCTGAAACAAGCCTGTGTTTCTTTGGTTTGGCTTACCTCCCCACCGCAACCCATGCCTCTACAACCCTCCCCATGTCAGCAGACAGACATGGATAAAAATTCATTTTAATTTCACCAAAGCATATATTTTACTATCATTAACCGAAGCAGAACCAAAATAACACAATGCCCACACACTGATTTGTTACAGAAGTATCAGCACAGCACTAACGACTAAAAACACATCACCCGTCATTGGCTCTTCTTCCCTACCCCACCTGGGCCTCCTCTGTCTCACCCTCCCCTTTGTCCCTAAAGCATTGTAGCATTCTCCTTCTCCTGCTAGAGTAGGGGTGCCCCCTGCATGTAGGCACAGTAGCTGTCACTGAGTTTGTCACTATAGCGGGGGCTGATTCACCAATAGGGGTCTCTGTGAGGGCCAGCTCACAGATAGGGGCACGCACAGTGGATGTTGCATCAGTGGTCCCGGGGGGGAAGCTCACAAATAGGGTCATGCATCCAAGGAGCTCCTATCTAAACCTGCCCTCCATTTGTTGGCTCCGGGCGATATTCTGACAGCACTTACTGGCCTGGCTGAGGCATGACCTTGCACTGGCCATGACATACTTTTGCACTGCTGCCTCTCACTCTTCAACCTTTCTATACACCTCCAAGAGTTCATCCTGCCATTCATCTGCAGACCATACTCACGATTCAAAGGCCATCACCAAAGCCTCCATCCTGCTTTCTCTTGATCATTGATGCCTAGGGTGGTGTTCACGCATTCACTCAGTTTTCAGTCTGTGCTGGTGTCTGCATTTCGGGTGCACGTCCCAAAATTCCAGCGGATGCAGTAGCTGGTAACAGGAATCGGGGGGGGCGGCAAATGGTGTTCATGGTCAAAGACCTTGTCCCCTTCCCCTGCAGTGGACAGACTACTGGTGATTGCAGCAGCATCCCTGACACTTGGCAAATTCATGCAGCCACCTGCAAAAAGATGATTATGCAGGAATCCAGATGTATCTCCAGTCCACTGAGTTTATTGTACATCTCTCAGCAGCACAAATTCCTGCTGCTAAACAAATTAATGCTTCCCCCACCCCTCAAGCAGCCTTAAGAGAGGGCACAACAAGTCCACCCCCATTTAAGCAAAACATTGTGTGACTACAAGCAGCAGACATATTTGCCACTTACAAAATTAATGCCCTCCCTCCCGCTTTATCACAGTTGGCCCTGGCACAACAGCGGGGGCTAGATCCACATAAGGCCTAGTCACCCAAACTGATGTAATGCCGCTTCCCCATAACTTACAAGTCCCTGGGCGTGGATCCTCAGGCATCTCCAGCACCAACACCAGTCTTTGGGTGTCTGGAAGTTCTGGCATGTCTCACAAATCTGGAGGCAGTACCATTGTGGAATCTGATGCATCCTGAGTTATGCAGGAAAAGCATCAGGGAGAGTGAGGTCATGGTCAAGACAACTTCATCTTGGTTCCCCCTGCGCTGAAGCTGCTGCGAGCACTCACCCCCTATCTCCGACTGGTTGCCTGAAGGCTGTACATTGCATATTGCACTACCCACTGAAGTTTCAGGACAGTCTGTGGAGTCTTGTAAGCTAGGTGACTCTGTGCCATCCTGCAACCCCATTGTGCCAAAGGATCAGAAGCAAGTACTGCCTGCGTCCTTCATGAGAATGCAGGACAGCTGCTCATAGAATGAAGCTACTGTATGTCCTGCCTCTGAACAAGAAGCCTGGTCCTTGGCCCGATGAAAAACACATTTCAGCGCCTTTATCTTGCTGTGGCACTGTGCCCAGTCCCAGCTGTGGCCACGATCTTTCATTTCCTGGGCAATGGATGCATAGCCTGACTTATTTTGTCAATTTTCCAGCTGCACCAGAATCTTTCAGTCTCCCTAATATCAATCAAATATGCCCATTCTTCCTGGGCCCAGTTGGAGCCATGGTTTTGAGATGTATCCAGCTTCTGCTCCAAGCCTGGCAGACATGGATTGTTCTTCAGCATCTCCACTAAGTATATTTTGGTGCCAAAATGAGACACTGAGAGAGGGATTGCTATGCTCTGACCAGAGTCACAAGATGCTTTCTGCCCCCAGCAGTGAATGGAAATGTGAAAGGAACCTTTTCGTGCATGCTTGACTTTGCACATGTACATACCTATGCAGGCGTAAACGTGGTCTCAATAGTGGCACTCACACAAATCTGCTCATGTGACCTTTCCTAACAGAACCCCTTTGAAATCCATAGCCTGGCCCAAATGGTCCCCAAGGTCTCCCATTGTCCAGAAGGATACTTCTTAATGGCTCACTGCCGCAGACATCCAAGGTTCTTTGCCTGGCAGCTTGCAATGCATCTTAAAAGGAATTGCTGCTGGCACTTGAGGCACACCCCCCCTTTCATCCCAGCAGCACTGTCCAACCTATCAATCACTCAAGTGTGCTCCTGGGAGTCTAATTCAGTTGGGTGGAGGGGATCAGGATTCTTTCATTCAGTCTTCTGCTCAGTGCCTGCCTTTTTTCTGTTGAGTGCTTGACGGATTTCAGGGACCATTCCCAAGAAGCCTAAAATCCCAAGTTTTTACAAGAATGGCAGTACTAATGGGACATATTAAAAAAGAGGACAGGAACCTCACAACTACCTTTCTTTCCTGGCTAATGCTGGGTTCAAGGGTGAAACTTCATGGTGGGTCTAGTCATTATTCTGCTAAGTGCTATTATCTGCAGCCCTGGACAGATTATGGGTTTCTGGGGTAATCAGACACCCCAAGTTTTTACAAGAGGGGTGGTTACAGGAACCTGAGGTGTGTAGGAATTGAAATGTGTCATTCTAATGACCCTATTTAAAAACCCTACCTAGTCAACCCCCTTAGTGCAAGCAGGTGGTACTTTGAGTGATACACTAACTGTTGTTTTCTGCATAACAAGATGGTTTTGCTGACTCCTGATGGAACTTGTAAGGAGAGCCAGATGCTGTTGGATGCCCTGGAGGTGTCCAACTGGAGAATGGAGGCACTCGATAATGGAGAGATACTAGTACTGAATACAATGCAGGCTATGATGGACCTTCTACAGAGGCACCAATGCAGGGTATCAGCTTCTCATGCCTTGCTATACCAGTCAATGGGCCGTAAGCTGGAGTCAGAGAACCAAGGGGAAGCCATGGATTTCAATGCTAACAAGGTTCTGTGAATCAACCTACAGAGCAATAATCGCAAGGTCTGGGCCCATGAAAGCAGCTCTGACTGGTGGGAACACATTATACTGTCGATTTACAATGATCAGTAATGGCTCAAGAGCTGCTGCATAAGCAGGGACACATTTTTGCACATAGTTGCACTGCTGTCACTGCACATTGAGTGCCAGGACACTGTCATGTGTCACCCCATCACACCAGAAAAGAGGGTGGCCATGGCCATCATGAAACTGGCCACTCCTGCTAGCCTCTGCTTCATTAGGGACCAATTTGGCATGGCTCCCTGTATGGCCGGGGTGGCAGTATGTGAGGTATGCCAGCTGCTGCCGGACATTGCTGTGAATAGCTTCATCTGCCTCCAGAACCCCAGGGAAGTTGCTGAAGGCTTCAGGGCCATGAGGTTCCCTAACTGTGTGAGTGCGTTGGATAGCACAAACCTCCCAGTCCTATCCCCAACCCAGGGGAGCCAGTCATTCACCAACAGGATGGGATTTACCTCGGTGATCCTCCAGGCTGTAGCTGATCACCAGGGATGTGTCACTAACATTTATACAGGCTGGGCAGGCAGCGCACATGATGCATGTGTCTTTTGAAACTTGCTGCTTCCTGGCATGATGGAAAAGGACAATATGTGCCCAGGATCCCGGATGCAGTGATCCAGGGTGTTGCTATGCCCCCGCTTATCATACAGCTTATCCCCTCCTGCCCTGACGCATGAAGCCATATGGAGGACATGTCACTGACTGGCAAAAGACAGCATTCAACTGTCAAAAGACAGCAGTAAGTACATTGTCTTAGGGGAGTGGGGGGGAGGCTGCAATGATGGTCTGGAAGGGAACCAAAGATGGCTGAAGTCTAAAGGCTTTTCTTTGCTTTGTGTATATGGAGGGTGAAATGTGGCAAGGACATTACAATGCATTACCTACTGCTGGTCACATTAACTCAATACCCAATATGCACAGAAGGGCATCACCTCTGCTATAAGACCAGCAGGAAAGATTTCAAAGTTAAGAGATGGCCACCTGCTAAATCATGGTTTGCAGACACCCGTCCCACTCCCCCTGCCACCTCCAAGCTCACACTCCATTGTGGCTTACACACGAACTGCTTGGGGCCGGGGCAGAGTGGGGGAATGCCAGAGGGGAACAGGAGAAGCCACCCCTCAGCCTCACTATCCCATCTGCACACAGCCCCACTCCTTTCCTGAGGGCCCCCTCCCACTGGAGGACCACCCCTCCGCCCCGTGTTAAGGGACTGGGAATTTGTTTGTTTGTTTGTTAGTGGTGAGCAAACGGGCTTGTAACTAAATCCTATTCTGAGGCTGGGGCTGCTCTTTCATGGGGCTCCCACAGGTCTCTGAATGTGGCAGGCGAGTGGCTGCTTGCTCCTCTATGTGCTGGTGGGACGGGGGGAGTCCCTAAAGGGATGGTCATTACAGGCAATGCAGCTTGGGCTGAATAAGTAAATCAATTACCTCCAACAGTGCAGGAATGTGAATGCAGGAATGTGGGTGCAGAAGGGGGAGCTCCAGGTGTCTCCCAGGATTGGGACCCCCTGTGAGATAATGCAGGGAGCTCATTATCGGAGGTCCAATTAGTGCAACACAACGTTCCAATATGCACATATTGGAAGGAAGATTGTGCACATATTATAAATGATAAGAGAATTTCAGCACTCTGTTCGTAGGGGTAATTTTCTGAGTGAAATAAAAAACACAAGCGGATTTACACAAGAAATAAAGTTTATTTGATGACAGGAAATTAAAAAATAAGATCAGAATAAAAATAAAGATAGGAATGAAAAGAATAAAAATAAAATAAGAATTTTTTTTTTAAATCGATGAAAAAAATCAATAACATTAAAAATTATGTGTAAAATATGTGTATTATGCAGCACCCCCTGCAGTAATTTACTGCGGATAGTGCACTGAGCATTTCATGAGATTTAAGAGCAATGACGTGTACGCAGTGACGGAAAAATAAAACCCGCTGTTTCAATTTAGGGGACTTGAAATACAACCTGAAGTCATAGAATGCAACCCTGAAGAACTAAACCCGCATCATGCGTCGTACAAGTGCCCCTTATGGTTAAGGCTGCTGCCAGCGTTCCCTCTAAGATGCATGCCATGCACGGCCGCACAGGCATGATCATGCTGTGTTGCCAGGCGCGCCGGCACGGTCACACACGCCATGCTGCTTAGCGTGGGAATGCTGGCTGCTGCATCCTATTCCTGCTTGTATTGCAGTTTCCCTGTGTGGTGTTACTCAGATCATTTGCGTGAAACTTTTCAAAAGTGGTCCCCAGTTGTCTGTTCCTCAGTTTTGGACATGAGACTATAGTGTCTAGTTTGAGCACTAACACCTGCACTTGAAGCTGGTGGAAACAAAATAAGAATAATTTGTCTAAGAACGATTGGTTATGGGCTAGAGATGTTAAGGAGCTGCTACTAAGGGTAGGGAGCTCTGTATATCTGTGTAGCTCTCCCTGAGCTGAAGGAACAGAGCCAACCAGGCATCATGGCCTCCTATATGTACCGATCTGAGTTGAAGAGCCTCTAGCTACTGATTATAATGACATGAAAGGGAATGAGTTTACATAAGTTCTCATTAGGTTATCAGCACTTGTAGGAGAGAAAATGAATCCGTAAGTCAACTATTAGAAGGTCCTTAAAAGAGGAAGCGAGAATATGTAATATGTGAACATTAAAAGTTGTAATTATAGTTAGGCAACTTGTTTTGTGAATAGTACTTTTGCTAAAATAAAGGTTTGCTGTGAAAGGCAGTGTTCGCACATTTGTTTCTCATTTGGTTTATAGTCTCTGCCAGAAAAAAAAAAAGAAAATATATTGGGGAAAGCTAAGGAGTTATGCTTTGACAAAGCATGTAGCCTTTTTTTCTTTTCAAAATTGACCTATTTTTTAAAAGGGAAAAAAGGTTATATAACTCAAAAGAAAACACTGAATTTGGATAAAACAATTTATTTTTAACTCAAAACACTTAAAATTCTTTTTGCCTCAAAAAAACCCAAAAGAAAAATATCTTTCTGGGTCAGCCCAAAATGCAAATGATTTTGTTTGCTATGTTTTTTTTGGCATTGACAACTCAGTTGAGAAATCCATTATTCATATAGTAACATTGTTGTCACTGTAATGACTGTATGTAGCCACTGCACCCTTAAGATCCAGGACAAACTAGTTTAGTAGAATACAAAAAAATCTTCACAACGGTCAGCCCAGTACAGCCGAGACTGGGTTGTTAAATAAAGCTGTCTCGCTATGCTAACTTCTGTGCATTTTTGTGTTATTTTATTTCCCTTGTTATTCTAATATAGTTAAAGTCTTAGAAGTCTAATTAAAATGGCATATTGGATTTGGCAAGGCTGCTTTTCAAATGAATTAAATATGATTTTCCTTGGTTTAAATTTTACATTTGTATTTCATTCACAGCTTAGAGGCCTGGACAATTTTTCTAAGAACACTATGAATTGATCACTTGTTATTAATGCTAGTATTGATCAGCCTCAGGGGAAATAACAAGCCATTCTCTCGTACATAACTGTAAATGTGAAATAGCATGCCATTGAAATAAAGGAATTCCTTGCTTTTCACCCTATTCTGAGACTTATTAGCAGGGGTGTATCCTTTAATAATGTTGAAAAATGAACAAACTTACTACAGCTGGAAGAGGTTTTAGCGTACAGATGTTGTGGGAAATTTTGCTGGAATTAATGATTCACATTTGAACTCAGAGGCTGGGCTGGATTAGACATTTCCTACAAATAGATCTGCATTCTGAGGTATTTTGGACACTGGCTTTTAAATGACTGTTGCTAGACGGTCAGTCATGAATCCAAATGATTTTACTTCGCAGCATTAATACATACTCCCTTAAGGGCCTCAAAATTAGAATTTGTTGCTTTCTCAGAATTTTGTGTAGCCTCATCCCAAACACTTCTTGGTTTCTTAGTGTAGGTGCCAGGATCTTAATAAGCAGGTTTTGTGGCTTTGTGGTCTGGGCAGTGCCAGTGGCCAGAGTATCAGTGGCAATGATGGCCACCAGTCAGCAGCCAGGGAGGGCACTGTTAAGCACACATCTTGGGTCCAGAAATGTAACTAAAGGGAGACAAACTGGGGCACTAGCCCCAGGTGCCAACTTAAAGGGTGCACAAAAATAGCTGGTACTATTACTCTCCCAGCCACCATGCAGACCCGGGACAAATGGTGAGATCATTTAAAGGATCATTTCAGAGGGACTGGTTGGAAGTGTGGTAGGGAATTCAGTGAAAAAACATCAGCACAGTCAAAGATAAGCCTAAATATTTGGGACAGAAATGCCCACCAAAAGAGAAATGCAATTTATGAACTAATAAATACCAATGTAATGGCACATTTCACTAAACAAACCTGATGATAACATGCAGGTCAGATGTTGCCCTGTGCTCTACTGAGATGTGCTTCATTGATGTCAAGACTCTTTTTTCTCATTATTTTAACAGGGAAAGTTGAGAATTGCTGAAACTCACATTTTTTAGATTTATCGAAGCAATCAAATCCACAGCACCTTCTATATGTCAGCTCACAGCAGTGATACAGAACTCCCTGTGGCCAAGAGACATGCATGCACTCTAACCTTGGCTCAACCTTTCTGCCATTAGTCTTGATAATTGATACAACCAAAGAAGAAATGACTACTTTAATAGTATTCAATTGTTTCTAGGTGGCTAGTGGTGCATGACTAAAGCAACATTTCAGCTAGACATCACCCAGTTTCATTCAGCAGAAGCAGTAAGGAAAACAGAAAACAAGGAATATGGAGGAAGAGTGAAAAGAAGTAGAAACTAAACCACCTGTATTCCTATTACAACTTGCTTTCCTCTGAACATCCAGCTATCTGATCTGCAGGTAGGACAGGTGCTATGTTTGGGAGAATACCAGTGATGCTCAGTACTAACACTTGCACAAATATGCAAAGTGATTTTTACATCTGTTTGTCCAGCCAGTAACAGGATTTAAATCTTTTGGTTTCATTTTCTGCTGTCATGTGCAAGAGTAGCTCCAACAACAGTTATTGAAAATGTTCAGGAAATGGGTTTATAAGGAGTGTGTTGGTAACCTGTTACGAGTACCTTGCAGGATGAGGATTGAACCACATGAAATCCTATGCTTTTTTTGTCTGTGTACACCTGAGCATAGTGGAAGATATCTATATCCAGCATTACGCTTTCTAGTTTAGTATCAAATAGGATGGATCTGTACTGTTTCCAGAGCTCTCAAGAATTCCACCAAGAAATGGATCCTACCTACCCATGCCCATTACTGCCTGCTCTCTCTCTACACACCTCTCTCTGGAAATGAGGCAGCGAAATTGCCCTTATGGCACTCCCTGCTGCTACTTGCAAGTATAACAAATGGAGGTATTAGAAGTCACAGTGGTTAGCATGTTTCGGGGGGCCTTTACTGCCCCTTTCCACATGTGGTATGTATAGAGTGGAAGGGAGTGTGGGGATGACATCATAGAAATTAGGAAGACACACAGCGGGTTGGGCAAGATGACCCTTGGGGTCCTTTCACCCTCTGATTCTATCCCCAGGTTATAGGAGTGCATTGAAAAATGTACAGAGGTCATGTGTAATTGATTAGTGATCACTAATCAAGACACTCTTCATCTAGTCTACCAATGGTACCAGAAAGATACTGCTTTGTTTCAGAGTACAGGAAGAAAACTATCCAGGACAAGCCTACACTTAAAAAGGTTTGCCAGAACAGCTCGACTGGCAAATGCTCCTAGAACAGGTATAACTTCCATTGGCATGACCATGCCAGTAGAGTATATATCAGTTCTGTGAGCAGAATAAGCTATACAGACAAAAGCATTTTTGGCTTGCATTACAGCCTTTGAAAGCAAATACATTTTGTAAAGATTACACCCCTAATTGACATGACCATTATGAAAAGCTCCTACCTTAGACCTGGCCTTATTACACTTTTCCTTGCATCACAATATGTATATGGCCTTTAAGAAACTCCACAGATATTACTACCCAGAACTTCATAATGAGAGAAGTCGTCAGACATTTCTGCACCTACAAATCCTTACCATGCAAGCTAAATGGGAATCAGTATTAGTTTTTGGCACTTTAAAACTTATGGCACACAATTAACCAATTCTAATTCCTACCTGTACAGCTCAGTGGCATAGGTAGAATTCAAACAGTTCAGAACATTACTTCTAACATTTTCCTTTTTATGCCTTTCTACCATATATATCAACTGTACTGCATATTAGCTGCACTGTACTTGAATGGACTGGCAGTAATAAATCTCTTGAACAGGTTTTGGTAACCTTTTAGAGCAGTGGGCTGCTTTAATGGAACTAAGGCAGGCTGCTGCATCCAGCCTACCTGATGTTGCCACCACCACTCCTTCCCCAACTGCTACTGTGGCACTGCTTCTTCTACCCCCCAGAATGACAATTTCCTGCAAAATTGCTGCAGACGTCCCCTGCCACTGAATGCTGCAGATGTCCAGGCTTCACCGGCTGGAACCGATCACTTGATGGGCCAGATCCCATTGCTAGATCCAGTCTACCAGCCATAGGTTACCAGCCTCTGCTCCAGAATGACAGTGATCAATGGAGCTAGTTAGCATTCTAAATCCTGGGCTTGATTTTTTTCCCCAAAGAGACTGAGGCCATCTCTGAAACTCATGGCCACACTTTTCAAGAGATCAGAACACAAGATGCTGAATTAGTTTTAAAATAACTGGTGCTTGGCTGGGAGCTGAGTTCTTTTCAAAATCTGGTGCTAATAGCATACAAACAACAATGTTCTTCTAGTAAAAGAGCTACTGTTGCCTTCATGTTTCATTTAGACTTTTAGTATTTAATCAGCCATGATAATGCAGTAAATCTTGTCAAGTATAAAATGTAAGAGCAGAGTGTTGTCCATATGTAGAGAGCAAATTAGCTTTAACCACAACAGCATTTATGCCTAACTAGGCCAAACCTTTTGGAGAAAAATCTGGAGCCTTCTAAAGTTCCAATATGGAAGACACATGTTCTTCAAGATATAAATTATGATACTTTTCATCATATTACTGCCTCTTGATCTATTTTAAGGAGTGAAGCAATATTATAGAACTTGCTTAGATGGATGGAACAAATGTGAGACATAAGTGAAATGGAACTCTTTATATGCCTAGCTTATCCGAGTGAATGGCTCTCAATGACAACAACACTTGGTGAAGCCTTTGGCCAACATGTCCTACCTGGAGATACAGGCATGTCTGTTATAAATATCTTACCATCATTATGCACAAAGTACACTGAGAAATCCAGAACATGAGAAAACACTTGTATAAATTTAACTAGACAGTTGCGATTCTGCATAACATTTCGACACATGGATTTTTCATGTAAAGATATTAATTGAATCAGGGCTTTAAAATGTTTCGTGTGGGTGCACAGATGTGCTATGTCTATGTTCAAAATAATTCATTGACTTGTTAGTAATCTCCATGATGAATGCAAATTGAACCCTGCAGTAGCTGGGACTGAAGCCCAAAACCTGTGTTGCATTTTCTTGGACCATATAGTGCCTAGAATCAGTGTTATAGTTCTATTACCATGAAATTATTGGAACTTATATCCTAAACTAGTAGTATGGTCCCCAACCTGAAATGCCCTGGGCTACTACTCAAAAATAGTTGTTTGCTGTGAAGTCATTATGGTTCCTAACTGGAAGGCTGCCACATTCCTACTACCCTGATATTGGTAGGACCACTGCGGAGAACAGCTCAGCATATTCCATATCACATTTAATGACAAGGAAAAGTCGACAATGTGTGGAGTTGTAGTTCAGCATTACCTGAAACCTGTGCACAGTATGGTGAATAGTTTGCCTAGCATGCAATCATTTTCTTTAGTTGTATGAGTTCACTGGGGATTTGATCTACCAAGACGTCCTGACCGAGAGCAGAGATTTTCTAGTACAGTATATTCTGTTATTGGAACCCATTGGAAATCATCCACTGAAGCCATTTGGAAAGTTGAATCTGTTGGGTAAGTGAAACCACAGCATCTGGTGAGGAATTATATATACTAATGCATGGTGCCTAATGGGAAAAATAAAACATACCAAATTTAACAGAACATATATTCAATACAAGAACCTTAGAATAATTAGGTATGCAATACCATTAGTTACAAGTTACTCTATCAACCTTATGAGTAGAAATACAATACTGTATTAAATAAAACTGAAAAACAAAGAGTATATATTACCTAGAGTTCATGTTACAACACCGTATCAAACTTAAGAGCAGAGATAAAGTACTGTATTATGTAAAGATTAAAGAATAGTTTGTTAGGCAATGCCACCAGGAACAAGTTAGCTGTGATCAGATAACTGAGGATGTACTGTATTTCTTCCTGTAGATATCAGGCATACACATGGGTCAGGATTTGACACAGTCAGATGAGGTAGCTCAGAGATTTCCATTCTCATTAGGCATCTTAGAAAGCTGATAGGTCCTATTATTTTGCTTGGGCTTTATCTGTTCCTCATGCACAGGGGATGGGATCCAAACTAGTCCACTTAGTTTTTAAACCCAGGGCCTTGTAGCATGGTAATTTTAGGTGGCTCCTGGAACTCTTAACCCCTGGATTGTCTGCATATTAACACTTGAAACTAGTATTAAGCGCTCGTTATGCAGCTTAAAGTTACTCCATTCCAGGGCAGGATTACTTCTGATCCATGTTGCCCAGCTCATTTTACACTAACGTGTAGCCACTGTAGGCTACACCTAAACATCCCACCCCACCTCCATCCCCATTGGTCTGGATTAGGCCCACTGCCCCGTGCCACTCTCCCCAGATTCCTACTCACTTTTCTCATACACTTCTCCTCCCCTGCCCTCCTCCTCCCCCCCCACACCCACTCCTACCTGTGGCCAGAAGAGCAGCAGCCCAGATGTGGCAGACAGGTTAACTATTCCCTGCCTGATCTCCTGGACAGACAGTGTGGGAAGCCACAAGTAAGTAATGCCTCCAAAGGTGCCAGCGGGGGGAGGCAGTGGGGAACCCTGAAGGGCATGGGAGGAACTGCGGGAGGTCCTAGGGCAGCAGGAGGGAAGCGGGGAATGGGAGGGCAGGGGACTTTACCTTTCAGTCCTCCAAGCTGCTGCTGGCCTGAATGTGTGATTGCTCCAAACTTGAGCTAGCACTAACACCCATCAACATTTATGCGGCTTACAGTGTAAGGTGTAACAAGGCCCCTAGAGTGCTCCCTTGTACAACAGAAAATAAAAGCTTTGCTTTGGTGATGGGATTATGGCTTTGTTTAGGCCTCTTCCAGCACAGATAGGGCTACTGCGGAGGTAGAGGGAGTCCTCAATACAAGGGGGTTAAAAACCACTCTGACAAATAAGGCAAAAGACTGGAAATATGCATGCAGCTCTTTGGTGGTACAGCTGAACCCTAGCACAGAAACTCCATCTGCAATCACTTAACGGTGCCCTACTACAGAACAGCCAGGAATGCCTGGTTAATAAAGTGTCAGCAGCAGGGGGATTACAAGGGAGGTTTACAAGAGTGCATGCATTGACTTGCTGCTGAAGACATCTGATACATCCCACACTTGATTCCGGGCTTTGAAATGGCAATGAAATAAGTCCACAGACTTGTCGTGAATAGCATTTTTAAAGTGAACACTTCTATCTTAGACAGCTCCCTGTTATCCTCGTGTCTGAGCACTTCACAACATTTCCTGCGCTGATGCTCATTAACACCAACTGTGAGGCAGCACAAATATCTCCAAATTGGGAGTGGGAGCAGAGGTAGAGACATACTAACTTGTTTAAGGTCACAGAGAAAGTTTGTGGTGCAGGAAGGAGTTCCACTTCCCAACCCCAAGTGGCTTGGACCCGCTTTTACTTTTCGGTCCCCTATGTGATGACTCAAGTCCTTAACAGACAGTTGCTCCACTCATTTTCCTCTCGAACAGGTGAGAGCCTCAGTTGTGGGAAAGGCAGTTACTCTGACTTCAGTTAAGCTGCTCCTCCGAGTAAAGCTACGCCTGTGCTGAAGCATATGCAGGATTAGGTTCCAAACAAGTTAAATATTGGATTATCTTTTGGCAGTTCATCAGAACCATCAGTCCTCCAGCACAAGTATCCTACTGAAGATGTGAGGGAATATAAAAGCAGAAGGGATGTGGGGAGGAAGGGGAGGAGGGAAGGAGCAATAGTCTGGGCATGGTTAAAAATATGGCCTAAGACATAATGTGACATATTGCTCCATCTGAATATTTTTATCAAGTCTTGAGGCAAAATCATGGCCCTTTGAAGTCAGTGGCAAAGCACTCACGGGCCTCAGTCAACTCCAGATTTCATCCTGCTGTTTCATGAAACAGTGTAACACAATTTTGTAACAACAGGTTTTAGAGCTCTACAATGTTCTTCATCACTAAGACAGCGCGGTGTTTGGTTTTATGTGATGATGTACCTTTAAAAAGCAACACTGACTATAACAGGAACAGACTATAAAACACTGCATTTATTTTGCATTATGATTATGAAGGACACAAAGGAACAAACCCCAAGAAACAGTCGCCTTTTCATTCTTCTCATGCCGCCAATTGTCAACAATTTTGTGAGCTGTAGACAGTACTGCCATTAACTTTAAATTGCCTGTCCTCTAAGAGCTACTTGATTGCATTTTCTTCTGCTTATGACACAAGTAAATATCTTACCTATTGTCCAAACCACATATTCTTCCATACAAACACAAACATTAACCAAGCAATTAAGGCACGCATAAGATTACAGCAGTCTAAAAGAAAAATCATGTCTAATATTCAAAAGATTTTCTGAAAACTCTTTGTAAAGACTATCGCTGCTACTGACAATTATTCCCATCTGTGGCTGTAAGTAAAATGACACCAAGGAAATTGCATAGATAATTCATGAGACAACGTCATAATTTTTAAACCTTACTGAACGGACCATTTGCTTCCTGTGAAAATTAGACTTACTTTGTTTGAAACTTTCCTTGAATATGAACTAAAAATACTCTGGTCGGGTACAATGTATTTGTGAGTAGAAAATATGTAGTCAAGGTAATCGTTTCGTTTTCTACTGGGTTTTGTTGCTGTTATTGTTTGTCTGTGTGCTTTTGTTTTTTTTGTGTTGTTTTTTTTAAGGAACCTGATTGCAAGGGAAAAACCCTGACTGATGTTTAGGGCTGATTCACAGCCCATTGAAATCAACAGACAATTACCACTTGACTCTAAGGGCTATGGCTCAGCGCCAAGGCACATTTAGCTTCTGACCATAGATGTACTTGCATGTCCACCTCTGCTCGCTCAGCGCGACACATGGGTTCAATCTGCTTTTAAACAGGATTTAATATTGAACACAAGCAAACAAAAGCACTATGGCTCTTCTCTTTGCTAGATCTATATGTAGCCCTGGAAAGCAGCACATAAATTAGCACGGCCATACAACTGTTCTTGTTTACAGCGGGGCCCTCATCAGTCTTTCAAGTTTGTGGTAAGGATGAGGGAGGACTCTGAGAGTTCATAAAAAAACATGTCTGACTGTTGGTATAGTGTTGTGCGTCTTTTCTTTAGGTCATATCTTTATCTGCTTTTAGACTGATGTTTTTAAAAAGTCATAAGATGTGAGGATCTTGATTTTCTAACTTGTTTCCTCTATTGATTGTTAACATTTAGTAACTTGCTTCTGAAAAATTAAAGCAAGATTAAGATCTCCCATGGTAAAGTACCTTTTGAAAATCCATTTAAAATAAAACAATATTCTCCTTCACACATCTATTCACTTGGTTTTTGTAACCCTACTGACATGCTTCTGTACTTTAACTCATTCTTGATCATCTGAACTGCATTCTGGGCCAACCTAATGCACAGAGGCCAAATCCTAGAAGATCCTGAGTGCATCCTGTATGATAGCAAACACTTTCAACTCCCACCTGAGTTCAGCTGCAGTGAAGAGCTCCCAGTGACTCACAGGATGAGACCTTAAAATATAAGTATTTGAATCTTTGAAAATGTTCCTCTTCAGTGAGTCATGAGCATATTTCAAAACAATCATTTGTACATCTGTGTTAAGCAACAGACCAGCTGTTCCAGTCTTTGGAATCATAATTTTGTAATCTTTAAAAGATTTTATTGCTGTTATTTCTTTAGAAAAGTGAGGAAATAGAAATTTTATGGTTTTAATTAATGCTTAAAAACCACTTTCACAATGAAGCAGATTGCAAAACCAGATATTCTGGGACCTTGTCCTACTATCTCTACCCAAGCAAATACTTGATTCACATACCAAGAACAAGATTGATTAGTAAATCACTTAGCCCTTCCAAAGCTTCTGGGAGAAATTGTAACCAGAGAAAGTTGAAAATTAGCATATGATTAGGGCAGGCGAGGCTCTTTGAGTAGATGTGATATTTTTTATTAGACAACTGAGTAGTTAGAAAAAAGGTTCTTAGCAAGCTTCTGGGCGCAGTCATCCTTTGTCAGGCATAGGGAGTCTCTGCTGGTCTGAAACTCCAAGAAATGAGAGAAGCTAAAAGTGTGGCAGAATGTGAAACAACCGGAAACCCAGCATATGATTACTTCTTTCTATTTTATCAATAGCCTTTTTAAAAACTAGCGAGCTTCATGAAATGCTTTTAACAATTTGAAATGTTTAGACTTTTATCCAAACCAAAGAAGTTTAGCTCGCTTTCAAATTTCAACTTTGGGGGCTTGTGTTTTTTCTCTCCAGGTTTGCAACAGAATGCGGAAGGAATTATGTTTGAGGGAGTGGTGTCTCCATCCTAGTATCTGTTTCCTTTGCCACACTACAACTGACCAAAGTTGGAAAAGTTACAAAAACTCACCAAGTATGAAAAGGAAAATGGTGTTTGTTGGGGAAAACAATCTGACTAATATAACCCTTGATTAATAAAAGCAAAAGGAAAATAAAGTGATTAGAATGTAGAATTTTTCAAGAAATACTTATTAAATGGGGAAAAACTTTCTACCTTGGACCCAGAAAGCAGAAGCAATGTCATCCCTTCAAAACTTTCCATAGAAGTCTTCAGAAAATGACTACATTCTGAAAAAGCTAAAATTGCAAGATGGTTTACAATTGGCATATTGATTGAATCATACAGACTGCCCCCCTCCTCGCTCCCCTCCCCACCCCCCAGAGGAGCCATCTACAAGCTAATAAAGTGACTTGTAGAGGTGGAAGTCTGCTACACATTTTGCTGGTGGGCTTCAAACCAATGAAACTGAGACTCACAAAAAAGTGGGTTAGGCTCCAGACTGCAAGAGAAGGTTTTTCCCATGGTTATCGACTTCTTCTGCCCCTGTCCCTCTATATAGCCTCTCTCTGCCACCTTCTTCTCCTGTCCTTCGCTTTCCATTTTTTTCCTATAGCTCATTCTCTGCACTTACTCTCGTGTCGTTCCCTTGCAACCCCTGTCACCCACGTTTCTGCCCCTGCATTGCAGCTCCTGTCTTTTCCTTTGAACTTACGTCTCTGACTCATGTCCCTGTTGTCCAGTAATTCCTATGTTTCTCCATTTCTGCATCCTTTAACCTCCCAGCTAAATTCATTAACATATGATAAATACTTGGTGCTCTTCTAATTCCTATACAAAGACTCTTGACAAGTGCAAAGTATTACCATTCATTTATTATTATTGTGGCAGAGCTCTGTCTATTTAAAGAAGATCTCTTCTTTTCTATCTGGTGTTTCTTTCTACACTGAATGAGACAGTTATGTCTTTTCTGTGATTAAATCCCTCTGGAAGAATTAATACCCTAGTGTTTTTAGCATAATGATGATGATGCACCGATGAACCAATCAAAGCGGGGCTCCATTGTGCCAGGGGGCTAGTCCATCACAGAGTAGCAGAGAGTCCTTTCCCAACCAGTTTATAATCTAAACAGACAAGGCAGATTCAGGGTAGGGCAGTGGGGTAACTTCTTTTGAAATATTTTCACTTTTGATATTGCTAAAGATTAGGGCTGGCTACATCTCATGGCCTTGGAGATCGTCAACAACTGAAAAGATTTTGAGGGTGGCTGTAAATTTAGATGTGTTAATTCTATTTCACTTGTCATTTCACCCATAAACCCAATCCCTACAAAAATCCCAGCTTGATTCTAGAATAAAAATATTCAGATAAGTCTGCATCCTTAGCTAAACCTTCAAAATACTAAGAGATGGCATGGAAAATTATTGTGAATTGCATTGGCCGATAACTCTATAAACAAGCCAAAATGTTCAGTTCAGAAATACTGCCTTAGGATTTCATGTTGTTCTGTGTGTAACAGCAGCCGGGTCTTTTAAACGACAGGCTGGGGAGGTGAGTAATTCACTTGCTTTGCAGTTTGCTTTATGTAGTCATTGATCTATAGAAGTGCTTCTAACCAGTTCCTAATGTCAGAATCTCTCAGCCTCTGTGTCTACAATAAAAAGCAGAATACAAAGAGAAACAGTTTCTCAGATAAAAATGGAATACTATGCAGATCATGAAAAATAACTATTGTAAGTCATATCTAGGTATATGAACACATTCCAGTTGTTCACATTTAGTCTGCCTCTTAAAGCATTTTGCATTTTAGTGCTGGATTTGCTGCCCTTAATTAAAAACAAAACAAAACAAACCTTTTCTTCTATGGAGATGGAAGTTTCCCCATAGATTAGGATTTGATCGTAAAGGGAGACTGATAATTTCTAAACTATATATATGTCTAGGATTAGATGGCAGGATAAGTATATCCAATTTTACTGAAATTTAACGCTGGATTTTTATTCCCAAATTCCTCTCTATTTTTGGATTTCCCCCAAGTATTGTATAAGCCAGGTTCTCTCCCTGAGAAGAATGCTGTATTTACATGTTATGAACACAAGAGGGAGCCTTAATGTTGGATGTTTTAAGCTCACAGTTTTACTTAAACTCTACTCTGTGTTTTTCACTCCCAAAGGCGGGTGTAGTTCAGTTTTTCAGGATCTTTAACTGACACATTCAGAACATCATGATGATGATGATGATGTAGGCAAACTAAACAATGTAAAGAGTTGAGATATTGTACCATTTAGTTCAAGTACTTTTTTCACATCCTAAAACATGGGACTCTAAATACCAGGTTTTAAAATGTGCTTGGTACTGGAAAGTAGCGACTATGATGCTTGTGGATGTTTTGTTGATCCAGTGTGCTGAGATCTTTTGGAAACTTCAGCTTAAAGGTTTGTGAACAGTCTCAGAAAAAGGCATTTGCTGAAAAACTCAACAAGTGGAAAGCAAGTTATCCATTTTATTTTCATATTGGGCTGGGTGGTACTGTCCATAGAAAGAGACATTATTTCTTACTTAAATACAACCATACTTTTCCTCCTCCTTCTCATGAAAAACCCTCCCTGTTCTGGTCTTCCAATTCCTATCTCCAGTCAAATCCCAACTTAAAACTCATCTTTCCCAGGCTAGCCATAAGAATTGAGTATATTAATAATGATTATATTCCAATCAGGACATCTCAAGCTCTCAACACATTCCCTCCCTATTGTGTATTGCTTCTCCTTCTCTCTCTCCGGGTTACATCTAAAACAATTTTGGCGGGACAGAGTTCATTCTGTCCTCTTTTGGGTGTTGTAAAAGTAATACAGTAATGTCACACCCAAAAAATTAGGTTGAGTCAGATTGAAATTGGAAAAATTAGAACATTCAAAGTTACCTCACTAAATAAATTGCATGTCTGCTCTTCCCCAGATACAATAAGAAATGATAATGAATAAATGATTCTCGGTGCATGTAGCACCTCTGATCCAAAAGGATACCAAATTACTGTATTAACTTAATCTGAAAACCATCTGTACTGAAATAATTTGGTTCACTACTGAAGTGCAGCCAGGCGCACAGCAAGAACATATAGCCACTCCAGTCATGTCAGGTCTTAGAATCAACTCACAGGATTAGAACTGGGCATAACACTGTGGGAAAAAACACGCAGATGACACAGAAGATGACCTTTAACTCATTAGTTTGTTTCCTTGGTTGAGTTCAAGCAGGGCAACTATTTTATTGTGTGTGTGTGCCCATGTGTGCACACATGCCCATTCATGCTATGTATAAACAGTGGTAACCATGAAACAGACAACGTTTGCAATAGTCGCTGGGATACTAAATCAGATTTTCTTGGCCTTTCAACAAAAACCCAAGGTTTGATCCTGAAAGTTGCTGAGGACCCTCTAATCCCATTGCTGTGGTTGGACTGACCTTAGCTGTAAGGCTTCAGAATGTAATGTGTAGCAGTTGTTAGTGGAGTAAGACATTCATCCTTGCCAATATGTGTTCTTCCATTTAAAAATATATATTCCTTAGAAGTTTATGAGCTAGTGAGTTTTAAATCACAAATTATTTTTACCCAACAGAGCAGAAAAGCTTCATTAGACTTGTAATGTCTTATTCGTTCCTTGGAATAAAATGGTAGCAAGACCTGGTTCCTGTACAGAGGAATTTCTCAAAGCACTTTACAAAAGAGATCAGTATGATTATTCCTATTTTACTGATGAGGAAACTGAGGCCTAAAGCAGTGAAGTGATGCCTACAAAGAAAGCATCAGTAGATGAAAAGTGCATTGATTTCTCAAGGGACAGGGCTAGTCTAGAGATGTGTTAATATAGGACTCAATTTTCATTCAGGAACTGCTATTATGTAACAGTACACCTATTCCTATGAAAGGGTCCCTGTTATGTTAACGGGATATTGAATGAACCAAGGTTTTGCAATGGCAGGGCCTGATACAAGTTTGGGATGGTATGTACAAAGTCTAACAGATATAGTGTATGCACTCATCTGTAGCCCATTCTCTGTGTTACAGCATTGGACACTTCATTTTCCCAGCAGATCTTGAATGTTTCGGCATTCGCTAAAAACCTTTTGTCGTGCTTTTGATTTGACACGCTACACAACAGCTCCAAAGGTAACAAGGCAGCTACCACTGATAGCAGATGTTGGACTATAATGTGGCTGCCCATCTTCTATGACAGGTTTTCTTAATCATTATATAGACATTTAAAAAGCATTTTCCACAATTCTCAAATGCATAATTTATGATATGGCCAGAGGCTGTGCAGGATATTCAGTGATGAAAGCTGAGTACTGGCAAAGCTATATACCATATTGTCTCTTATAAAACATGCCCTCAAATAAAATATACACCCTTTTTTTGGAAGGTAAAATGTGGGGAAAAGATTTTTCTGAGACACGACTGGCTTTGTGACAGTGTTCAAGAAGCATGGTATCTCAGGAGATGGTCTGAGTAAGGCAGCTGCCACCAGGAAGGTCCAAACCAAGAATACAAGACAGGCCGTAACTCCACAGCTGCATATGCTCACAGCCTCAAACTGTGTGCTCTCCATTATTACCCTGACTGATAAGACCTGGACAAGATTCCCTCCTGAGCTATCCAAAGTCAAGTTTCTCTCCAAAGTGGAATCCCCTTTTGGAGCCAACCTATATAAGGACACTCATCTGAGCTATCCAACAACAGGGCACCCACTGAGATCATTCACTGCTCTTGAATTGGCTACAAAGATTCATGCCTGGCACAAAACCCTGATCTTGCTGTTGAGACTAAAATAACATACAGCAACCTACGTGTATTTTCACTGTGGGAACATGGAACATCTGTGCATGTAGGACAAGTCCTGGTAAGATGGAATTGCTTCCAAACAAATGCAATTGCAACTAGGCTCCGAGCCAAGAACCAGGGTTGAAATGTATCATGCATGTATTAGAACCATTCCAGCTGCATGCCACTTCCGACCCTGGCACAAGTACTGAATAGTTTCCTTGGTTCCTAAAATTCCTCCTGCCAGAGCATGTGGAGGGACTGGTTTCAGTTATGCACCTCCAGAACACACAATTCAGTGCAGAGGCAGAGGGCAGGGTGCAACAGTAATTCACACACCATAAACTTTTGTAGGTTTTATTCACCTCATTGGGCTGGTATTAAACAGCATTGCATGGCGACTGTGTAACCTGGGAGCTGCAGTGCTACTCTGGAGTACTGTATCTCTCCTTATTCAAAAATTCTCTTCCTGATCCCCTCCCACCCTTCCCCCTGTTTTTCAGCTTTGGGGAGGCAACTGGAAAGGCAGCTGGTTGGAAAAGACTTGGATGGGAAACAGCAGGAAGTTGATTGTTGCTATAATATTCATTCTTTTATAAATACATATTGTGGAAGCATTTCAAGTGCTTGATGCTGCACGTAGATGTACTAAGAGGCATTCCCCATCCACAAGTGCTAACAGTCTAACAGAAATGATGGAAGGCAAAGGGGAGAGCCTGCTATCAGAAGGGTAATTAAATCAAGAGCAGCTCAGTATTGCTTCTTATTGACTGGACCCAGGGAGGTTCATCTTAAGCATCTCTGGTAATAACAGTACTTTCTACTTGTGTAACACCCTTCCTCTGAGGACACAAAGTGCTTTACAAATGAAGCTCAGGATAATTACTCCTAAGTGAAGAAATGAAGGTGAGTGGCTTACGTGATGAATCAGTGCAAAATCAGGAGGACAACCCAGAGGGTTTGACTCTTATGCCCTTGCTTTAAACCAGTAGTTCAGGTTGCTGTGATGGGCATAGGCCATGAGGATACATGGTGTATAAGCCTTCTCCAGGGAGCAAGACAACATGCACACAATTTGAATTCAGTCACCCAATGAGTGCTCACTCGTCTGCTGACTGGCAATGACCTTACAGGGCCCCTTACACAAGAAATTCCTCTATTATTCAAGAGACAGAACATGCTACTCAATGCTAACAGGAAAACCTGTATATCTGACAAACTTTAGGGACACACTGGAGTGGGGAGAGTATTTCAAAGGTTTTTAGCGATAAGATGAAAAGACATTGGTTCATGGTAACAAATGAGGCTCAGGCTGCAGACAAACTGTTCTGAAATGTCCGTGTCTGGCTCCAGCATTTGTTTTCAGGATAGAATTCCTTGTAGCAGGCTAAAAAAAGACTCTCAAAATATTGTGGAAACTTTAAGCTAAAATGAGCCTATATCAAGTGGATGGAATGCTATTTATATCAGCAAATTTACATCCACAATGAATTTGGCCCTACAGTCAAAAGTGGAGGGTGGATAACTGGGGAGGTGAGATGGGGAATGACGTACGTCGTGGTTTATCTGGAGAGCAGAGCCGCAAAATGTTGTAGTTACACTTAAGTTTTATTAAAAATGCCATTCTAACGAGCCCTAGTGGCCCCAGCACATGGAAAGTGGCTTGCTGTGTTTTGAATGGCACTAAGTAACACCCTAGGGCCTTAAATCAGTTCAAGATGTTTTGGTGGCGTCTGATGTTAGGCATGGAAGAGAAATTCAAAGCAATATAGATTTAACCTACGGACCCTTCTTCTGACTGATGCTTATCAATAGCTCAAGAGAAAGTAAACCCAGGAGAAATTTGGTGCTTAGATGAAGTATTATAGTGACATATGGTTTTATTATTAATAATGATTTTTACCATGAGTTTTGAATCAACTAAACTAGGGGTGGCCAACACCATTGCATGCATACCCCAAATGGCATGGGCAGCTTCTGTGTGGCAAGCAGCAGATTGGGAAGGGGACAGATACCGACGTGGCAAATAGTGGAGGGAGCAGAAAATGGAGCAGCAGATCAGACAGAAAGCAGAAAGCAAATTAGGCAGAGAACACAGGGCAGAAAACATAAAGCAGAGCTGCAGATCAGGCAGGAGAAGGAGATCAGACTGGCACCTGGGAAGGGTATTGGGCTAATTTGTGACATACCGGCCAAAAAGGTTGTTATCCGCTAAACTAAATAAAATAATATATTTAGCAACAAGATGTTAAAATATGGATAATAAAGAGAGAGAGCAAAGACAGATGTTCTGTCCTCTTTGTCTTTGTGGAAACTAGCTATTGGAAAGCCATGTGCTATATACCTGAATGAAAATTAAGTTAAAAAAAATATTCCTTAGGAGAAGAAATCGAGAAGAAACAACATCCAGGGAGACATAGAAAGAGTTGATAATGAACTTCCCTGTCCCAGAAGTAAGCTATTCCGCTGCTGACCATCTATGATGACAACTGTGAGGCAAAGAGAATGTAAATTTCAAGGGAAGGACAATGCCAATTTCTCATTAACTCATGACTGTATAACTTGCATTCATTTATTTACGGATATATACAGTGCCTTTGCCATGTAGCATCAGGAAGCCAAAAATGTGCCCCTGGTAAGATGGAAGGATAGAACATTCCAGCTTGTTAACATCTTCATGCCAATATTTTGCTCCAGCCGAAAAGACCAAAAGAGATTGGCCTTGTGCTACGCTCCTAAGCATCCAAAACCTTGCCTTACATGAACTGTGAGAGGGACAGATGTCACAGTCACTGAATTTCTCCTTTGAATGTCTAGTTACGAAGGGTGGATCCAGGCAAGGTGCAGTTGCTCATTAGAATCTACCTGACTCTTGCTAAACTTTGTTCTACAGGTGTTAACAACTCTCTTTCCTTTTTAATAGTCTTGATCTTCCCCACTAATCAAGCTACACTTTCTTCTGCAATTCTGGTAATGTAATTCTTATTTCACAGCCCTGCAGACTATTTAACCCTAGCTAAAACCATTAACTTTGGTGTGGAAATGACAGTGTAACCAGTACATCACTGAAAGTTAAGATCCTCAGCTAGATTGTTTTTTATGAATCTGAAAAGAGATGTACATTTAATTTGAATGACTACAGGAGTAAAGAAACAACATATTTTGATTATTTTTGCCTACTTTGGGTTTATATACGTATATTATATAGCAAACTAATGCACATTCCAATAAAAAATATACTTGGTTTTGCTTTAATCTTAAACCACATAATATAACCCTTGGCCCCCAACATATTAGTAAAACTTCTAGTTTCTTTCTTAATTGAAGAAAAATGTATGTGTGTTATGTGATGATGCACCATACCACCTTTTAAAAATCTTGATCCACCAATGCTAGTTACTGACATGATCTCTTACTGACACGATCTCTCGTTTTGATGGGGTACTGGGAGAAGTGGTCTCAGAGCAGTGATTCTCAACCTTTTTTGTACCAGGACCCATTTGTTAACATCAATGGCCAGTCCCGACCCAGTGCCCCTGGCTCCTGACCCACTGCCCCCTGTCCCCAGGTCCCAGCCCTCCAGTGTGTGGGGAAGGGGCAGGGTGTGTGGGGTGGGGGAGGCCCCAAGCAGCCCCTTGCAGACTGGAACTCTGCAACCTGCAAAGGAAAACTCATAATTTCCCGTGTTTTTCTTCCTTATTAATCCATTTTTTAAGTGTGTTCACTACCCTTTTATATATTCTTGTGACCCACTTTTGGGTCATGACCCACAGGTTGAGAAACATTCTCAGATAATGTGTCCCCATGAGTGGGAACATTTGTTTCTCTGGGGACAAGTAGCAGCGGCACACCTTGCGCACTCCAGCGCGTGGCAGGTTACCCCAGGTGAGGTAGGGGAGGCTGGGGCCAGCAGTTGTGCTAGCCCCAGAGCCTTACTTGGGGACCTGGGGACCTTGGGGAGCTGTAGCCATGATGATCCTGCAGCAGGGAGCCTGGCCAGCAGTAGGAGTGTGGCTCCGACTGGCCAGGCTCTGGGTTTGGGTGGCATGCAGTGCTGCCATGAGCACCACCCCACTTTTTTTTGGTGTGTTTTTTTTTTTTGACCCTGGGATCTCTAATCACAATCTGATGACTAACTTATTGTGTACAGTGAGAGAGAGGACACTAGCAATGAGCTAATATAATGGCTATTGCTTGGCGCACACATCCATGATTGAGACGAATGAGACAGGATCTGTTACACTCCTACTTTAATGTTCTTTGCTTCCTTCCCACATTGACATCTTTAGCAACAACACGACTATTGCACCCTGTTATGAGATCTTTATTATTATTGCATCTATGTGAGTGAGTGGGAGCTAGGGCCTTGAGGGAAGGGAAAGAGGAAGTGGAAAGAGTGAGGCTTCTGCAATTGTTTGCAGGTATGAACAGAAGATGGACATGGAGTAACCCTGGAGTTAAACCAAAAATGGTCATTCATGTGACATGATGCTTTTTCTATCAGAAATAAGGGCCATCCTTTGAGGTGGTTGGTACAAATGTAAGCTAAGAATCTTGTCCTTAGTGTCCCTCCTTTTTTTGTGCCTACAGCCCAGAAGCACCCAAATACCACAGTGCCATGAAAGAATATAGGCCAACCTGTTGACTCAGCTAATTACAGCTCAGCTAGTTCTAGACAAAGTGTCCTATCTCCTCTCCAGACCAGGCTCCCATTCTGGATCTGTCCCAAGTTTAAAGGAGGCAGATTTTGCACCTTGGTTAAACCTGCTTTTGCTTCAAGTCATGGGGAGTTGAGACTGGATAGAGAAAAGAAAAAAAACACTCCATAAAAGTTTAGCTTCTGTGAAAGGAAAGATGAGGAGCTCCACTGCAGTTATACTCAGCATCAGGCACAAGTTTATATACTTCACCTTAAGAGGGCAGAGAAAATGGAGATGGACCAGATCCAACAATACCTCATATCCATTAATGCACAAAGAAAATTTAGTTACAGAGGAAAGGTGCTGGGAGAGAAACCATTGCTCCTTCTTCCTGCACTTCCCCCCATGAGTGGTTTTACACACACAGATAATGCTGACTGTGCTATCCCCTGCACTTTTCTACAGTTTCTTATTTTTCTTACTTTAATGACAGTAAATGGCAGATTCAGGTGCTTTTCCTCTGCCAATCTGCAATTCCTATGGCAGATGCAAGCAACGGTACTTCCTGCAGCAGTGTCTTCCCAAAGCACTGCCTTCCTGGAGGTTGTATTTCTTGGAGCCTCATTACTGAATGGAAAGTTGAGAAAACACTTCTGTTTCTGCAAGGAAAAATGATGCTATTCTGTACCAGTTTCCAGAGCTCCAGTTTCATCAATAGGTAGCAGCAGATCATTCATTACCAAGATGAATGTGAGTCGCTAATGTGATGAAGTAATAAGTAAAGCTAACCGCACTCTTTCTTGCATAAGTAGGTGCATCATGAGCAGGTCTAGGGAAATGATACTTCTCCTCCATGCGGCATTGGTCAGGCTGCAGCTGGAGCACCATGTCTAGTTTTGGGTGCCGCACTTCGGGAGAGATGTAGATACCCTGGAAAGCGTTCAGAGGAGGGCCACCCATCTGGCTAAAGGCCTACAGAAAAACCCTACAAGGACCAATTGAGAGACCTGAATCTCTTCAGCTGCTCTACGAGAAGGCTGAGAGGTGATCTTGTGGCCATCTACAAACTTATTGGGGGGGGCAGGAGGAAATAGGGGATACAATGTTTACCAGGTCACCCATCAGGGTAACTAGAAATAATGGCCACAAACTGAAGGAGAGCAAATTCAGATTGGACATCAGGAAAAAATTCTTTACAGTGAGGGTTGCCAAAATATGGAATATGCTTCCAAGGGAGGTGGTGCTGTCCCCTTTCTTGGAGGTATGTAAGAGGAGATTGGACAAACACCTGGCTGGGGTCATCTGACCCCAGCACTCTTTCCTGCCCAGGGCAGGGGGATGGACTCGATGATCTAATGAGTCCCTTCCAACCTTAAAATCTATTAAATCTATGAAGTAGGTTTGCAAGCAGCTGAAAACATCAAGACTGATGGAACTAGGGAGGCACTCTTTATAGTTGCAAAACAAGAAGACTATGAATATCAGCAAGGCAAGATGCCCCCATGCTGGCCAATTAGTGTGATGTGAACTAAATGATGAGAGCCCCAGATGTTTTCTCTCAGGTGAGAATTGAGAATGAGATTGCAGGTTCCTGATAATGGCCACAGCATGTTTTGTTTATCTCCACTTTTGTCCACTGGAAAAGGAAAGTGAAACCCTCTGTGTATTCTGTGCTGTGAGTTAAGGTTCTTCAGTGGGATCCTACTGAGTAACTCAGAAAAGTGTAAAAAAAAATACTGAATGTCTGAATACAACTGAAATGCCCAAATCACCATTATCTTTATGAGCTGGACAGTAAATGAAAGCATTGATGGTCCTGAATATGAGCCAAGGTCTTCAGGCAATAGCGGTTAACTTCTGAAACCATGACCTGGGTTAAAAAACATCCCTCATCTACTCTGGAAGCACTGGGCTTTGTGCGTTCTGACACTTCTAACCCATCAGGAAGGAACGGCCTTCTCAGCAATGAGCCATGTATTTTTGGATTGGTCAGAGAACCAGAACTTCAGATTTAAGAACTCGGTTATATTTTGTAGGCTTACTACGAAATAAACCCCAATTCAGATCAGAAGCCATCTCTATGATTTCTGTACCTTCTATTTCCCCAATCCAGATAGGACTCAACCCAGGATGGCAAACATCCCATCTAAACAGCTGATGTCACGAGCTTTCTATTATTTGGGAGTCAGAATCTTGCGAGATCAGCTCGTAAGGTTTTGGAGCCATCAAGCATGAATTGTAGGGCTGGTTCTAACCTCAAACCACAACTCAGACTATACCCTAATTTAAGCAGCATTTGTAATTTTTTGTTATTCTTGTTATCCTGAATATAGATCATTGCAACATACTTTGTGAAGAAAAAGAGGAAGTCATAACCATAAGCTGAAGGGAAAGTGAAAACGTCAGATTAAGATTCAATGGAAGAAGGTGACTTAGTGTGTCAGTGGGAGGAGACTCATGAGAGCTCTAGGCAGAAGGAACAGCCCAGTGAGAATGACCTCTTCCTAAATGTGGTGAGTCAGGGAAAACACAGAGATGAGGTCAAAAGTAGAGAAGCCCTGGAAGTTTATGGGGTGGAGAGAATAGCACAACTGAATAGACATCTACTTTGTGTGCTGACATATTCCTCTCCTAAACATCTGGAGCTTTCTTCAAGCAGGGAAGAAAGGTATAAAAATGGAATTACCCCAGTTGAGAAAAGCATTTTGACCAGAAACCTTTTTTTCAAGGATGATCCTCAGTAGATGGATTAGGATTGGGAAGGAAACAGCTTTCATAATACTTGTGAAATCATTTCAGGATATGCCTCTAGGGGAAGGAGGGCTGTTAGGGAAGAAGACAACAGGAAGAGAAGGAAGGAAGAAGACAAACAAGCACATTTCACAAGAACATATCTGGAGATGTGTCTACTTTTAACTTGTTCTTCTGGTCCTTCTATGCCAGGAACATATAATTAGGGGTTCTATTTTTTGGAGTTTATGCATTTCATCTTGGGGGCCTTATTTCTTACCATTTCTTAGGTTCTAGGTATATTTCCAAAAAACAGCATTTTTCACGGACTTCTTTCCTTTAAATCCTGAAATGAGATGGGGTGATGCTTCTCAAAATTCATGTCTGAACAGTATCTACTTCAAGTTTTCTTATAATCATATATCTTTAAAAAAATTTAAAAGACCTCCAAGTTAGTTTAAGCTTATTAGAGGTCTTGAACCCCTGGCTTGGTGTTCACTCCATTTCACAGACCTCTCACTGGCATGAAGCCTACATTTTTTCAACACGCTTTTCTGCCACAAAGCACAACTACAGGCAACCCCCACTTTGTACTCTTAATTGGTTCCTGAAAAAATGAGCGTTAAGCAAAACAAGCGTGAAGTGAAACCGGAAGTAGTGGACGACCCAAGGTGGAGACCACAATTGTTTTTAATGACCCAAGATGGTGACCCCAAGCATTATAACGAAACTTGCTGAGTGCTAAGTGAAATCGGGTATCAATTTAAAATGAGTGTTATAACGAAATAGCGCGAAGCAAAACAGCGTTAAGTGAGGGTTGCCTGTAATAACAGTGAAAAAGATCATAAAAATACATTTACTGATATCTAGGGGCATGTTCTCAATGCACTATAACCTTATGCAAAGCCCTACTATGGGGAGTGTAAGCAGTGCATCCACATAGTGTCACCAGGCACATAATCAGTCACCCTAATTCTTGAACCAGAAGGTCTAGCCACATTTGCAGTGCCACAGCAGCATGACTGCACTGCTTCTGGCATGGGAGCTAACACACATGAGGCAGGTACAACATGACTACTCACAGCACTTAGTCTGGGTGAGGTTGCTGTAGCTGGGCTACTTGGTGCTATGGTGAAAAGGGCATCTTGCCATATGGGGCCATGTCATGGGAGAGGCACCATAATGTGGGACACACCTTATACAGGACACAAGAATCAGATAGCTCAGTCTTGACTCTACATACACAATAATTTCATCTCTCCTTTGCTTTCTTCCCCAGTGAAACCCCAAGGATTGCAGAAATATTCTGCTGGGTTTTTTGTATGACAAGGGTCTTTTTTTTTTATTTGCAGCTGCAGTTTGTAATACAGCATTGCTCTGAATCCTGTACACATGGAAAACCATCCTTGCCTAAGAAGTGAGATTTGCTACTACTCCATAGTTGGAGTGAATTTAAATCGCCCAGCACAAGGTTGCTGTTAGATACAAGCCGAGAAGAGAGGACATTGCCTGTACAGACAAATATGGGTGAAGACTGAAATCCATATGAACCGAGTAATCACTTCTGGTGTTTATCAGATAAACACTATGTTGGTTTTTTTTAAACAAAAGTGTTTAGATGGTGTTTTCCAGTTAAAACCTAGAGTCAGAAACCCTCGGTGCAATTGTTATTGGAGTGGAGGTCTGACTTGCTGCGGCTGTGTCTTCCATTCCATCAAGGCTGAGATATTTGCACTGAAAAAAAAAGCCATAATCAATCAATATGCCTCGCAAAGGAGCCAAAGGAAAAAGTATGTTCACAAGTAAAGGATGACTATGAAGATGGCCTTTAGAGGGTCTACTGCCACTGACCTAACCGCGCTCTCTTGTTGGAACTTTACTAGAATGCAGCTAGGCCACCAACCACACCGTTCCTGTACTTGAAACCTCCCAGGCTGCAGCATTGTTTCTTCCTCTGGTATCTTTGGCACGTTCCCTGGGCACCGTCTCCTTGCCCATGAACCCTTAAGGGAAGTGGAGCTTCACAGACAGTTTTATAACTCATGGACTAGGGCCAGCTCCTCAGGAATGCATACAGCCTAAACATATCCTCTCTCAGAACGTCATCTGTATAGATGCCCTGAGAGTATACTTCAGTTCTTCAGGGGCATATGGTTGATGTAGCTCATAACACACATAGGCATTGCACAAGGTTCAAAACACCATTATTCTTCAAGACAAAAGCTTAGGAAAATAGGGATTATTTAGGAAATAACAACTTGAATGAGGTCCAATTCTTCCCAGCTCACTATTCCCTTGGGAGTTCATGGAGGCTGAGGATTTCGGGATGTAGCACTTCTTCTGCTTCAGCAACCTCCTCTCCTTTTGATGTCATGAAAGTACCCTGTATCTGGCCAGTTGCACTCTGTAAGTACCCTGTATCTGGCCAAATAGGACAGTTCTTGTCCTTTTATAAGCTTTAAAACTCCCCCATCACAAACCTTCCTGATCAATCCAAATAGGGATCATGGACCCCAGCCAGATAACTCTATTTCCATCTGTCCTTTTCTGTAATAAACTAGAGCTTCTAGTACAGGGGTCGGCAATGTCTTCGGGCCGAGTGCCAAAAACCTCAATTTGTAAGATGTTGGCATGCCAGGGGCAAAGCAGGAGCTGCAAGGGGCCCGATCCTTATTGTGGCAGTGCCACCCTATCCCTTTCTCTGCAGTCTGCCCCGAGGCATGCGTGCCAAGCAAAATACCGCCATGTGCCACACTCTGGCATCTGTGCCAGGGGTTGCCTACCCCTGTTCTAATACATGCCAAACCTGCTTCTGTTTCAATAGTGGACCATTTAAATTTAACAACTCACCATTGCTAACCACAGACCTCCACCTCATGGAATTCCAAACCAACATGGAGATAAGAAGTCCGCACAGAAGGCAAAAAAAGAGGCTGTGCATTCAAATAGGTTTCCCACCTGTTAAAGATATACATGGAGAGTTCAGAACCATACACAGAATTCAGAAATCATACAATTCCTCAAATCATTGCGGCTACCAAATCATACATTTCAATTAAAGATATTGCACCCCAACCATAGCTCCTGAGTTGCTCAAGTTTGCAGGATCCCAAACCATTGCTCACTACTGAAATGGTCAATAAACTGCAAAAAAAAATTGTTTGCCCTTGGGTGGGTATTCCTCTTCAGGCACCTTCAGATCTCTGTACCATTCTCATAAGGAGGTATGAACATCTCTTAAAAAATAATGTGTAGAAGAAAGTCACCACCCTGAAACTACTCCTGGTCAACTGGAATAAGTGAATTAGAGACCTGAAAACTTCTCCAGAGATTATTCCATTTCCCTGGAGAAGGCATATGCAAAAGAACCATCCAGCAGACATCTAAAGCACAGCCACTAAGGCAAGGCCTGATGGTTAACGCTACAGAAATATCAAAAAGTCCCGAGATTAAAGCTACCAAACATAAGAAAGAAATTATTTTCAGAGTTCAAAATGGATAGCAGTCTCTATAGGGAGCAAATTGGGAGCTCTTTTATCATATATTTTTTTCTCTTTAAAACCAGAAGTATGATCATATGGATGTTGCTTTCTGAGACCTACTAAAAAGAATGAAATCAAGTCCCCCTTGATAATTTTCTCAGGGGAGATTGATCTAAAGGTTCAACCCTCTCTACCGCTATGCCATTCTTTTCTGTGTCACCTGCCAATTGAGTTAAATGCATTAATTGGTTTGCTTTTCATTAGCACCTTGAACAATGCAGACTTTTTAAAGCAAATGTTGGTACCTCTGCTCCAGTTCAGCTAGAGGAAAGATTCCTTTTGCTATAAGAAATGACCCCCCTCCCCCCACAAAAAAAAGCCCAGGAAAGGTACCTGTCTGTTTGAGAAGACAAAGTAAAATGTTGAAAATGGTGCTGCAGAATTAATGGGCAATAAAGCCAAACAGGGCTGTTGATGGGATATGAGGCACCGTTAAGTCATGTATTAAATCATTTATTCAACAAACGTGGCTGTGAACTCCTACTGTAATTTCCTGATATTTGCACACAGAATTCCTGATATTGCAGTTTCCTGATAAATTGAATTATTTTAAACGATTCCCCAAATAATTTCACTGAGACCCATTCAGCCTGCAGATTGCTTGTGTTTATTTGTGTCTGTAAATACAATCCAAGCTTCAAAGTAGAGCTAGATTTCTGGCAGAATAAATAGTTAATGTACATTTTTTGAATGAATGTCTCTTGCTGAGTTCCTAGAATAAGTCTACACTACAAACAACTTTCTCTTGTATTACCTAATTGCTCTTAATAATAATGGGAAACACTAGCATTTTTACCTGGAGTGATATATTTGTGGGGTTTTCTTTAGAGCTTGGATAGGCAATCATATTGCATCTTGCCAGCTTGAAGCAGGTAGATCAAACTGATTGGACAAAATCTATCGGGGTGGGGCTTAAAAGGCCATGAAGTTGATGTCTTACTTGGCTGAAGGAGCTCACTCCAGTTTAGGAGCTCAGTATAGTTAAGAATCTGCTAACTACATTGCTATGTACAGTTCTTACATTACCTTGGGAGGTTGAGTATAGTTTGGGAGCTTATTTCATTCTGGGAGTTTAGATTTACCTCTGGAGTTTGCTGCAGCTCTTAATTTTTTTCCAATTTCAGAAACTTAGTAAGCCTCAAGAATTTGTTTCAGCTAAGACTAATGCTAGTAGATTTTAGTTAAATATCTAAATTGGAAGTAAGTATAGGGGGGTGTTGCTTTTTTCAGATAGGCTTTGCCCTTAAAGAAGAACTTATACAATGGGACTTATTTCTTCAGTTTAAACTAACAGACTTCCTTATGAGATTGTTTAAATTAGCATCCCGCTCCCCTCAGTTTCTGCATTGAATAGACTTCTCACTTCTCCGCACTGCAGTCCTGACTGCGATCCATTGCTCCCACACTTTGAGGGTAGAGGTAACAGTTGTGGCAGATAGTTGCATGTAATTATATAGGTGACAATGAATTGCTTTTGTTCTTTGAGTGCCTGAGCATAATTCACCCAATCAGGCTTCTACTATGAAAAGCCACACTTCATGAAACTGAGTTCCCATGAATATTCACAGTACTCTGCTGCTGTATGAACCTCCCTGCTGCCAAGCCAGGCATTGACAGAAAGCATTATGAAAACTGAGCTGGACAAGCATTCAGTGTATTACCAGTTGCCTATGAGACACTTTTTCCTCTCCAAGGGACTGTTAGAGATACTCTTGCTCACACAACCATGCCTCATATCCCATCAGCAGCCCCATTTGGCTTTATTCAGACTATTCAGTCTGAGTAGAAATATCCCAAAGAGGGCCTAATGTCTGCTTCTCAACTCTGGGACAGCAGAGAAGCTTAGTCAAAATATCCAAAAGCCCCGGATAGTTACTACCACTTGCATCAGAAAATGTTGTTAAAGCAGATCCAATCTGGCCCTGTTAGCCTTTGCCTGCCAATGTTATGGCTGTGAACAGTTTTCAAGTTCCTTTCCTGTCACTCTAAATCAGATGATTCACTCTGGTAACATGCTGTATCACTTACCCAGTAATACAACCTAATAAAACCTTGCTTAAAACCATTTTCCTTCAAGAACCAGAAGAATTTGTTCCTTGCAGAATCAAACCTGTGTTCTTAATAAAGGCAGATTGAATAAAACAAGCTCTGTGAAGTAAAGGGACTAATTTAACAGCTTGCTGATGAAAATCTGTGGGTAGCTTACTCACACACTTCACATCAGAACAGATGGTTTAACACAAGTTCTAAATGCTAAGTTAATGTTTTAAAAATCCATTCCTCATACAAGCCTTGGGGTAAGACTCTACATTTTTCCTGCTCAACAGAATGCCAAGGCTCTCTGATTTTGAGCTCTGTAATAAGGAAACAGACTCATTAATGCCCCATAATGACTGGAGTAGCATGACAATCCTGGATTAGCTCTTGATTTGAACACTGCAGGTACCCTTGGAAGCCAGACATCCACGTGGAATTTAAAAATCTCCCTTTTCTCCACCCCACTAGGCTGGATCTGGGAGCAGCTCTCTGTGGCAATGTAACCCCGGGAGGAAGGGGGACACATTGAATAATAGAAGCAAAACATTTAAAAAAGGCTGTGGGAACAACAGTTTACTGTACCTGTATATCAAGGCTCTTCATTCCAAAGACCTTTGCAAAAACAAGTGGATGATGCTTCATCCAGCACTGGAATGCAGCCATCTCCCAGATGGAGCATAGTAGTTACACAATGACAGCAGCATTACACAATAGTCATAGGAAATGAAGAACACAATTATATTAATGATTTGTTTCCAGCAACATTGTAGACAGCATAAACATGCAGGAAGGCACAGTGCCTGTCCCATGGAGCTAGTAATCTAAAATAAATTTAACTTAATGGACTTAATGGACTGGGAGGAGTTTTGGGAAAGTAGAATACTGTTACTTCAGTTTGGAATTTGGATAGCCCCAGTTCTTTAAAAAATGAATAAAGAAATAAATGGGGGGGGATCTTTAAAAATCACAGATGCCCAAGAAGGATCTTCAGTTTACATCTCATCCAAAGCAATCCCACATAGTAGTTTGTGTCCTGTATCACAGTGATGGTTGAATGCTAACTGTAAACAGTGATGCCTAGGGAATCACCAGTGCTTTTTCCTACAACATATGGATGTTCTTTCTTGATCTTCTACCCAACCACTGAGGCAGTTCTTCTCTGTTTGCTGGTATTTTGTCAGAGTTAGGAGCTCTAATGTGCAATGTGGCTTCAGACATACTCAATGAGTTCAGATTGGTGACCGACTGAATTAGCGGGATGCAAAAGGCAGCACTGCAGGGCAAGTTGCCTTTCACAGGTAGCTGAGCAGAGTAACACACTGAAGCGAATTTCAAGGATTCTGATTAGGTTTCAGGCAGCAGGGGGACATACAGGCATATGCTTTCAGTTACTGTCCCAGTGGATCCTGTCACTTTGTCTTGGTGAAATTAGGAGGAAAATAAACCCTTTGATTCCTAGTTTCAGGTGCACAGTGCAGATGTAATTAGGAAATCAGATAATAGAAGTTATGTGTATATAAAGGATCTGTTCATTTTTAAGCTTGCTTGTAATTTTGCACCCTTACCTGATTGTGGGCCACACAATCTAAGTGCAATTAATTGCAGCAACAAATTATAGCATCTGGGAAGCTTATTAACAGCACCTACAAAGCAACCCTGTAAGCATCATCACTTGCACCTACACTTAATAGCAGCCACTCACCTACAAAGGCAAAACTGTAGGAACCAAAACAGGGAAAAAATGGGTCCCTATGTGAATGGATACAATATAGACAGCTATATTAAGCAATTGGGAAGTCCATCTTGGATAACTAAGCAGACTTATCATCTATTTTACCTCTCCTGCAGGTGCTGAGCTTGTAAACCTTGTTAATAATATTATGCTTCTTCAGCATAGCTGTGGCTGATAGTCCAGTTGATCTTTTAATAGCAACAGGGCCCAAAGTCCCACTTTTCCCATTAAACTTTCTGTTGGCCTCCCCCACCCTTCTCATAGTATCTGAAGCAGTGAGTTTTGCCACACACCAGTAGTCTGTAGGCCTCACGAGGAAATATGGCTGAGAACAAAGTGTTCACACACAATCCCAATAGGCATGAAAAACAGCAATAATAAGGGCTGAGTTGGTGGTTGGTGAGAGAAGAGGCAAGCAGTGCAGACCTCAGAGAGAAGAGGCAAGATCCTGCAGATCTCAGCAGGAACTATAGAGATCTGCAAGAATCTCTTTTTATTTTCTTTCCCTTATTTCTGTGTGATCTGCTTCTCTTTGCACCCTGAAGAATCCAGGGCTAAAAGTGCATCTCAGCCAAAACCACAGACCCATAAACCAAACCCATAACTACTTAAAATTGATCCCAGCTTCACTGAAGCAGCTCATAGACCTAAGTGAACCTTTCCACCAATGTGATCTTGGTTTGTGACTTTGTAGCCAAATCTGATGTGAAAGAAATTCCATGAGGTGCAAGACTTCAAAAGAGAAGTTCCTTGCAGCTCCCATTATAATATACAATGATGTAACTCCCCAGCTGACACATCTAGACAAAGCAGATAGGGGGCAAAGGGCTATTTAAGCTAAGGGACCCACTACTACCTCTCACACTTCTACAGAGTCCTTGGTCTCTGTTTCATACCCCCAGACTACAGCCCTGAGAAAATCGCAGATTTCTTGTAGAAAATGCGTGGCACGTGCACAAGTGAGGTATCATTTTTCAGGGAATATTCACAGAATTATGATTGATTTTGGCAAATGGTCTCAGTAGTTCCTTGAATATTCCATGAAAAAATGATACTTTACCCATGCACATCGCACATGCGGCAGGCACCATAAGCAATAGCGGAAAATATTATTTGAGGGGGGCTGAGCCCCACCTGACCCCCACCTCTGCCTCCCATAGTGCTGTTGTGGGGCCAGCGCATGCTGCAGCTGTAAATAGTGGCGGAGAAGTGACTGCACACCAAGCGCTGCCAGACGCTGAGACATGGCAGTGCTATGGTGATGCTGCTGTCACTGGCCGCTGCAAAAAGTTTGGGGAAATAAGCCCCGCTAGCCCTGGCCTTCTACTGGCTATGGCAGGCACACACAAACTGTCTCCCCACCCCGACAGTCCCCTGGCCCTCCAAACACCCTTTCCCCTTGCACCCTATCCACTTACCTTCATCTGGCTGCTTGGCTGCGTCCTGGCTATGCCCCCAGCAGCCATTTGCAGGCTGGGACATTGCAAAGGCCTGGGTTTTCCCCTTGCAGGCCAGAATGCTACCAGTCTGCAAAGGGAAACCTGTGCTTTTGCACATTTTTCTGGCACAGGCTTGCAAGACCCTTAAAAATCATGGTGTGGGGCTCATATCATGGTATCCATGCAGTCTGCGAAATTGCAATTTTTCTCAGGGCCCTACCCTAGACACATCAATATTGCCATCTCAAGCTGGTATCACAGTAGATTCACCAAGCTGCATCACTGCAACTTTTTCAAACTCATAACTGAACAAAAAAAGATGTTCTTGTATTAATATTGCATGCAACGGAAGAGTTTGATATCTCTACCTTAGAGTTTGGGTATTTGGGGAGTTTGGTATCTCGTAGTGTTCACAGATGGGCTAAATTTTGCCTGGCCTACAATCCTCACCATTGGTGGAATTGTAGTGATGGCGATTTACAGCCAATGTAAATGCAGCCCATATATTTTGTCCGCTCAAGCACACAGTAGTTTCTGCTGCTCTACACATTTAGTCATTCGTATCTATGGGGAGAAAAAGGCAGCTACAGGCACCATTCTGTCTCAGAGGTGACTTTTATGCCCATGTTCTAGGAGCATGGATAGCAGATCCCATGGAAAAAATGACTGGAAATTCCCCACCTGCTTCATTAGACTAATGTCATAAAGGAAGAGCTTTATTTTTATATAAGAATTATTTTAGATATGAAGGAAATTGGGTGAATTGACTCTGACAAAGTAAAAAAAGAATATGAACCAGCACCTGAACTAGATGCCTCCCTAGCGATTTGACCAATCACAAAATTCAGGTCCCCCCATCTCAGATCTGCAGTACCTCCTCCTCTTGAGGTTATTCAGCATGAGGTTGTCTAGTCCATAATAGAATCAATATATAATAGATGGCAGCTGTGAAATTTAGATTCAGAGCCAGATTCTGACTGATAAAAACCTCACATGCATAGTATTCATAGAGGTTCATACATAATGCTTAGGCTTGGGACTATCTTTACCCAAAATCAGATTTAAACTCTTTGAGGTTCCAAAGGAATTTGGGTATTCCTGCCCCCTCCCTCCCCCCATTACTTTTAATACTTTCTGTCTCTCTGCACATCCTGGGTCTGACAAGAGAAAGATTTTTTTTTTATGGACCATAGGTACAAAGATCCTACTACTTTCTTTGATGGTCATGTTACAAGCCATGTAGAAATCCATACTTAGGGGGTCCCAGCCATGGCACACAAAACCCCTATGTACATGCCAGTGAAGCAGACTGCCTGAAAAAGAGAGAGTTGTTTTATGCGTAATCAACAGTGGCAGCAATCTGCAATCTGGTTCTGCATTCCCAGGCACAGAATACCTCCTAGTGTTTCTTTGGGGCAACTTGGTTTTGCATTCATACTATAAGCACTGCTGAATTCCTAAGATAACAATATATGAAAGGCTAGCTTCTTGATTAAAAACTCCAAGTGTTGGTGTATACAAAGTATTGCATATGCATTTTTTCTGTTCATGCAAGAAATAGGCAATTTGTGCTGCAAGACCCAACCGCATGTGCAAAGTGGGCAGCTGAGCCTCTGCAAACGCAGTGTGGGAACACAGGGTCTGAGCATCCACACATACAAAAAGTGGGAGGGAAAAAGTCTGAATGCAAGAACCCTGGTGTTTGAACTCAGTGCTTGTATTTTGCAAGGGCCTTCTGGGCTTGGGCACTAAACTGATCTTGAAAGACGCATTAGTAACATATGACTTTTTCTGGACAGCCTAAACCATAGATGGTTCCACAGCAACGTATTTTAGCTTTCTGCTCCTACTTTAACTCTTTTTATATCTTCTATCAAATGTAGTTATTTTGATACAGTACATGGACCATGAAATAACTTAAATCCAAAAGCTTCATTTCCTTAAAAAAAAAAAAAAAAAAAAAAGCTACTGTTGTAAACAATGATCAAAAAGAACCGGGGAGCAAGCAATGCTCACTGGGTGGAAAATATTTGCAATGCTCTTTGGTGTATTTGGTTCCACGATCCCCCTAGTGTTTTGCAATAGTGCTTGGCCTGTAATTTTCAAGCCCTTTTGGAAACGATGATGAATCATAAGGTTTCTAGGTCTCAAGGAAAAAACGGAAAACAGTGAAGGCCCACAGTCAGGTTTCCTGGTTAAATATATGTTTGCTATGCAGGGTGAAGTCTTGGGTTTAATGAGCAGCTGCTATTTACTTATCTTTTGAATGGATCATTTTAAATGCATGTTGGAAAGTACCCTTCACCAAACTGCCCATTAAAAGGGAACTACAAAGTAAGTGGATTGTGTATGGGAAGTGTTTCTTAACTTACAATTGGAATAAGGGGACTGCTAAAACCTAAACAGAGAATATTTAATGGTGACTCCATGTCAATAAAAACATTAAACAAATGTGTTTTCTCTTCTTCCAGTTGGTAAGATGATTGAATAAAGATTTAAAACCATGACAGCTTTGTCAATATAAGAAAATGCTAATTTACAAAACTCATTCTGCACAGAATGGCTACAACTCCCTAGTGCATAAATAGGGTGAGCTTATTTGGTTTGGCTGGGACAGCCCCAAATTCTGGAGGCCAGTCCCGGCTGGCTGATGAAAATTAAAACAAGTGTCCAGGGCATGGGGTGTGGAGATAGAATGGCACAAATGGTGAAATAGAAAGCCCTAGAAGACCCCAAAATTGCCCTAAAATAGTTAGCTCGATTAGTGGAATGACCATTTTAAAAGGGGAAATGATTGTTAACACCTGTGAAGTAAAGAACAATGGGTCATTAGTGAGCCATTGACCATTTTACCTACCTGAATAGTAATAGAGAACTTCCCCACCCTAGCCTCTGCCTGCAGCAGGGACACTGACTTGAGGGGAGGGGAGGAGAGGGGGACAGGGGTAGTGTTCTGGATTTTATATTGTCCCATATGGCCACCTATGCATAAACCTCTTCCTTCTGTTGTTATATAAAACAGAGTTAAAATCGCATGTAATGAGATGACAAGATAATTCAGTTAACTTTTCTTTTGTGTTCTAGGGCTGCCACAGGCTCTTGGAGAGACGCATAGTGAGACTCAAAGAGCCAGTGTTTTGGACAATAACTGTTTATGAAATGCTTGATCATACACAGTGCGGAGCACAGCCAATGGCAACCGAGCCTTCGGGGTCAGCTGTTCTGGCATTTCACCAGGGCAAAAAATAGCCCTATGTATTTTGACTAAATGATTAGTGAGAAGGTCTCTAATGGAGCAAAACTCCTGATTCCCATAGCTGATGTGAGCTTTGATAAAGCCTAGAGCAGCAGGTAGGTTTGGGCCTTGAAGGAGGTCTGCAACGTGACAAAAACTTTGGCAGGGCAGTCTGGAAAAATAAATATGGTGTCAGCAGATCAGTTGGTCCTGAATTCTACTCGCAGCAGTCCCTAGCCAAATTCACTTCCAGTGGGGAGGCAGTGACCAGATGGTATGCTTTTGTACATACTTGTGTGTAGCTGTGACCAGTAAGAACGAAAGAGGTCAATAAAAACAAAGGTTCGTGTTATAACATGCTGGCCACTTCACTTCTGCACTGGGGTTAGCAATGCATGGGATTGGCCTGGATGGTTCATTCCCTACCATTCAATCCAGCATTCTTTGTCTAATGGAACCACATACTTCAGATGAGAAGATCAAATGTTGTTTCCTCCCTTGTACAGTCTTTCAAGTAATAGCTGTCATCCCCATGACTTATGACCAGTTAAACTACTGCCACTTTCTCAAGAAAGATCAACATGCTCCACTGTTCGCTTGGCAAGCTCCAAGTGATATGTCCAGTAGATGGCTGAAGCCTTCCTTTATGTTCATGAGTTCCATTTGATGCATAGTTGGATGATTTGCCAAGTCCTATATGACCCTCTTGCAATTTAAAATGTATGGACAAACCTCAGGGAAATGGGTTTTTCCTTGAAACTTATTCCAGGCTGAGGAAAGACAATGAGAAAAGACTCCCACACTGAGCTGGCATTACTACTTCTAAAACCCTACACTTTCGAGGGAAGTGGAACAGGTTAAATGAAAATGTCAAATGGCTCTGAGCAGGGAAAAATATCAAGATTTGTGTTTCCTTTGTGTTCTGGTGAAACCTAACTTTGGAGCAGTGGGAATGAGTGCCTGATTTGAACTTAAGTGACTTCCCACTTCTGGCTTCTCCCTTAGCTTTTTCACTTAACTGGAAAACAATTTGGCTATGGCTGTTTCTTGACTGGTGAAATCAGAGTCAACTTTTTCCTTCTCAGTTGAAATAAACCTCTTTCATTTGATTTGCCTCTCAAGCCACACCCTTTCTGATCCACATACTCATGTGACCATTAGTCCTGCTTCACTTTGCCCATAACAAAGTGGAATGCTGGTAGGACCTCAATAATCCATGCTCGTTTAAAGGGAGTACTGAATATGCACCTGGGGAGGAAGAACCAGCACCATACCTACAGGCTGGGGAACTCCCTTCTCGTCAGTGCAGAGGCAGAAAAGGATCTTAGATTCATCATTGATGCCAGGATGAATATGGGCTGGCAGCATGGGGATGCAGTCAGGAAGGCCAACCGTACCTTGTCATGCATCCACAGATGCATCTCATGCAGGTCCAAGGAGGTGATCCTCCCCCCTCTATGTGACACTGGTCAGGCTGCAGCTGGAGTACAGCATCCAGTTCTGGGCGCCACACTTCAAGAGGGATGTGGACAGCATAGAGAGGGTCCAGAGGAGGCCACTCGCATGATCAGGGGGCAGCAGGGCAGGCTCTACGAGGACAGGCTACAGGA
>NW_017729000.1:21260410-21276567 GCF_001723915.1 Gavialis gangeticus
GGGGTCTTTAAGACAAGGCTAAACAATCACCTTGCTGGGGTCATTTGACCCCAGTACTCTTTCCTGCCATGGCAGGGGGTCGGACTTGATGATCTGCTCAGGTCCTTTCCGACCCTACCAACTATGAAACTATGAAATATGGCAAATCTAGTGGAAATAAACTCCATCCTACCATTTCTGACAGTTTTACCATTGGCTTTAGTCAGAGCCAGTCTGAGCCCCTAAAACAGCAAATCCAAGAAGAGAGACATCTAGTACAAACACACTTTGCTCCCTTTGCTCTGACAGTTTTAGACCGGTTTTAAATGTTTGTGGTGGTCCATCACGGTGGGCTGGAAAATAAGCAATAGTAAAAGCAGTAGCATCCTGAGTAATTTGACAAAACATTGCTGCTTTTCAGCCATAAAATCTTTGCTTAGAATGGCAGGGGGGAAGAGAGGTTTTCATGAAAATTATACAGTGTATGGAGCTGCCTAAGAAGATGTCAGTCCAAGCATGATACAGCAGAGAAGAAAGCTAGTCATCTGGTTAATGGGATTTGGAAGGTAGATTCACCCTGCCACAGATTTTGTAAGTGATCTTGGGTGAGTCCCCCACCCCGGAGTTGGCAGAAGAAAGGGTGAGTTGCACCCTGTGAAAGGGCTGAGCATTGGGATTTAGGAAGGTTTTCTACCACGAGTCCACTTCTTGGGTGACAGCTTGACGCTAACATTGCTATGAGCTGCATTCAGTTTACACTCATCTGTCTCCAGTCAAAGATAGCTTTCTTCACTTGCCAGGATGTTGATCAAAGGTATTGCTGGGATATAGTTTCAGTGGACATTTTCTTCACCTCTATCAATTCCACCTATGCACATGGGGAACCTATGCACGTATTAGAACACATCGGAGCAGACTTTATTAATCGAGTCTGCTGGAGTCATGCACTTGTCCCTGTGCTTCAAAATGGCTTTAATTAATGAACTAGCTTTAGTTAAAGTGCCCCCACCAGCATTTTACAGAGCAGGATGGTGATTACAGGAGACACTGGGAGCGTTTTAATTAGAGCAGCTCCCAAGAGCCACTTTAATTAAAGCGCCCCCCCCCACACAAGCACGTGTAAAGATATCTAATGTAGCATATAAAAATACTATATAGAAACATCACAGTCCCATAAACCCTTTAAAATTGGGAGTGTAGTCACACTTGGCCTTAGGTGGGTCATACCAATTAGCACCCAGCCACACCCCAATCTGAGGCTGTAGGAATTCCAGGTAAATTTATTATTTATTAAACCCTGAAGACAGGATCTCAAGGACTAGACAAATAAGTGGTCACATATTCAAAGTTTGCATCATTTTATATTATTTGCAATTCAAATGCCTTACTGTGATGAGATCTTTGGTGATTGTCTGTCCATTATAAATTGAAAGCCATTCATTTCTGTTTCTAGTTATGCCAGTGTTGAACATCCCCAATGCAGCATCGGAAGGCATGTGGAATAGTCCTACTAATGCATGACTGTGTTTGCAGTGCTTTAAATCACTGGTTTCCATGCAGCTGATTTTCATATAGTGCTCACTTTTCACTCAATCTCCCTCCAATTCAAATAACAATGTATTGATTTACGGACTGAAGGAAAATCAGTAAGATGGCAGAAAAGAAGGAAATTAACCTAAAAAAATATCTTGTGGAGTGGGGAAGGGGGAGCAAATGTTCGGTCAGAAAAAAATCAGCTTGGAAAAAATATATATTATGTCATCTAATCAAGCTTTTTGTACAACTTATCTCAGGATACGCCTATTCCAGAAGCTAAGGTTAGATGCCACTCACAGTAGGTTGCTAGTTTACATGTTACCTTAGGGTTGTTGCATTCAACAATGAAAAGTGTAATAATAACTTAATTTATATTGTTGCCATTGACTCTGAAACCTAATGTGTTGCACTTTGAATAAAGAGAGGCTCCTCTCTCCTTTGGAGAGACTGTTTCAGGCTTTCCACCAGCTCAGCCAGGCATCACTGAATCTCTCACATCTTGTTCACATTGTGCAGACTATTTTCATAACCACAAGTGATAGAAACATTGGAAACAGCAGCACCGTGAGCTGGCAATCTGTCTAACTGAACTGCCCCAAACTAGCCCAATTGCCTTTGGCATGTGTGAGGAGGAATCTCATCCTTCTGAGCCGCGTAGCTCTTGCAGCAATGTGAAAGCAGAGCGGCGGCTGCGTCTTACTTGAGAATTCTTGCTCATTCCTTCTGTGGGCTAGGAAGCAATACACCCCCCTTGAGTGATTTGATTGGCCTGTTTTTGAAGTCTCAGTGTACTGCCATAGTTTCAAAGAGAGGCTAAACATTTAGATATCTGATGCCAGGAAAAGGTGGGTGGTATCATTTGCAAACACCAAGGAACATACAGCTGGGTATTAACTGAATCAGACTGCTGTTATAATTGTTGTTTTCTAAGCTGAAGTAAAAAGGAGAAAGAAAAGTGCTTTCTTACTAGTGAAGTTATTGGTTAAAGTTTTGAAGTTTAAAACAAAAATGTATTACATCTAGAAAGCTGAGAAGGGCCTGATGCAAACCCGATTGAAGTGAATAGGAGTCTTACTATTGATTTCACTGATCTTTGGATCAAGCTAGTGATGGGCAAGACATTTGAGGGAGCTTTTGGACTGAAAAAGATAAATAGCATGAACATTGACTAGGGTCAGGTGAGCGTGTGCTGTACAAACTCCTCCCAGACAGCTCTGTCAATGTATTGAGTTGATCTGTACTGTTCCCTTGTCCTGTGGGTCAAAGGCCAAGCCAGCTTGATACACCCACTGCCAGTGGGTGGGTGATTTTTTTTTTTTTAAACCTTACTGGGTTACTCATTTGACTGTTTAAAACACATTTGTTTCAGCTGTACTGTCACCATTTATATACTCACTTTCTACAAATATTTGACTGCATATGGTTTACTGTCAGGAAGGATCATGGAACCAGCAATTAAAGGAATACCGAGGACTATTTCCAGGAAGCAAATTTTGGAATTTGTAAAACTCAAAGGGACGTGATTTTAAGAGTTACCCCAGCTGCTGTGCCATCAGGGTATAAAACTACTGGGCAATACTGGACATGTCCTGTCAAAACTGCCATCCTGGGTAGAAATGTAAATATCCAACGTTTGCTACAAATTGCTTCTGAACAGTCAATAGACCAACAAGTCTTTGTAAGAACGTATTTAGCAAACGAGTTTGGAGAAGAGCAGAGGGGTAAAGCTGCCTGGGTGTTTCTTATGGGAAAAGAGTCAAAATCCATCAAGCTATTCACACTGAACTATTCACCCAGATCAAATATTGCTGAATTTTTCTATGATTTTCTGGCACAGGGACAGAAGCTTCCAATATGCTGGAAACCAAGATAAGAAACTATGCTGAAACGTGGTTCTAACTAAATTGGTTTCTAACATAGCTTGGCTGGGTGCCTCGTCCCAAAAAAGGTGCAAGGGGAGTATGTTAACTCGCAGAACCACTAAGACCCCTGATTGAATTGCTTGCTTTTTAAGTGGAGTTAAAGAACAGGACTAAACTATCTGTAAATCACAAGCCTTGACATATCCCGTCCCAGTCTATTATGACTTCTTAGCACAATTGCCTTGGTTTCAAAATCCTTCAGGTTAGAGATCACGTTCCACATCCACTTTAGTTTTAATTGTAATTCTTTTCAGTTGCACTCTCCAGAAAGCCAAATGCAAACTCAAAGGATGTCCTGGAAGGCTGAATGCAAAACTGCTGAGGAGGCAATTTTATAAAATTAATCCTAATAAAGAAAACAGCTGCTGTGACTGTGATCTTGGGCAACCAGCTTGCAATGATGATCAGCCTTAGTAGCATTTGGGGGAAGGTGGAGGGGGCTAAAAGCCTTTTTCATATCTGTCACTTCCCAAGGGTTTTCAACAATACCCCACAAAATACTGTACAAGTGTTGTCTGCATCTTAGGTGTGATATGATAATAATCAACTATAGTAGTACCACCTTGAAAGCAAGGAGGCGTATTTTTACATGAGATGAGGGCTAACTTTTTCTAATGTGGGAAAGTTTATTGACACTTGGAAAACACGGGTGCCTACCATGCTTGCATCTAACTTAAAGCATCCTCTTTTGAAAACTTGGGTTTGAGTGCTCAGTAAGGGGGATAAAAAAGATCACTTCTACCTCCACATAAAGATGAAAGAGCCTGTGAACTCAGTGGGACGGGGGGCCATAGGTTTGTACAGTGCCCAGCACCACAGGGGCTGTTACTTCAGGAACCTCCAGGCGATTTCATAATACAAATATAACAACTGTTGAAAAGCTGTTGTAAGGAAACCAGCTCATCTTGCTTTCCCTGAGTAAAAGGAGGAGAGCTCTGCTTTTGGATGGCTCTGCAAGGAGTGTAAGTTTAATTATGAAAAGGCCTTCTTGGTTGTAATCTGTTTCCAGCTCAATTCCTTTGCTGGAGAAATCCCCTAAACGTGTTGTCATTCCTTATTTATTGATTGCAGGTATTTGGGGTTTAATTGAGCAAGTCGGTCGTGGCCTAGGGCAGGAGTGGCGCTACATGAGCAATTAAATCTGATTAGCCAGAGCCCCTTTAAGACCCAGCTGGGTGATTGATAACCGAGACCGGCATTCCTCAATTGACTCGCTACATCAAAAAGGAAAAGGGCTTAGCCGATAAATGCATGGGTCCAGCATGAAAAATAGCAATGCAGTTGGGCAGATTAGACTTGTAAAGGAGCTGAGCTGGAAGCGGGGGAGGGAGAGCCGGGGAGGAACGACTCCAATCCGCTCCTCAAACAAACCTCGAGGTGTCCCTTCCTTCAAAGAAAACCTTGGGCTGCAAAGGGGGGAGCGAAACGGGACGAGGCCGCCGAGCCGTGCCTTGGCCGCGCCGCGGCCCTGGGGACCTGCACGCCATCCATAAAGCTGTCGTCTGTTTGTTAGTGTGTTTATCTGCTCCGTCATTAGCTCCTTTGCCCGGTAGTTTGAGCAAATAAACGGGCAGGAGGAGGAGGAGTGACCCACTCCCATTTATCACGCCGGGAGCCCCTGCCCCGGGACCGGACCCTCGGCTCCTGGGCAATTTCCTCCGCGCTTCCTGGTCAGTTTCTGCCCGTCCCGGGGGCCGGCCCCGTCCACCGTCCCGCGCCGGGGCGAGAAGCCCCCGGCCCCACCGCGGCTGCGCACAGGAAACCCGGCAGCGGGTCTGGCGGTCGCCAAGCCCCGGGCTGGGGGCGGGGGGTGCTTGCCCGGGGTAAGCCGTGTCTGACCGCTTGACTGCCCGCGGCTGAGGCGATTCGCAACTGATCTGGTTGTCTTGAACCTGGAATAGGAAACCGTTTCCAAAAAAAAAATGGCAGGAGGGAGACTGGATCCAAGGGAAAGGGATGCCCCGTGCCCTGAGGAGTGATCCTGGGCGCATCAGCGGTCTCCTCTGCTCTCCTTCCGCCTGTTTACCTGCGGCGGCTCCTGCCAAGCGGCTAGGTTGTGACATACAAAGCGACAGGAAGGGAAAAAATCAGATCGGGGCGAAAACATGTCTCGGGGATCAGATTTGATCCATCCAGGAAGGGAAATGTGCATCCTGGCCTGTTGAGCGCTTGGCTTGGCTTGGCTTGGCTGGGGGGGGGGCCTTCCCCCCGCCCCCTTGAAAAATTGGGAAAGCATAACCATTCAATAGGCGCCCTGCTAACTTCTCTGCGTGGCAACAGGCACCAGGCTTCCCTCTCGTGATGCCGCTGCTGCCCCGTGTCCCTGTGCCCCCTGGGCACTGCGTAGGCCTCCAGAGAAAGGGAGAGAGCAGCCTCTTGTATGTGCTGACTTTACACAAGGATCAAAACAGCATGAAAGGAGAAATGGTTGGGGAGGGCAGGGGAGGAGGACGTCAGCAGGAGCTGGACTTCTAAAACCCTTCCGCCCTATAGGCTTTAATATTAAACACCCCCCCCCCAGGAGTCTCAGACACTGTATTAATTAGTGCAACCACCCATGAAAAGTTGGGTTTGGAGCAGCATTCTTTGCCCTGTGTGAAACAGCAACCCTAATAAACAATTGTTAACTTGGCCTATTGCCTCTGGTAAATTACACAGCATTAAAAAATAATGCTTTTCATATTAGGCAGTAATTAAAGGTTTGGACAGCTTTAAAACAAGAAGGGGAGGGGGGAATCAAAGAAAATATAAAAATGTTCTTTCAAGAGTTATGGGAGGCTAATAAAGTATGTCTGTTATAGTGCACCGCTTTGCCCCCAGCTACAGCCAAGCTGGAGCCACTGCAATTGCCTCTCAATAAGATAATGATATTCCTTTCTCTGCTATTAAAAGGCTCCCAGTGCAAACTTAAAATGATTTATTTAATTTAAGAAATTATGAGGTGTAACTTCAAAGCCTAAGCCGTTCGTAATGGAAAACACCAGGTTGTTTAAAATTATAATAATAATTGTTTGGAATACAGTGACATCAAAGTGCTTTCATCACCAAATAAAATATAGCACAGACCCCCAAATCCAGTGGAGTTTATTGAGTAGACATTTTTGGTGTGTTTTTATTATTTCCTTATCAAGAGACATTATTTTAGCAGCTCCTTTTCTCAGCTTTGATGTTTTGACAGTCTTAAATTAATTTTATTGCATTTTTTGGCTCAGCGATGGGAGATTATTCTGACTGCTTATTTTTCATTATGACTTTTTTTGTTTGCAAGAGCCAGTTTGTTATTTAACACAGCACCTTGATAGCTCCCTCGAAATGAATTGGCCATTACAGATCATTAGGAAAGCAAAGAATTCTGTTTTCAAGCAATCCATTACGTGTCTGGGAAACTATCTCTACTTAAAACAAACTTTGAACGAAACGCTGGCATCATCGCTTTAATAAAAGGAGCAGCATTTTTTCAAGTACATTTTTTCCTTTACGAGATTTCTTGTTTATTCAAAACGCAGAGATCTCAAATGTAGAGCGAACGAGACTATTTGCCCAAACGGCTTGCTTTTACAGTAAAACTATCACAGAGTGTTTTAATTTCCTCGAACATTGTTATAAAAACACAGATCGCGCACGTAGCTTTGCGACTTCGCTTCCCAGCAAAGCAGAAATTATTCCAGCCCCCGCTTTTAAATAAAGAAGGTCGCGTTTGAAAATATATTCCAATTGCAGCTTTATAGACCGGCATTCCCACTAAAACAGCAGGGACAGAATTGCTTTGCTGTTTAAAGACTAAAATATAACGGATGGAAAGATTTTTATACCTTTCGTGCAACTAGTTGAGAACTACAACGGCGTTGGTTGCTAGCGACAGCCAGATACTTTCTGTCGGACGCTGTGAAACGCATCAGGGTCGGGAGGAGCGCGGGGGGGAGAAGTCGAGCTCCTGGGACTCTGCTATGGAAAGCGAACATCGGTTTACACCGTGACCCGCCTGTCAGTTTACACCCCCCCCCTTGGTATATTTCACTTGTCTATATATATATATATAGACAAGAGAAATATACCAAGGGGGTGTATATATATATACACCCCCTTGGTATATTTCACTTGTCTATATATATATATATAGACAAGAGAAATATACCAAGGGGGTGTATATATATATACACCCCCTTGGTATATTTCACTTGTCTATATATATATATATATATATACACACACACACACACACCCTTGGTATATTTCATGTATATATATATACACCCCCTTGGTATATTTCACGTATATATATATATATATATACACACCCCCCTTGGTATATTTCACTTGTCAATATCATGTGGTGGGGCATTCTCCCCTGATCTAAACGAGAACTAACCATTGCCTTTGCAGCAGCTTTGGCGAGAAAAAAAATACATTGGGGGGGGGAATATTTCTACCAGCAAAATGTAAGTGGGAAAGGGGGAGGGGGGATGAAAGAGAAGTGCCGTGCTTTTTCTATTGATTTTTTTTTCCCCAAAAAAGCTGCCCCGTAGAAATGGTCCTTTAAAAATCCTCGTGTTCGTTATTTATTTCCGTCTTGGACGTTATCTCACTCGCTGATGTGCCTTGCTGAGCAGATGCGCGTCCATCAGCCGGGGGAGCGCTCCGGCGAGAGCGGCGGGCAGGGCCCGGGGGAGCGCACTAACGCGGCCGTTGCCCGTCACAAGGACCATTTCTGGTCGGTGACTTCAGAAGCGTCAGCTCCGAGGTGCGCGAGTGCTGCCGAGCTCAGACTCCGGCCCCAGCTCCTGGATTTCACGAGGTTTTGGTGCTGTCTCCTGCAGCTCTGCTGCCACAAGGAAAACCGCCCCAGTGTGGTTTTTTCTCTTCCCTCCGAGCCCATTGGGAAGCTTGGTTTTCTCGTTTGTAATTTTTGCGGTGGCTGTAGCTATTACACTTGCATTTCTGGATCATGCATGGGTGTGTGAGGGGGATGGGGGGGGGTCCATAAGTTATGCAAATTATAAAACTCCTATCGAGTGTATGGAAGTTAGTCTCTATTTATAGACTATGTCGAGCCTGGTAAGGCAATACAGCGGTCCATAAATCTCTGCAAGACAAAGACACGCGCCCAGCCTCTCTCTCTACCTGCGTGCATATAACACATCACGCAACCATACATGTGAGAGGGATCTAAAAGCAAAATCCGAGAGCGGGGAATAGCCCCGATCCTGGTCTGTGCGGGAAAGAGATGCTGGAGCGATCTACCCTGCCCTGTCCTGTCTTCCGACCCGATCTGTCAGATTGTCCTGGGAAGAGCTCGAGGTTGTATTTGCCTTCGCATGGGCAGGGGGACTCTGGGCTGAGTGCCCTGCTCCGGCGCCCGCCCCGCGGAGCAGGTGGCCGCTGCTGCGGGTGTTAAGCAGGTGAGTCGAAGGGAGCGGATTCTGCAGGGCAGACCCGGCTCCTCCTCTCTGTCCCGCGGGGATGCTCTTGCTTAGCACACCCGCCGCGGGGACACGGCTTGGAGACCGACCCACCACTGTCGGCCCAGGGGAATGGGCTCCCGGGACAAGACTCTCGCTGTCAAGTAGAAAAATGTCCTCCCCCCCCCCCCCCCCCGGGTCGCTCTTCCAAGACCCCCGGGCTGCTTCTCTCCCTGCCTAGGACCCGGATCCTCCCGTCACCGTCCCCTACAGCCCCCAAAGCTTCCCTTATCAGTCGACCGTGAGCCAAGCCCCCCACTGAAACTCCCCCCTCCCCGGGGGGCGCTTTATGACATGCAGACTAATAGCCCCTCACTAGCAACTTCAGTTCTCTCCTAATAAACTGCAGGAAAATGCCGGGGTCGGGCCAGGAAATGTGACAACATGAAATGCAAGACGCCGAGGGCTGCGGGTTTTCTGGTGGGGAAGGCAGGCTTGGCGAGCCCGTGTCCGAGCTCCTGCCAGCAGCCCCCGCGTCCCGGGGGAGCGGGGGGGGGGGGCACGGCTCTCTGCTCATCGCGCTGGTATGTTAAGGATCGGGCTAATTGATCGCGTTGCATTTTCCCGCTTATTATTTATTGCTCTAATTACTGCTCGCTTTCTACTGGAATTTGTTTGAAATACCTACCTGGCTATACCTGGAGCCCTTGCCAGCTCCCTCCAGCCTGGCTTCTAATCGCCGCATCTGCTTTGTGTCAGAAAATACTTTGGAAGGCATTTAACTTTGCATTAAAATAACTAATTAAAGGCACGCCCCCGCCGCCTCTTGCGAAAGGTGGGGGGGGCTGGAGTCCCGGCGTGGTGCTTAATGGGAGCAGCTCTGATTTCCCTGCAGGTCCTGTGATTGATTCGGGTTACCAACCCTCCCGCAGGGCTGCGCCCATAGGAGGCGGCTGATGAAGTCTCCGGAGTTAATGCCCGACACCTCCCTCTCGTAAACTCTAATACTCAATTGCCTCCGCCTTTCTGGAGGCTTTAATTGGCGCAAGTTCATCAGGGGCGCGGGGCCGGGCCCCGGCGGGCTGCGAGCAAGTGTCACGGGCCGGCCCCGCTTTGTCATGCTAACAGCAGCGCCCGCGAGGTTGGAGCATTTCCTTCAACACCCTTCTGCTCGGCAATAAATCTGTATCCCATTTAAGGATCTCTCCTAACACTCGCACAAAGCTCCCGTGCTCAAAGACTTTCCAGCGAAAAGATTTAGATGTAATCCCTGACACCGCTGATTTATGCCCAAGGTGGAGAATACCGCTGCTTTATTTATCGCCCTGCCAGCCCCGGTTAAGCAGGCGCTCAGGGAACATTTGGGGGCTGCGGGCTGGAAAGGGAAGGGGGAGGGGGTGTTTCCCCCTCTCCCCTGTAGTCAGGGGTAATGGTGTCGGGGAGGAGAAAAAGAAGCGGTTGTCTCAAGTTTTTATGTGGCAGTAAATACTAATTTGAAAAGTCTGCCCCGGGTGTCGTGCTCCTCCGGGTTCGTGCCTGCAAGCTGCGCGGAAGGGACCGGATCCGAAGTGCGCGGAGCTCGGCGGGGGCCTTGCTGCGGGTGCGTGGCCAGAGCCCGGGCTCCTGAAGCCCTTCGTGAGATAAGGGAGCGACCCGAGTCCTGACTTCGGGTCTAGACCGAGTCGGGCACCCTAAGAGACCAAGACCCCGCCGCCGGCAAGCTCGGGGCCCCATCCTGAAAGCTGCCGAGCTTCCTCAGCTCCCTCCAGCTCGGCCAGTGTTAGGTCAAGAAAGCCCAGGAGGGTTAAAGGGGTGCCCCCGCTCAGTCCTGTTTAACCCTTGTTCTCCCTGCCGCGTGCAAAGGCACGGGCAGACATGGCTCAAGGGCGAAAGAAAATCCCAGCTGCAAAAACACGAATCAAACAAGCAATCAAACAAAAACATCCCACCCCTAAATGACCCCCCAAAAGGCTCCCCATGCACAGGTGACGACGAAAACGGTAACGCCGCTCATGCTCCTCACCCGTTTTATTAGGAAAGAAAAATGTATTGATCGGGATCCGAGTCCCTTGGCTGGCTTCTCTGGAACAGGATGGTTTTCTTATCCAAGAGGAAAAACAGGGGAAAAGGCAAAAGCACCACAGTGAAGCAAGGGTTAGGGGGAGCACGCATGTCTCCAGGAAATCAGCAGGGGAAAGACTGACTGCATCGCGCCCTGATCCGGCAGAAAGGACCCTGCAGCCTCAGGCCGCACCTGTTCCAGTCCAGGAGAGGGACCACGGATGAGAGCCCAATGCAGGGGTGATGAGGGGGAGGGAAATGCATTACATTCCCACTCGGCCATAATACAGCTTATCCTGACTTGTCCTCTGTGTCTAGACTGCGAAGCCTCGACCTGTCTAAGCACCACTCCTGTGAACTATAGCACGAACATTTGCTGGCTCTTCTCTCACTGAAGGTAAACTCCCGGGGAGGGGACTGAAGTCCAAATCAAATGGAGATGCAAGGGATTGCGCCCAAGAGGCAAGCAAAAATGTCAGTATGACACACAATAGTGCAAAGAACAGAGGCGCCTGAGAAGAGTTGTTAAAAAACAACCAAAGCTCATAAAAGCCTTGGCTTTTGACCTTGAATTTTTGGCTCAGCCTGCCACGGATTTGGCTTTTATTCCTATTAAGATTTAGAGAGGGCAAAAAAATAATAATAATAAATAATACAGGCAAAACTACACAGAAAACGCTGGATATCCTCTTTGATCATGACCCAGGACTGCTCAAACAGAACTGTAAACTCTGACAAACCCACACGCACTTGAGCAAGTTTTGTGGTTTTTTTTAAATTTAATTCGAAATAAGAGATAAGGAAAGAATAAATCTTCAATAAAATATATAAACTTGTACAAGGCATCCCTTTCAAAGGGACTTTAATATCACGGGAAAGTGGGGCTGGGTGAGGGGGACTGGTCAGGGGTTGACAACACAGGTCAAAAACTTGGAGTAAGTCAAAACTTTGTGGCTCGCTTCTTCCCCACAATATTCTAAAAAATGTACATGCAGGAGACATCCTACCTTCTGCAGTCTGTATCCTCTATCAAAACCTTGCCACAAAATTTAGCAATAGCAATAAAACAATAAAATAATTAAAAGAAGAAATCCGGGCTTAGACAATCCCACTTTCACAATAAAACCAGGGGAGATGAATAGCATCCCTACTGCCCATGTCTTGGGTTGGTTTTTTGTTTTTTGGGTTTTTCTTTTTGTTCTTTCTTTTTTGCGGGGGGTACCTGGGTCTCTCTGTGAATTGAGCATGATTTCTCTCATTGACATTCTCTTTGCCAGGTAATCTTTAAAAATCAGATTATTGCAAATAAACAAGGGTATGCTCTGATAATCTTTGCCGGCTCTCTACTTCAAAAAATATATAACCCAACTATTTTCTCTGCGTCTCTGTTTCCCTCCTTTAAATAACAAGAGAGAGCCCAGAATACAGATGTAGGTGAAAATACGGGGCAGCAAAGCAGGATAGAGGATCCCAAAAATCTCTGAATTCTTCCTTCCCCTCCACGGGCCTTAATATTTAAGAGATTTATACAGATCAAAAATATACATGAGCCAAGGGGGAGGAGGGGGTTACTTAACTCATATAAGGGGCCGATTCTGCATTCTGCCTATTACCCTTGTCTGGACTATCTTTGGGTGGGTTTCCTGCTCAAAAAGGCAGGAACTTTGGTGCCTTTGGCCTCTTCTCTATTTACATTATGAATATAGCTATCATTTATTTTGTTTACAAGCCCCGCAAAACTCTTACACCTTATTTAACTTTCCCTTCCAATATTGAGATCCCATTTAGAGAATGAACTTTTAAAAACAGATCTTGGGCTTTGCCTGGGGGAACTAGGCCTCAGATAGAAGACTGCTGGTTTACCCATTTTTAGTGTGTAGTATTAACCCCCCTCCCCCCTATTTAATAATTGGTATATGTTTTTACATGTTCCTTTTGGGATCAGTCCGAGTGCTCAGATCACACTCAGAGGAGAGCTAGCAGGTTCCTCCCCCCTGCCCCTCCGACCTGGAGCACAAACAGGTTGCTTTGCTTTTATGCCTAGGCAAACTCCTAGACACTTGGTATGGCACATGCAGACAGAAAGGCCAGTACTGCTATGGTACCGCATTCTCAGATGGGACAAAATCCACCAGAAAGTCTCTGCTTTTGCTTTCCCATCTTCTTAGGATAAGTGGTACATGCTATATCCGACAGGAGTAGCATAGAGTCCTACAGGTGAGATGGGGAGCACAGGTCTGTGAAAGGGATAAGATGTTCCATACAGAGAAGCAGCCTGGATGGGAGAATTGATGGGGAAGGGTAGGCTGAACCCAGATGGCAACATGGGCTTGGCAGCCATTTTAAGCTTCTCTAACTCAGCTTCCTGCAGTCTCTTGGCCTTGGCCCTCCGGTTCTGGAACCAGATTTTGACCTGGGTCTCTGTGAGGTTGAGCGAGCTGGAAAACTCTGCTCTCTCCGCAATGGACAGGTATTGCTTCTGCCGGAATTTGCGCTCCAAGGCCAGCAGCTGGGAGGTGGTGAAGGGGGTCCTGGGCTTCCTGTTAGTCTTGTGCTTCCTTAGGGTGCAGGCTGTGGGACTCAGGTGTCCTGGAAGGAAAGAAAAGGCCAGTTACTGAAAAAGCAGAGGAGGAAGAGGATACTTAAAGAAGAGGTGGGGTGAACTGGGTTTGGGGTCCACCACTCCTGCCAGGAAACCCCATCACAAGAGTCTAGGGACCAATGCTCCTAAGAAGGCACTAGCAGCAGCTTCCAGCCAAGGCAGGAGGTCAACTCCTGGGCTGAAAGGGCAGCCAGGACTTCACACAAGGCAGAACCTGTCAGTGATCCAGTGCTGTAGGATCCTCAATGGGGACCCCTGAGGCTGGGGTACATGGTGCAGGGCTTCAGAGCCTGGTGCCAGGATGCCCCAGCTGGCTGTGGTCAGTGGGACAGACCCGGCTCATGCAAGCAATAGGATCCCAGGTGTATCCTGCACCGGGTCCCACCCAGCAAACCCCACTTGTCCTGGAGGGAGCTTCTGCCCGGGACTGGAAAATGAGGGGCGATCCTCCTTTTATTTGACACTGTTCTTAGGGAAACTGTGGTCAGTGTTGCCCTTGAATTACTTTGTTTTGCCTTCCTTTTCCTTTCAGCCAGGCAGCAAGCTGGCTTTCAACATTTCTCTTGTTTGACATACACGAATGTAAAAAACAGAAGTGGATGTTCCCGATTGCCGCCTTCTCCAGCCCCATCCTATGAAGGACAGGGGGTGCAGCAACCCCCCCAAAGATTTAGCTTTTAATATTGGCCTGATACGGATTGCCTTGGAAGTAAGCCTGGAATGGGCGCAGCTTTAACACTTGGGGGACTCGGTTTGCTTTGCAACTCGTTTCAGAGGGGAAAACAGGCAGGTCTGAAGTTGAATATTGAAAGTGCCACTCAGCCTGCCCTCCATGCAACCCCCCGGCCCTGCTTTTAAGAAATGTCACATCTGCCCGTCCTCTCGATTGCCCCTTGCTTTTGCAGAGAATTGCGGAGGGATTGTCTGAATTTGCGAGTGAACCAGGCGGGTTTTTAAATGCAGGGATTGCAATGAGATTAAAAACCAACCAACCAACCAACCAACCAAACGGCAGTATTTCAGAACAAGGAGGAGGAGAAGGGAATGATTTGATCTAGATCTTAAATCCTGTTCTTTCTACTGCACGCAGGGGGCGAGTGGGAAAACAGCCCGTCAGATGCAGCCCCGTGCTGACCCGGGCCGCTCCAGTGCGGGACAACCGCGCCCGGGCAAAGCTCTCCCCAGCCAGGACTGCCGAAAGGCCTCCTTCCTGCTCTCCTACTTCCCTCCTTGCAAAGCAGGCGAAGGGGAGGAAGAGGAGACGAAGGGTTTGTCCTAAAGGGCGACTCGCACAAAACTGCCGCAAAACGAAAGCACGTCTGTCTGCTCGGGTTTCCACTGCAGCCAAAGAGGAGAGGTGCGGAGTCTTCAAACGGCATCAGGAACTGGCCCGGCGGGGGGAAGATTTTTGCTGCTTGCAAAGCAGGCGGAGGACTCACTTGAAGACCAAGCAGAGGTTTCCGCTGACACTTGCCAGCTTGAACCTATGCCTCGTCCGCCCTGCGACTGCCTGGCAAGAGCCTGGTCGGGCGCAGGGGGGTGGGGGTCTTCCAGCCTAACCCGCCGGCGCCGGCAGAGAAGCGAGCGCTTCCCCTGCGCTTTTCATTGCACCCTTGGACCCGATCACCGGGAATTATAGCAGCGTCCCGATCACAGGATCCCACCGTGAAGTCTTCTGGTTCCTCCGACCATTCACTCACCCCCCCAAAGTAGCTTTTCAGAGACCTCCGTCTACCTGCCGAGATGGCCCAGGCTGCAGGACCAGCCAAAGCCTTTTACTACACAGGGCTGATTTTTCTCTCGCCTATTAAGAGTCAAAAGGTGCTTGATTTGACAAGGATGCCCTGGGGAGGGAGAAAGGGACACACGCGCGCGCGTGTAACAAGCTCCTATTTTCCATATTGCTTTAATACACTTCCCACCGCCAGCGGTGAACCCCGAGATCCCAGCACACACTTTCAGGCTGTTTAAGGCCGGTCGCTCACCCTGAACGACTGACCCCTGTGAAGGGCTGGAGGGGGGAAGCAAAGGGGGGAGCTGGGTGAATCCGTGACCCTGCCCAGGGAAGGCAGGGGCAGGGGGCGGCGGAAGACGAGCGCGGCCTTGTCCACGTCGAGCTCGGCTCCAGGCCGTGTTGGAGAAGGGAGGTGGTTAAGCTCCGGCCAGGGACGCTGCCACACGGGGACCGGGAGACTTTCTACAAGAGAGGCCGAATCGCTCCTGCTTTCTCCCCGTCGTGTCACACGACCTCTTCAGGAGACGCGACTAATCCGGCTGAGGGGCGAGTGAACAACGGCAAGGACCGAGACACAAATACGCCAGGAAGGAGCGGGGGCCGCATCCACCGTGCAGCTCCTTCCAGCGAGCAGGTCCCGGGCCGGGCCGGGCCGGGCCGGGCCGGGCGCAGGCAGAGGGGCTGAAGGCCCCGGCTGCAGGTGCGTGACAAGCATGGGGGCTGCCCCTCACGCCTCCAGCCCTTTCACTCCTGCTCCTCCAGCCTACAGCACCCCGGACGCGGACGCCGGGAAGCCTGCTGCGAGCCCAAGGGTGAGGGCGAAGGGCAGATCCCGATGGGCCCGCGGGCCGGCCGCACTCCCCGGCGGCCGGGAGCGCACCGCAGGAGCCCGCGGCGACTGCAGCTGCCTCCCCGGCGCCGGC
>NW_017729000.1:21276763-21281408 GCF_001723915.1 Gavialis gangeticus
CCGTGCGGGGGGCATCGGGGCTGCGGCCTCCCCGCCGCACGGCACGGCACGGCCGCCGCTCGGGCCGGGCAGAGTCGGTGCCCCGCTCCCTTCTCCCCTCCCTTTCCCAGCCGCACAGCCCTCGCCCCCTCCGAGGCGCTTCTCCATCCGACAAGCCCGATCGGCTCCGTGGCACCCGGGCGGGGGGCGTCCCGGGAGCGCGGCCGGCGCTCGGGGCAGCACTTACTTGGCGAGGGGGAGTATCTCCCGGGCTCCTGGATCCAGGACGGGCTGTCCTCCGAGGTCTCCGATTTGACCGAGGAGGTCTCAAAGGTTTTTGTAAGCCCCCCGGGGCTGGGAGCCTCCCTGGAGCCGTGCCCGGGCAGCAGCAGGGTCCTGGAGGTGCCCACCGCCGCGGCTCCGTCGCCGGGGCCCGGGGGCACCTCTCGGGGGGGCTTCTTGTCGGACATGAGCGCTTCCACGCTGAAAGGCAGGCTGGAGACTTTGACTTTGGCGTGATCCTCGGCGCCGGCCGCCGGGCCCTCCTCGTCCGAGGAGAAAACCTCCTTCGCCTTGGGAGGAGAAGACATCGCTGCTCTCCCCGCGCCCCGCCGAGCCCTGCCCTGCCCCGAGCTCCGATCCGGGCCCCGCCGCTGCCGCTCGCCGCTCCGGGACCCACCAGCTCCCGCGACTGAGCAACTTTCGCCCCCCCCCCCTTTTGGGTGCAGACGGGGGTTTCCTCCTTTGGGAAGTTGAGTCAAGCCCAGCGAGCCAATGGGAGCAGCCGCCGGGGCTGACGTCAAGGTGTGACTCATGCGATTGGCTCGGGGTGGCTTTGGGTAGTGTTCCCCCCCCCCCCCCCCACTTCTAAAGAAATGAGGAGTAAATGTCCCGGGCTGCGCGATGGAGGAGCCCTCCAGGTTGGAATCGTGGCCCAGCAAGAAAGTGGCGGTGTAACGAAGGCTGATCCCACCAAGAGGCAACTCCAACCCCCCCCCGTCTGTCTCCCCCCAGTTTAAGCCCCGTTTTTTTCAGCCCTGCGCCGTGTCCCTCAACCCGAGCCGCGACAAAGCCCCGCCACTGCGCAGCGCGCCCCTGCCTTCCCCGGGGCGCCGCGATCCGCGCGGGCCCCCTGCCCCGCAGCCGAGCTGCCCGCAGTTGCTGGGGCCTGATGCCACCGCATGGCTGGAGGGGAAGGAGACTCGGTTCAGTCCCGATCCCGATCCCGATCCCGGCCCATCCAGGTCGATCCGGACACGTTTGTGCTTCGTGTCCCCAGCATCCCAAAAGCATGCCGGAGCTGTGACAAGGACACGGGCACCTCGGGGTCCGAGCGGCGTTGCAGGCGTGGTGGGGAAAGGCGAGGAGCAGGGTTTGGCTGGCCGGGTCTTTCCTGGCCCGGCGATGCAGCCAGGCCCGGCTCCGGGCGCAGCTTGCCCTTGGAGAGCGGATCTCGCCCCTTTCCCGGCCGCCGGCTACAACCTACAGGTCGTTTTCCCCGTCCAGTTTCTCTCGCCCCCATGAGCCTTTCCCCTTGCAGTGTGTCGCTGTATTTCCTGGGGGGCGAAGGCACAAATCTAGCTCCAGTCCACTCTCCCCAAATCGCCTTGATTTATATTTTCCTCCCCAGCCCCCCTATATGGCAGGCAGGCTTAATCCTGAGGAATAAATGCGTTTTTAATCAGCTCGGGAGATGAAGTCCTTAATTGGCAAACTTCTCCGTGGAAGGAGCTTGAAATACCGTCTCGCTCCTCCACTCCATACTAGCAGCATGAAACCCGCGGAGGATTTCAAAGCCTTTCTTAATTACCGCGAGGATAAAAGCAAATCAGCTCCCCCCTCTTCTTAACTGGCTTAATCTCCTAAAGATCATTATTTAAGGACGCGCTGGCAACTGGTGTTTGAAACTGGTCGGGAACCTCGGGGCTGGGCAGCTGCCCCAGCGCAGCTCTGAAGCGAAGCAGGTGTGAAATGTTGGGGGTGATGCTGTCTGGGGGGACACCTTTCCCCAGTTTCTAGTTGTCCCCACAAACGTTTTAAAACCGCGCCCTGTCGAGGCAGATCCCCAGATGAGGGGAACTATGCACCCTTTGCTGTCCTGGCCCCCTAACGTGTGTCTCTGTCCAGGGTGAAACGGTTCATTTTCCCTGCGCTTGCTGCTTAGTGACACTACCCAGAAGAACTCAGCTGGAGGGCTGTAACTTTCGGGTTAATAACCCAGTCCAAACCGTTTAGTGCCTTTGAGCTGCAGCTGGAATCGGATCCTTTAGCACTTCCTGGGACAAACTCTTGCAGCCTGTGCCCTCTTCCCCTCCTGTCTGGCGTGGCCTGGTCTGGGGTGGTCTGTCCCCTATTCCCTCACCCCTGCTTTGGCCCAGCGAGTGTGCTCTCCAACTAAAAGCACAGGGCCTTGGGTTAGCAGCAACCTGGGCTCCGGATCCGCCTTGTATTCACTGCTCCAGCCGTTATCCACTGCATCTATATAAATAGAGATACTCCAGCAGCTACCCAGTGCAGGCACACACCGCACACCCATGCATTACTTGTGCACTTACGCAGGCAGCCATTGCCATTCAAAGTTACACGGACTCCTCTGATGCTACTTTCAACAGTGGCACCCGGGAAGTGCCAAGCTGTACATTGCACGGGAGGGAACATGGGTGGCGGGGAGGGGGAGGACTAAGCAGGCATCGCTCTTGCAAAAAAAGAAATGGAGATCATTCAGCTTGTAGAAAGGTTCGTAGATTGTGAGCCGGCTTTATTGCTGGCCCTGCTTTCTTGCTACTTCAACGAACAGCCCAGATCTATCCAAGGGGCCTTTTTCTCCTCCCGCTGAACTCTGCGGTGCAAGCGGGGAGAGAGCGGAGCTGGGGAGCGCTTGAAGTTCCCTACTGTGGCCACCTCTTTCTGCTCTTGCGGGCTGTTCTTGCCGCAGTCGGTTTGCATTTCCTCTCCCTTCCCCTCCATGTTCCCTGCCTCGTGACAAGTAAATGAGAATTGATGAAAGGAGCGAAACAATGCGTGTGTATACAGGAACAATGTAACGCGGGCGCAGGCCATTGTGGATCAGCTGAACTGCTACAGATAATTAGACAGTATTCACCGAGTCAATGCCCGCTGTAACTGTAGCTAAAAGAATGAGAGCTGGCAGGGGGGTAGGTCATGGTGACACTTTCCAGACCCGAGTACACTGGGTGCATTGCTTCGGATGGGCAGAAAGGCTAGCTTTGCATTCCTTTAAGTGCTGCTCGCTCCCTGGGGCCCAGCACGACACTGGGCTTTGCCGGGATCTCACTGCGGCAGCGAATGTGCCTTTCGATCTGCTCCGTGGAAGAAGACCTCCTCTCACGGATGTTTCATACAGTCGCTGGCAGGACTGTTTGTGGATAGGATCCCGTATACACGTAGCCCTTCTGGGATTAGCAAAGCCGTCCTGGGCGCACCCTGGTGTCCTGCCAAGGTGTCTGTCCCTCGTGTGTGTGTGTGTGTGTGTGTGTGTGTCCATCAGTTTGGATGGTCAATTCTAAGCGTAGGATTCTTGCACTATTCGCTTTGACTGCTTTTCCCCTTGCGTTGCGGTGTGGATCATCTAACTCGCCGTGGGGGGTGTTTCTGCCCAGGTGCCTGAGCGCTTTAAAACCAGAAGGAGCAAGAATACGAGGTTAGGGGAAACAAACTCCCCAAGCCCAAGAGTGGAGGAAGAAACCTCTGAGCTGGGTGTGGGGGAGCTTGTGGGAATCCACTATCTGCACCCAGCCGGGGGAGCCGGAGCCACTCCAAATCCATCCCCATCCAACCGGTCCCGGTTTGCTGTATTGACTGTAGGTGGGATTCGACAGCCATGGCCTGCAGTCTTGGCCCAGGTCTTTCATTTCTCCTCCCTGGAAACACGCCTCGCTTCTCCTGATCGCCATGTAAAAGGCCAGGTTCCTGGCCCCAGAAGGGAGAAATCGGGCTTCCCAGTCAAGCCTGGCAGTCCTTCAATGCTCGTGGGGCTCGAGCTGGATGCCTCCCTACAGGGGACCTTCCCAGCGCAGCTGGAGCGGACAGAGAGACCATCCTTCCTGCGGGGCAAAGTCACACAGGGGTGGGCAACAGCTCTGGGGGCTGGGGGGGGGCACCCACCCTGGAGACGCGCGCTGAGCTCTCTCCTATGGAGCTGCTTGGTGAACCAGGCCAGCGGGGAAGTGTGCGCCTGGCTCCCGGGACTGCAGCTACAGCGGGGCCGGGGGGAAGGGAGAAGAAGGAGGGCAAGAGCCGCTGCAGACAAACTGAGGCTGTTTGCAGGCGCCAGGAGCGGGGAGATGAAAGGGAAGCTCCTGGGGGAAGTGGCTGTGCAGTTTGACCGGCTCCAGCAGCAGCAGCGACGGGCTGTCCCAGGCAGCCCCGCCCCTCACCCCCAGGGCAGCAGCCTGCCCACGGACCCTCCCTTCCCGGCTGCTCCGTGCCGGCAGAGGAGGGGCAGCGCCGCGCTATCAGTCCGGACATCGCCGGCATGAGAGCCGGGAAGTCGGCGGCGGCAACGCAGGGGGAGATGGGGCTGCTGTGAATCACAAGGCGAGGCCGAGGCGAGGAGTGAGCTCGGAGCCGGGGAGCGGTTCGAGAGCAGACCCCCACCGCAGCACCCGTGCAAGGCAGCCCGGTCCTCACGCTCGGCCCGGGGCTC
>NW_017729000.1:21281587-21287668 GCF_001723915.1 Gavialis gangeticus
CCCCCCCCCCCCCCCAAAGAGGCTTTGCGAAACGCGCCACGCTGCAGCTGGCGGGGGCAAGCAGCTCGGGAAGTTTTGAAACGGCTGGAGCAGGAGGGAAAGGCACCGCCACGGGGCCAGGGCTGCTGCTCGAGCCGTCAGAGGCCTGAGCTCTGCCCCCTGCCCCCACATCCCTGCTCTCCCGCAGCTGACGCCAGTGGCCGGGGGGGTCGTGACGGACAGGAGACCCTGCTCTGCAGCAGTGGGAATAGGGAGGCGATCTGGCTGCGGACGCTGCCGGGCTCTGCTGCCGGGCGAGCCCCTCGCGGCGGCTGCTCGGAAGCTTTGCCGGTAACCGGGGACAGGGGCGAGCCCTGGCCTGGTCGGCCCGCGCTTCCCGCTGAGGCAGCCCAGCCTGCCCTCGCTTCCCCCGCGCCAGGTCCAGTAAGGCCAGGATCTGGCTGCTGTCGGAGCCGCAACCGCGTTTGACCTCAGTCGGGAGGAGGAAGGGGCAGAGGAGGGGGCTAACAGCCACGGCTCGTCCCCACTGCGGTGCTGCGTCTCGCGCCCCCGGAACGAGCCGTGTCACCTCTGGGATAAGACCCTGACCCTAGCATAACCCCCCCCCCCGTCAGTTAGAGACAGACTGTCTCTGGGGCAAAGGCACCGCGCTTGTCCTCAGGCCCGGGGGCCGCACCTTTGCCCGTCGGGGCGGAGAAGGATTGCTTGTGTCCCCACGGTAAGGGCTGTAAAGCGGGGGGCAGGGCCGGGCAGCCGGAGCCCCTCACCGGAGGAGCCGCGGGAGTGGCAGGTTTTGTCCGCAATGCGCTGCTACACGTAAGGGCAGTGCCCGGGCGGGGGTGCCCGCGGCCCCCGTGCGGGCCAGAGCCTTGTCAGCTGCATCGGCCCCCTCGCAGCTGCACCCCGCTCCGGTCTGCTGCAGGGCCTCCACGGGGAGCAGGGGGCCCCGAGAGGCTGCGCACGCGCCCTGCTGCCCGCCCGGCGGCCCCGATCCCGCTGGGCCAAGGGGAGCACGGGCGCCGGGTGGGGCAGCCGGCAGTTTCGGGCACCTGTTACACCAGCCCTGCCCAGCCGGACCCGCGCGAGCTCTCCCGAGCGCCGCACAGAGCCAGGCGCGTTGCAACGGGCCTCCTGACCTGGGACCCCCCCTGCTTTTTGGGAGGGGGAGGAAAAGCAACAGCTGCTTGCTAAGAAGCGATACTGAGGTCCTGGAAGCCAGAGCCTGCCGTCCTGTCCCGTTTGCCCGCTTCTCAGAGAGAACTAGCAACATTTTTAAATGCACAGCCTAGGACCTCGCGCCCGTCTGTCCCCATCAGGCGTGCAAAGTCTTTGCTCGTTGCCATCCCGGTTTCCCGGGCTGCGTTTTTAGCTCGCGTTAGCAGCGGCTTGCTGCCCGTACAGCGTATTAGCCGGCGACGCAGGGCTCAAGCGGCGCAGGGGAAACCTGCGCGGATCGGAGCGGGGTTGCGCGGGTTTGGCTGCGCGCGCCCGGCCGCATCCACAGCGCTGCGCGCGCAGCTTTATACCCGCGCGCTTACTCTGTGGCTCGCTGTCGTTTGCGAGGTGCTTCCCGTGGTCGGTGCCCTGCACCTCTGAGAGCCACCTCCAAAGCCGGAGTACACGACCGTGCTGTTTTTAAAAATACATTAGAAATGTAGAGTCCCGTCCCCAGTTCTTTACAGTCTTGAAACTGGAGCCCCTAGTTTTTGCGCTCTGCGTTACTGCCTTTTTTTTTCTCTCTCCTTTTTTTTTTTTAATCTTGTTTTGTTTCTAATCTTCACGTTCGGGAATAAATACAGGTCCTTCCCGTTATCCCCACCCCGCCTCGGATTATTTAGATGTATATAATAAATTCACCCATCGATGTTAGAATAAATCTGATACGAACCGACCCTGGAAGACCCAGAGCCTGTGAGCCCATTTCATTGGTTTCTTAACTTCCTTCCTTCCTTGCGTGTGTGTTTAAAGAAAACTCATTTGCAACTTTCAAGTACGAGACTCTCCTTTCCAAATAGGCAAACAGTCGTCGTGGCTCGCCTTCCTACCAACGGGAAATCAGGGGAATGGAGCTGATCGGTCGCAAAGCCGGCAGAGAGGGGCTGGCGGAGGAAGCACTTGCTCATTAGGGGAATAATAAAAGCAGCCCGTTAGGACAGACCCTCTCCAGAGCTGTTTTAGCTCCGCTCCTTCACGGCGGGCTCCGAGGCTTTTCCACGCCGAGCTCGTTTTGTGCCCGATGCTTTTTAGCCATCCTGTATCCCGTGACTGTCTGAGACAAGGGCTTGACTGGCTGCTTCGTCCTTGACCTTGGCTGCTCCCAGCCCCTGGGCTGCCCAGGTGGCCGCTTTCCATGTGACAATGTGACTTCTTCCCCCAGCCCCGCTTTTACCTCCCAGCCTGCGGATTGGTTTTTAGAGACATCCCTTTAAGTCGTGGCTGAGCATCCTAGCTGGAGGGGCGGGGGATGTATTTGCGAGCACACACCGGCTTGGAGTCCAAAGCATCCTTTCAAAGATACAGCTCGTGTGCCAGCAGTCTTCCTCACTTAACAACAGCCAGAGCCCTTTCAAGGCGACCCATGATTTTCACAATTATTCTGGGGTGGCTACAACCCACTGCAGTTGTCTGGAGCAGCGTCCTGCAGTCTTTTAGAGCAGGAGAACCTCACCGTTGCAGCAGCCAGAATTGTAACCGGGTTTAAAGGTGCATTTGCTTTGAAGCTCCTTCTTCATCTGGAGGCTGTTTGCTACTTAACTCGTCTAAAGAGAGCCACATTTTGTATTTGTGTTGCTGGAGATCGCGGGCATGTTGCCTTGTTATAATCAGACCACGTTATCATTTGAAACAGCTGATGCTGGAGTGAGATTCATACAACAAATGATCAAATTAGGGACCCAAGAAGCAGGGAGAAGTAGCAGTGTCAGAGTTTAGGTTAGCACAGGGTCATGGAAGTGAGAGACTCAGAAGACAGATTGGTTCACCTACCTTTCTTCCTGCCAATTCAGGTGTGCACCCTACTTCATCTGTCCTAGTATTTGTCCAATCTACTTGTAAAAGTCCCAAGGTCCAGTGTTTCCATCCAGAGAGCTTCCCTGTTTGTTGTACACACATCACTTTGGTCTCAAGTCCTCACCTCCATAGTATGTGCCCTAAAAGAGTGAAAAGTAGCTCTTATGGCAGTGAGGACAAATTTTATAAAGGATGTTTTCTAAAGCCTGGCTGTGATGGGGGTTTGTGTCTGATCTATGCACAGCTTAAACCTCTTACAGGATGATGCCTGGTTACAAAAGAACCCCCACAAAAACCATGAATCTCTTCACAGTTGTTTATAATACAAATATGTTTGGTTTTTTGGACTCAGATTATAGCTCACCACAGTTTCTGGTTTTCAAAAATCCCAGCTGATTTATGGCCAAATCACACTGGCTAAAATCTTGTTTAGACACAAGCCTTTCTGGAAAGGTGCTAAAGTGGCTTTCCAATATATTATGATCAGACAACAGTTACCATATGAGCTTGGCTTGCATACAGCAACTTAATTTGTGTTTTGGTTCTTAAACTCTGACTCTGGGCACAATTTGGGATGGCTTTGCCTTCATATGGCTGAGCTCTGCACAACTTCACTCTTTCCTGCCATGGCAGGGTGTGGGACTTGATGATCTGCTCAGGTCCCTTCCAACCCAACCAACTATGAAACTGATGTCAAGAACTCCTGATCAGGGACATGGTTTGTAAAAGTAGGTTTGAGATGAATCTTGAATATCACTGAGGACATTTGAGTAAGGCTGGGGATTAAATTTAGCAACAAAGAACAGATTTTTAATGTTACAAAGAATGTGAGTCTGGCATGGAATTAGGGACCCTTAGGGTTGTCAGAGAGGTTTATTTTTTATTTGATTCACTCCAGGGGGGTGTTATAACAAATTCACATGTAGATTTCAAGCTCTCCAAAATTTAGGAGTGTTTGAGTAACCAATTTTAGTTTGCCCCATTATGGTGAGAGGCCTATTGCAAAGCTTCCATGTGAACAGGAATTTGGATTCCAAACCCATACTTAGGGCTTGGATTCTTTTTACATTACAGGAAAAGCCAGGTCTTACATAAGCCAGGAAAATCATACTGAAACATACCACTGAAGAAATTATGCAAAAACCATGTCAGCATAATTGTGCTTGTCAGTTTGAGGCTACAAGTACTCTGGATTTATCATTGTTATTTATGTTTGTTCTGCTCCACTGGCATTACTAGTGTAGGATGTCCAGCATAACTGCCTTCATTCTTGACATCATCTTACTTAAGTCGCATGGCTGATCCAGGATCTAAATCACTGTTGGAGACCTTCTATACACCACAGCTTTTGAACTGGTGTAGCAGGGTCGGTATTAACCAACCGTGAAAAAGCTTACAAACCTCCTTACCTTATGTAAAACCATAGCATAGATGGAACTAGAAAGATGGGGTGGAGTTTTTTTTTCTCTTAGTATTTCCATTCATGCTCCAAACAATGCTGTTTTTCAATGAGTAAATATAGCCTCCAGCATTTTTTTTTGCCAGGATTTGGATCTCTCTTCATGTTTCACACATTGCCAATGTGTGATGTGCATGATTATAAGAAAAGAAGAAACCTAGCTTGCTGTGAACATTTACCAGCTAATAAAAAAGAAAACTGGGAGGAAACCTTGGAGGTAATTGCTAATGATACTCTTAGTGGTAGCAGCAAGAATGTGCAAGAATTCAAAGGGGATAATGTGTGGGGCCTATTATGCTCAATAAATACCAGACCTGCTGACACCTCCTGAGAAATACTCTGGAACATGCTACTTAGGAATCATTTACTGGGAATCTGATCATTTTGGTGATTCCCCTTTGCTTTTATTGCCAGGATCTTGTGAATAAAAGCAAGCATAATTTTTGAGGATATCACTTCTTCTGATCCTTGTTGCTCAACTTGCAACTGAATTCAAAGTCCCTTTCCTGGGCTATAAGCATCTAGGAAAGCAGCCAAATGTGATGCTACAAGCAGAACAAGTGTGAGTAAATGAACATATGGGCCCTTGATTTACATACAGAAGTCCCCATAATGTGAGCTGATGATATACCAAATGTATTATATGACTTGTTGCTGAAGGTGTGCTTCAGTAGTGTGGGCTAAAGAAACAAAGGGACAGGCTCTTGGTTCTGCCCTCTCCCTATTTTGCTATAGTTAACTTGAGCAAATTAAATGATAGAGAAGCTCCTTGGTGAATAATCCCAGAATGTGATAGCCCCCTTCCAGAATAGGAGCTTCCAGCCTAATCAGCAAATTAGAGGAAATAGGTGTGGCCCGAGCATAGTGTACGATGGGGTACTCTAACTTCTACTGAAGGGCTGGCTTGAGAAGATGGGAGGCTGAAAGGTGGCTAAAAGTCTTCTGATTCACCTCCTACCATAGCAAGATACTCCCTGCGCACTAATACTCCCACCTGAGAAGAGGATGAGAGAGCATGAGCCATGTATGATAGGAGAATCATGTTGCTCAATGCACTATTGCAGGATGCTCAAATACAACAGTCATGGCAATAATATACTACTTTAGATAGACTAAAAAACAATGAAGCCACCTCTGCGGCCTCTCCTGCCTGCCTCATTGGACACAAATCAGTCAATATGGCTTCTGTCATTTATTTTCATGTACAACAATAATGGGCAAGACAGAGATGAGATCACCTATGACTGAAGATGCCAGCACTGCTGTGGGCCATGTTCTCTTGCTCACTGCAAAATGTTATAGTGTTAATAATATCACACAATAATTTATGTTAACTAATTACAGGGATCTTCTAACTAAATTTGGACTAAAATGGCTTTTCAAAAACTTAAGAGTGTAGGAAGCATTTCTTTTTTTTTTCTATTTAAAATTAATTTAGAGAACTATTTTGATGAGCTAAATATCTTCCTGGAGTGTCTATGAATGTGGCTTGAACCCTGCAGCACTGTGAGCTAAAAAGGAAGGCAACTTTATTCACTTCTAGAATCCAAGATGAGAGAAATGCTGGGAGGAAAAAAAAAGCAGGGGAACGGAGCGGGGGGGGGGGGGGCAAA
>NW_017729000.1:21287743-21295769 GCF_001723915.1 Gavialis gangeticus
GGCGGGGGGGGGGGGATCAAATGAGCTGCTTGACATTAATGCAGTTTCAATTATTGCAGGTGCTATTAATAATAACAGAAGTAAAGACATTAGTTTGGTTACCACATACAGTTTTTAAGCTGACAAGTTCACCTTTGAAGTTTCTGGATCAGCGTAATGAAGATTTGGGAAAATCTAATTACCATGTAAACAAGAAGAAAGGCATTTCTTTCTGAGTGTATACTGATCGTGTTTGTAGGACACAGGTAACTGAGGCCAGGGTTTTCAATGGTGGCATTTAGTCTTGGAATTTAACATGTGCTACCCCCAAGCTTAAGGCATCTGAAACCACTGGCCACTTCGTGAACATTTCTTTAACTATTTAGGTTCAGGATCACTTACTGAATCCAAAAGTGGAAAAACTCTCTAATTCCTTGGTTCCCTCCAACCCAAGAAACTCCCATTAGATTCCCCAAATGAGAAACCTATTGCCTGTTTATCACAGTGAGTGAGAATTGCCACAAAACAAGAAGTATAACCTGAAATCTGATCCCAACTACTATTCCTAATACTATTTCAAGGCTTTTTCTAGACCAATGATTAGGACTTACAGTTCAAAGAAACCTATTGAGAGAGACAAAAAAAAAATCTGTGTGTCTAGTTTGCACAGAGACCAACTGAGGAACAGAAGGAAGTAGGCGACTTTCTCAAAGTCACACCACAAATCAGGGGTTGAAATAGGAATAATGTTCAAGGGCCCAGATTCCCCTCTAAGATAGGTGAGTGCCACTTAAGTTAGTTTTTAGCTGTGCAAATTGTGTAGCAATCCTTATCTGTAGAGGCTTCCTGGCAAAGTAAGGAGTTAGGACTGGCTTGAACAGTATAGTTTCATAGGGTCAGGGAGTGAATTAAGAGAAATAGGGATTAGGAAGCACAGGAATAGGCTCAAAGACCAGGAAGCTAAAAGTGATTATCTCACATGGGCAAGAAGCAAGGTGGGAAGTAAGACACGAATACTGCGGTGAGGACGTGGCCAGACACCAAACTCAGTCGTGCTGCACAACTCCAATGTCAGGTTGGTTTGCCAAAAATGTGATAACCAGGTGGAGCCAGAACACTGGTGTCATGACCCACCATGTACCATACACCAGATCTTTGAGGACAACACAGACAGGAGATGACCAAGCTTGAAGGTGAGGATGAAAGAAGCTTTCCTGGCCTTGGGAAGAGCAGGAATTGCAGTATGCAGGTGTGTTGCTGCTCCCAAGCACCAAAAGACAGATAGCAGCTGAAAATGAAGGAAGGATGATCCAGGCACAGCTGGTTCAGGTCACTTTTGTGTTGTTCTGACACCTGGGAGTTATGGGTATTAACAAGGAAGCACAGTCAGGCAGCAGGTTAGCAGGACAGTCTTTGTCCTATTACAATACTAAGTGGCACTTCTGCCATATGGTAAAGGGAAAGGAGAGCCATCGGAGAGTCTGGCTTGTGGTACTGCAGCTTCCTCCTTCCTCTGCCCAGCACTGGCTCTGCCTTCCTTGCTGTCTGAGCGATCAGGTGTCCACTCTGAGTCCCGGATTCTCTCTTCCCTTTTGGGGCATGAGTCTAGTGCCCTTTGCCTTTCTGTTTTCTATCTGCAGAGATGTTATGGGGAGAGCGCTGGGGAGGTTTCTGGAAGGGGCAGAGAGATACCTGAGATTCTTTGCTCACTCTTTCAACAGTGGGTGGAGGCATCTTTGGACAAAGGCAACTCCCTACATCTTCTTGGAGCACTTTCTGAATAAATATGTTTTATGCAGGAAGTTGCATCTACTTAAGCCCCTCCTTTGTAGAGACACAGAGCAACTTGAGGCAGATGAAGGTTTGGATAGGCATCTGGCTGGGGTCATCTGACCCCAGCACTCTTTCCTGCCTAGGCAGGAGGTTGGACTTTGTGATCTGTTGAGGTCCCTTCTGACCCTAGCATCTATGAATCTATGGATCATGCTCTGGTTTATAATCACGTAGGCTACTGCCTGAATTAGAAAGAGCTATGCACTTTCCTGGTTGGAATAACCTGGCTCCTCTGAGCCTAAGTGCATTCTTGAGGACCATGCAGCCACTTGGTCTTTAGAATCAAGTAGACAGAAGAGAGATTTGTCCTAGGAGGTCTGAACTCCCAGGACATGGCATGAACTGTTAAATCCTAAACTGCCATCCTGACATGAACTGTTAAATCCCATTCCAAAGCTGGAGCATGCCCTATGGGTCTCAATTTACATTTTAAGGCAAAGACAAAGCAGTATTTGGTCAAATAAGTCTTTAAGTGAGGTACGTTGATTCAGTATTGTTGATTCAGTATCTTCCCTTACAAATGCAAGGCACAATCAGACTTCAGAGGAGCAGACACACCTCTGCTGTGGCAAATCACTGGGTGCAGTTTATGCTCAATGAACCTAAACAGAAAAGAAAAGCCTGCCACTTCAGTCTGCAATGACTTTGTCAGGCAGCACAATAATTACTGACTAATTCGAGGTTGTTTTGACACACTCAGCAATAAATCTGCTTGAAAATGAATAGGGCAATCTCAGACATAATGGCTTTATTTGCCGAAATGCTAAATGGGGGCTTCATGGAGTTGGTTAGTAAGCCTGACGCCTGGAGCTTGAATAAGTTCCTTCTTTTGTGGTGCTGAGCAAAGCCCTGGGAGACAAGATCTGGAGCCGCAGTAGTATGGAGGATCTTTTTTTTTTTTCATTCAATCTAAATTTAATTTTAAACTAAACATTTAAAAATAATTGTATTTGATGCTTAAGTAATTTCACATTTTATTTTAATTTTTTTGTGGATTTTTGTAATGGTTTATTTAGTTCCCTATCCTCCTTAAATGTATTTTAATTTGACTGCAAAACCAGGAAGTGCTTACCTCCAAAATATTTCTATCCACTGTTTGGTTAAAAATGAGATTAAAAGTGTCAAGAATAATTTGGGGGTAAAAATCAATTGGAAAAAAGGGTATTTTTTCTTGACAAAAATAGTTAATTTGAAAAACTTCAGTCAGCTTTATGCAACATTTTGAAGAAAGGAGTGACCCGGCTAGCGCTGGCCAAAGTGACACAAGCTTCTTGAAACATTTCTGTGCAGCTTTTCCTGCTTTTATCTCTTCCCCTAGAACAGTCAGTCCTCTACAAGTATACACAGGTAACATGATACTCAGCCTGACACCCTCCAACAATAAACTAAGCTTGTTTTTCCCAGAAGCAATTAGAAAGGATACACTTAAACACATCCTTAAAATAAACAACATAAGGGGATCTGAAAGTACTGGCTATTAAACTTTGTAACTTGTGGGTTCTTAGAATGACAGTTTATTTGTAATTATGGTTACTGAAATACCATCAGAGTCAGGAATACTGATGAAGCCATGCAGGGAAGGTAAATGGCAGAGACAAGGTTGTGGCTCCAGTTTTCTATTCTATGCTGAATTTTGGTCAACACCCCCCACCCCCCAACTAGGGAGTTGAACTTCTGAATGAAACCAATCCCATTCTTTAGATCCAGCCCATTAGTTGTGCCCCACCAGTCCCCACTCCTAAACCAATATAATTAATCCTATTACTCATCAATCATTAACATAAATGATGACTAAGATGGTAAGTCTGTTACAAAGGGAAATACCTAAACTTCTTCACATCCTAGGACTCCTGTCCTCTAAATCATGCCTCTCTGATTTTATTTTCTCTCTCTGACAGGGGTGGACATTCATCCTTTGCCTTTATCACACCATTGTGGCAGTGCTGTGGTACCCCTCCAGGCCTTCCTAAGTCCCCAGTGCATTTTGGGGTGGACCCAGGAAGAGCAGGGAGCTGCACACTAAGAGCTGGAGGGTGAGTATTTGGGACATCACTTTGTCCTTAGCTGTTCCAAGGCTGTGCAAGCTTTAGCAGCTAGGGAAGCAGAGGGAAGTGACTCCTGCCTATGCTGGCAACTAAACTGTTTCCTGTATCTCCTGTATCAGTACAGCACAAGCTGCTTGTACTGTCATTAATAACACTGGCCATCTATGTCTCAGAATCTGCCAACCTTGGGGATAGGATGCTATAACGGTAAAGAGCAAATGTAGTGCCTATTTTTTAAAATGGGGAGAAAGAGTGATCCAGACAGGCCCGTCAGCTTGACTACAACAGTAGGTAAGATCTTGGAACAGAAACTGGATTTACCAGCCTCCTGTGACAAAATGACCAACTTCTTGGGTAATGTGATGGACTTAATTTATCTAGATTTAAGCAAAGCTTTTGATACATGCCTCATGGGAAGTCATTGGCTAAACTGGAGGAGAGGCTAATCAGTGCCACAGTTAGGAACATTAGGAAAATATTAGGAAAAAACTTTCTCAGTAGAGGTTCTGGAGTCTCCATCCTTGGTGGTTTTTAAGACCTGATTAGACAAAGCCTTGGCTGGGATGATCTAGTTGGGGATGGTCCTTCGTTGAGCAGGGGGTTGGACTAGATGTGACCTCCTGAGGTCCCTTCCAACCCTCGTTTTCTATGATTCTATGAATCATGAGGCATATAAGGAATTGGATCAGACAAGGATACTAGAGTTGCTTATGCAGGTGAAATACTTGAGTGGAGAGCCATTACCAGTGGTGTTCCTTAGGGTTCAGTCTTTAGATCTGTCCTGTTTAATACTTTTATCTGTGACCTTGGTATTGGAATGAGAAGTGTCCTTGTGAAATCTCTGGATAACACTAAGCTGGTGAGATATAACCAATACAGAAAAGGGCTGTATAATTATATAGGAAAATTACATAATCTTGTGGAATGGGAACATTAGAAATGGAAGAATTTTAACAACATGAAGTGGAAAGTCATACACATAAGGACTCCTGATGTAAGGAAGCGAGGAACCTGTTGATCTTAGAATGACCATGAGCCACCGGTGCAATACAGCTGTGAAATGGATTAACACAATCTTAGAAGATATTAGACTCAATATGTACCGTAGAGAAAATAAGGCACTGGTATCAGTGCATAAGGCATTAAGGAGACCCCATTTAGAACGTGGCATGCAGTTCTGGCCACCAATGTTCAAGAAAAGATTAACTGAATATGAAACAAAGTTCAAAGAAGGAACAGTAGGATGGTTAAAAAGCTGGAGACCCTAGCTTATGAAAGAAGATTTAAGGAGCTTTGCTTGTTCAGTTTAATAAAACTGATTGGGAGGGGATCACTCTTTACAAGTACATTTATGGGGTGAATATTAGAGAAAGGGAAGAGCCTTTTATGCCGAAAAACAACACTGGCACAGCATCAAATGGCTGCAGTCTAACTACAGATAGACAAGGCTGGAAACTAACAGAAGATTTCAGTCAGATGAGTGAAGTTTAGGAACGGCCTCCTGAGCAAAGTGGTGGGGGCAAGGAACTGGAATTGCTTTAGGATTCAATTGGACATGTTGATGGAAAGTGTTGGTATGACAAGATGGAGCTCTGGCTTAACAGTCAGTGTGCTATGGAGTCATGTATCTGTGCTTTCCGTCCGGTGGTGTGGAAGGTGACTGGTCCTCCCAGGCTTCAGGACTTGCCATGTGGGGCCAAAAAAGAATTATTTCCCCTCATATATGCTACTAGTGGCTAGGAGCTTTGAGGTTGTTTACTTTTGTCTGAGGCATTGGGATGTTGGCTAAAGCTAGCGGAGGTTTGGCTTGCATGTATTCATGCTCTCGTTGATATTTAGACAACCCAGAGATTCCTGGCTAGAGAGTCTTGCTTCTCTGCTTAGGGTCACACCAATTGCCAAATACGGCATCAGGAGATCATTTTTCCCTTAGCTCAGATTGGCATAGTCCATGGTGCATTTTTTGCCTTCTTCTCAAGTTCTTTCCTAGGATCTTCTGAGCATACAATATTTCCATCACTGCAGTGGCAGGGCATTGGAGTGTCCTTATTTCCCGTGTTTCCATCTATGACAAGTTGTAGGATGTCCTGTGTTCCTATGATTAATATAGAGGTTGATCCTGAAGCCTGCTGAATGTTCCTAAAAAGGTGCTGAGCACCCTTGATTTGGACCCAAGGTAAGTCCAGTGCAGGATCACAACCTTTTCTATGTCCTGATCCTTAGTTAAGCAGAGCCATGTTAAAAATAAATGCTATGTGGGAAATTTGATTGTTCAGTAACCACAATCACAGAGCGCAATCTGATTTGGAGCTATCACTGCTCTGAGATGGTTTTTCTCTCTTTGGATGTTACAGTCATTATTAGGGGAACAAGACTAATGGAAGCAAGGTGTAGTCAGAATACAAATAAAGATAACCTTCAAAAAAGGAAAGAAAATCAACCAATTATAGCTTTGTATTCAGCAATGCAACTTTTCCCCCTAAAATCCACTTTTGCTGCTTATGTATCTTAAAGACTATTCAGATGCCAGTGTAACCACAGAGTTCCTGTTAGAACTGCTGCAGTGAAATATCTTTCTGTGTATCCAATATAATCTGTATTTTCTGGAGTTTATAACTCAGCAGTAAAAATTTTGCTCCAGGCTGGATTTTGGCATATTAAGTGTCATCACAGAGGTAATTGGTTTTCTTTAAACACCTTGAGAAAAAAAAAAATAATATGAAGTTGCCAAAAGGTTATCATGTCCAAACACCTATGTTTCCATAGGAGGGGGTTTTTTTTGGCTTCTACTCTTGGTCTTTTTGTTTTCGTCAGCTGCTTTAGCAATTGAAGGCAGTCACCAGAAAACAAGGGAAGTTATTAACCCACAAAAAAAGTGTTCCAACTAACAAAAGAGACTCTGACTTCAAAGACTAAAAAGCTAGGAAATGCAATATTAAGGAGTCTTGCTTCTTTTTATATTCTTCTCTCTCACAACAGACTTTCGGCTACCCTGTGAGGTTTGGCGAAGAGACTGTGGGGTGTCCTCTTTTCCCCTGAAGTTTACGCGGACAACATGCTGACAGCATTTTTTCCTTCACTTCATAGAGAACAAAGAGTTTTAGGAGTCAAGACCCAAATTTACTAAGTTATTTAGACACTTAAAGAAGTAGGCTTCTAGTGGGATTTTCCAAACCACATTGATGCCTAACTTCCAATGAAATCAGTGGATATGGATACATTAGGAAACTTTTCAGACTCCTCTATCTCTGTCGTTAGAGGCTCGTTTTGAAATGCTTACTTACAGTAGGATTAAGAGCTTGGCCCAAAAATGTCAGATGTCACCCCACTTCCTATTTGCAAACTGTTCCAAAAAGACTTCAACATTTGGAAGTCTGCTTTTAATTATTCAAAAGAATATGTCCTATGCAACATATAGCTTGCTGCTTATTGTTTCTTCAAGTATTGCTTTGGATATTTGAGATTTGCAAATGGAAATCTAAGATAGTCAGGGCAATGCAACATACACAAATGTTTCTGCTTCCTGACTGCATGAATTAAAACTGTTTTTTTTAAAAAAAGGTTACCGAAAAGTGGTAAAAACTGAAGAATAACAAAAGCACAATATATACTTTCTAGTATGAAATTATGGGTGAATCGTCACCCATGCTAATATTTTGTGACAGTTCTAGGATTTCCAAACATTTTCACGTACCAGCCCTGAATTCCTGGCAGTTGTGAGAGGCAAATAATTTGATCTCATGAGCTATACTCATTGGTATGGGAAGTCATCATATTTATTGGTGCTCATATTAATAAAATCTTATTTATACCCCTACCTTGGGGTCTTCAAGTAGAGACTGGACAAGCACCATGACCCCAGCACTCTTTCCTGCCACTGGCAGGGGGTCGGACTCTATGATCCTTTGAGGGCCCTCTTGACACTAGCATCTATGAATCTATAATCTGTTTTATTTTGGTCAGTGCTGGTTATTGTCCTTTCAATGGCACTTGGAGAATACTACTGTAAGGCTACTATTCAATTAAATCTTTACCCTTGTTTGTCTAATTTATATCAGTGTTGCATGTACCTTATCTGTCCAGGTACATTACTTAAGAGTGATTTAAGAGGTAGAGTGCTATCATAATTTAATGTCCTGTGTCTCCTGCTGTCTTATTTGTGTGGGGGG
>NW_017729000.1:21295915-21303021 GCF_001723915.1 Gavialis gangeticus
GTGGGGGGGTGGGGGGGGGGCGGGGGATTACTAATTATTATAATGTGTAAAAGGTGTAATATATGGGCTCAGATTTTGACTGAGGGTGGGGAGGAGAAAAACATTGCTGTCCTCTTTTCTGCACCAGCTCAGTAGATCTACCTGTAGTGGGGAATTCAGCTTATCCTGCGTTCCACTGAAGACTTTGCTCTAGTTCCCCTAAGTGAATCTATGGTCTCTTGTAAATGGAGGGATCTTCCATATGCTTTTTCTTAATCTGGCCATGGCTTAACAGTTACAGAGCAGCCTGGTGCCTTGCTCTAGTTATAGTCTATGCAGCTGTTTGTCTTTTCAGTCCCTCGGAGAACAGAATCCTGGCTCAGGCATGAACACCACATCAAAAAGATGCACAAGAAACTAATAAATATCTTTCCAGGACCCGTGAATGTTTAAGCATAGCCATAAACTGTCAGACAAATTAACATGAATATTTCAACATTTCCCATAACTAGGTGGGAATGTCATTAGTATATCAACACCTCACTGCATTTCATCACCACGCTGTCCACTTTTTTTGGTAAAATAGTAAAAAAACGCACATTAAAGATTACTCAATTGCTGTTCTGACACCTGGCATAGTCCCTGTTTTTTATCTTCCTTTTATTCTGAAGGTTATAGCGCATGGGTAGCATTAATCCATGAAGATATTTTTTCTTTTTTTTACCCCATGGGTATTTATTTTCTGTAATTACCTTTTATGGAGCAACCTAAGGAAAAGTCTAAGGAGTCACATACGTTTTGCTTGCCCTCAAAATAATGGCAAAGATGCCTGTCTTGGTGCTGTGTCCTCTATTTGAATTTACTGTGAAGGATATTTGTAGCTAATAGATCCATTTGGCAAGGTGGGAAAATAGCATCCTGGTGAAGATATATCCACATGGAGAAAATGACTGATGAGCCTAGGACAAGGTGGAGGTAGGATTACTAAAACAACAGTGCATTGCTGAGTAGTGACTGATATCCTACTGTTACCAGGAAAAAATGATTTGCAGAGGAATCAAGCCCAAGAACAATGTTTCTGGCTGCAGTTTGGAGGGAGAGAAATCAAAAACCTGTGGTGCCACTTTTGGAATCTGTGATGTAATCAGACATTGTGCTGCACCTCTCATCACATGTTGTGCATCTGCCTGATTAGACAGATGGGTAGAAAGGTGCAATGTCTTCTTGCTAGGTCTGTGGTCTGTCACTTGGAAAGCCTGACTTCAGTTTCTAGCTGCACCCCAGCCATCCTCTGTACCTTTCAACAAGTCGTATAATCTCTGCGCCTCCGTTTGCCATCCAGAACACGGCATTTCTGCTTTGTCTGTTTAGAATGTGAATTATGCATGTGTACAACACTTGGGATTCTGGTTTTGGCTGGGGCCTCAAAGCACTACTGTAACACAAGTAATTTGTTAATAAGAAAGATAACTAAGCTGTCTTAATATTCTTGCCAGTTTTGTTGAAATTCTGAGTGGGGGTGGAAATGGAGCAGCTTCAATACGCCAAATCCCAAGTGACTCTCAAAGCTGGGAAAGCACAGTTTGTTTTCCCGTTAGCCTGCAAATGTGTGTTAAGTGGCAGCAGCTCATTTTCATAAGATTTCTAATCCATTGCTTTCAAAAAGTCGAAAGAAAAAAAAGCCCCCAGTGTTTTAAACGTAAAATGACACTTGCAATACTTGGCATGTCTTCTCTCAGGGATTAATTGGCATTCTCTTACTGCTGCACAGATGAATAATGCCAGAGAGGAGACCTTATCTCACGACACTGAGCCCAGCATCACACCTGAGAAAAACATGATTTTTCTTGCAGGGATGAGCCTACCCCGCCTCTCCCCCTTACTGCCTAGTTAGGAATTGGCTAGCCATTGAGAATCCCCTTCAGGCAGCTTCTCTTATCCTTTGTTGGGAGCAAGTTTTGACAACAGCACTGCTAATTGATTAAATGTTCTAATCAGAGATTACAGCTAAAAGAGTGATAACATTTTTATTTTACTAAATCACTGAGAACATTAGCCTTTAAGGATCAGTTTAATATAGATGGATATAGTTTCAGAACCAATAGACTTTCATTATTTATAGCACCCTGAAGGTCGGGTATTTAAAAACTCGCTCAGTCTTTATGATGCATCTTTATCACACTCTTTTTTCACCCAAGATAATAAGTTTATCTTCCTTAAAAAGCTTCACAACTCTTCTTGTTTTTTTCCTCCTGTATTAGTACTGCTATGTTAAAAGCCAGCTGGCATTAAGGACAGGTGTTCAGTGCCTGAATAGGGTAAAAGACATAGGGAAGGTGAGGCTAAGATTGTGGTGGTAGTGGAGATATATGGCAGTGAGTAGGATTTGCAAAACAGTTTTGGTGTAGTTATAGAAATATAGGGCATGGAGGGGTGACCAAGTATACCTCAGCTACACCCCAAACTATTCTATCTTGTTCTTTAAAAGTCCCAGTGAAGAAGATTCTGTAATAAGCCCAGGTGGTTTTATTCAACCTCAGTTGAAGTTAATGGAAAGGTTACCACTGGGGAAAAAAACTGGGTAATGCTAAGCATTTTCGGAGATGTGCACAGTTAGATTTTTGAGATCAGATCTCATGATTTTTACAATTGAAACATGAAATTTAAGAGGACAGCATATTAATATTAGCTTTGATCATTCACTGTGTGCTAGGTAGGACAGCAGGCAGAAAAAGAATGGGAAATAGAAAAGTGTTGCTTTAAAAGTTTTAAGCCAGTGTCACTGCTACTTCCCGACTTCAGTTACTGCTTTTCTTAAAATGATTTACACCTGCTTTAGGTAAAAATGAGCATGCTGCATATACACATCAACCCTTATTTTTTAAAACGAATGAGGGGGAGGTGGGGCACGGGCTAACTCGATTGTGGTCATGTGACCTTGGTCAAGTCACTGGAAACTCTCTGAGATTCTTTCTTCATCTGCAAAAGAGGGTTAATGATATGTAATAGAGTTGGGCATGAGTCTTTACAATTTTGATGACTTCCCTTCCCAAACACTGTTGGTCAGCCAGATTTTATTGTGGGTGTATGAGTTTTTATTAAAGAATCATGTTTTGAACCTGAGGTATTGCAACAAACTCTTGTTAATATCTGTATAGGACAGTGAAGAAGAAATCACAGTCTAATTGCTATGTTTGATTAACGGATCATTAAGATGAAGCTGAAATTTGTTTTCTTATTCATTTGAAAAGAAAAGCTAAGTTAACCTTTCAGACAAATGTCACTGATATCCTTGATAGTGTTGAATTGTTCAGTTTGTAGATAAATTGGTTTCCTTCTGGATTTTTGTGAATAGTTTGTTTCATTTTTCAAGTGCGATCATTGACGTCAGTACAATAGTTAGTATGCAGTTTAATGAATGTGTGCCAATCATAATATATGTACTGGCATTTTTATAATTTGACCCACCTATTGATTTCCTCTTCACCCCAAAAAGGACAGGGATTGGGTGGTTAGAACAAGTTTTCTCAGCATTTAGCACTACTGTGGCAGTGGGAAAATTCCTTAGGAACACAGGAATAAAGATGACAGTTGAAACACTAAACATCTGTTTCTGAATGGGGAAGACTAGAAGGATGATGGTGGGGGGCAGATTTTTATCTGTTACCCTCATTCCAGGCTTGAGTACCTCTGTAGGGCTCAGTGGAATTGCTCTGAATTTGTAGTACATACTAAGGCCAGGATCTGGTCCAAAATCTCCAGAACTTTATCCACTATCTTCCCTTGTGAGTTGCTCTACGTAACCAAAGAACTATTGTAAGTCCTCCCTGAAACACAAGTTAGCATCTTTGCAAATGAATGTTGGATACTCTGGACATCTTAGCATTTGGTTATATAATAGCCCATGGCCAATGTGTTTTAATGTAACCAGCACTCCTGAAAAGTTTATGGATGCATCCACCCCCAGAGATGTCGGAGAGTATAAAACACTCAGAAAGACTTCAGAATTGCTGTGTATGGTTGTCTGATAAAATTTTTCCTCCAATTGTACTGATGAACTATGGGCAGGGTATTGAAATCCCACTTTCTCTATAAATAAACTATCATATTGCATGCTATGCAGATATTTCCACAATGAGACATTAAGCAAGCCTGCAGGGCACATTTACTGATGATTCATTTTTCTTCTGCCATCTGATCTGAAATACTCACATTTGATAGCTGTAGTTGTTCCCCACAATCAGTGCAGGACAGTGAGTCTTTCAGTAGCAACATACGTCACAATTATAGCTGGGGTTTGAAATGCAGCAGAGCTGGCTAGAAACTAAAGCTTTATTTCCTGGCCTCAGCCCCCTGACTCATGATTCAAGATTTCTCAGGATATTTCCTTTGTGGTAAAAAGCCAGGAGTCCTTATTCTCTGCTCTTGGTGGCTGCTGCTATAGCATTGCACTAGAATTTTGTTAACCCGGAAGCCAAAAGAATAGAAAACTCGTAGGAGTGAGTATAAGACAGTAGCTTGACTAGGGCAGTAGCTTGACTAGCAGCAGCCCCAGGAGCCAAACTGTGGGGATGGGTGCAAAAACAACATCTCCTGCAGCAATGCAATTGCACTGGAGGTGTGGCAGGAGTGGAAAGGTGCTGAAGCCCCATGTGTCCCACTGCCCTGCGCACCCAGCTGCCTTGTTACACCTTTGCACTAAGAAACATTTGATTCATGCATTGTGAGATCCTGTAAGAATAGAATCCCCCTGGGAGTGTGGCTGTGATCAATTTTCTCTTGTAATTTCCCACAGTTTATTCAGTTTTACATTATATTGGGCTCAGCAGGATTTCAGACTTCCAGCTTCTATAGTTAGGAAAGATCATCCAGGGGGAGAAGGGTATTGAGAACAAGCATCAATAACACTTTTTTTATTCCTGCCATCTCATGAAAGTAGATATGCCAATAAGCTAATAGTGCACCTCTTCCTCCCCCTACCCTCTGCCTTGTTAGTGAGGAAATAACAATTTTTAAAAATTATTTTCTTCTTTGTAGTGTTGAGCAAGTATCGTCATTTCTCATGAAGGCCCAACCCCCACTTTTTTAGGTTCACAGCTCAGGGTCTGTTCTGAGAAACCATGGTGTGATGCTGACTGCCACAGGGCCAAAGGCAGCTGAAAACATCTATAATGTATGACACCTGTCATACACTACTTATTCTCTTAAATTGCTTTCCTTCTCCACTTAACTCATTCAATGATTGCATAGAAGCACAGGCGTACTCTCATTGGTGGGGGTCTGTATTATTAGTAGTGTCCTCTGGTTGGTGGCATGCACTGACACTCAGTGGCTCTGCAGGAGATATTCTGATGGATGGCACCCCAGAGGTGCCTTCTGCAGCAAAGGTGGTAACATTACATATTTGGTTGATGAAAAATCTTGAGATCCTGTAAAAATGCAGACCCCTGGGAGTATGGCTGTGATCAACTTTCTCTTGTAGTTTCTCCAGTTTCATTAGATTTGACATGATATAATTTTTTTTCTCAGGATACCAGCCCCTGGCAGTTAGCTGAGAAGAGAAGATATTACCCTGAAAAAGAACACACCAGGAAAGAATAACAACATTTTTCTTTTCCATTCCTCTTGCTTCTCCTTTTCCTGCGCCCTTAACAGATACCTAAGGCCTGATTTTCTTATCACTTGAGGCCTGATTCAAAGCACCCTGGCTGGTATAAATCATAAATCAAGTAAGTTATTGCGTGTAAAACTGCTATACGTGAGAATATCATGAATAGCCCCTGGGAAGAACTACACTTTTGCTCACATAAGAAAAAATAAACCCTCAAAAGGCTTTATCAACCTTTGGGACTTTATTTTAGAGGAGCGATGCATAAAACTGGAAATGGTATGATTTTGTTTTTCTTTAAATGAAAACCAGAGCTGTTTACATTGGGATAACCCATTCTTCAGTCTTCTGCAATTTAAGAGACGAGCTCTGGTGTTGTCTGTTGTTTTTATTTACAGAAAGAACTGAGGCTGCTTTTAGCTTGATGCCATAGATAGTGTTTCACTTTCAAGAGAATCCATAGTCTCCCTCCTTCCTTCTTCCTCGTTTATAGTCAATTATCAAACATAGATAATGAACAATTTCTAAAAGTGGCATCTGTGTTTTACGTGAGCCGCAAAGATTTCAAGGGTGATATCTTTTATTGGACCAAGTATGTGGCTGGGATCACGTGAGACCATCTTTGTTTCAGGCACTCTCTTTACAGGCAGTTGTTAGTAAGGTGACCTTTGACTGGGACATTGTAAAATCATCCCGGCCTCTTGAAAACTGTAAGTTGTCCTTCTTTTCCTTAAGACAAATCTCACATTTTTATCAGCTCTGATTAATGTCCTGCACAGCCCTGCTTCGCACTTAATTTTGAACAGCACCCAACTTAGACCTTTCATGAGCGAAATAAGATGCCTCTTGGAAGCTAACTCTGCATCATTTGTCCAGAATATTTTTTAGGGTGAGTTAAGGGCAAATTTCCACAACATTATTGCACCAGTTTTGTCATCTCACATTTCATAAATCCTTGAAAATAAGCTCATGAAAAGCAGGGCTAAAGTGACATTTGGGAATGGAGTAAAATCACAACCCAAATGTGAACTCTTGCAATGGTTGGGAGTTAGGTTACCAGGCTTCAGTCTATTTAAAATGGCTTAAAGTTTGATCGGAACTGTTTGCTTAGCCCTGTTATGCATACAAGGTTTGAACTCGTGGCCCCCTCCCTCATAAATAAACTGATGTCCAGGTTAGAGTTAATGCCCATCTTTTCTTGAAATGACACCTACAGCTCACATCCGAAAAAATCTCTGGGGTGAGGAGGGTTAAGAAACATAAATCTATGAAAATAGTTTATTAATGCTACATTAAAAGCTCATGCCTGTGAAAGTCGACAGGGTGGATTAGGTAGCCTGCATGTACAGTAGGGAGAGTTTTTTTTCTTATGCATGTTTTTTTCTTTTTTAATTAGAACCAGATTTAGAAGCTGGGTCTTTCCTGAATAATCAGCCACAATAGACCTTTAATCTTGGTCACCTCCCTGAGAAAGGAATGGGAAATTGATGCCTGTAAGCACTGGAGGGAGAGGGGAGGA
>NW_017729000.1:21308021-21310555 GCF_001723915.1 Gavialis gangeticus
ACAGCAAAACACAACAACTATTTAGAGTAAGCAGAGACGGATATCACGTCCAACTGAAATGATAGAGGAGAGGGGAGGAAGGGGTGGAAGGGAGGGGCGGGCGGGAGACAGAGAGAGAGAAATGGCAATGGGGAGTTGCCACCAAAGGAATCTATCTTTGAAGGGAAAAATATTATTTTATGTTTATTTTCAGTGGAGCAGTCGGCACGCTAGGCATTTTCTTAACATGAAAGTTCAGTGGATCTTAAGTTCTGCCAACAGGGATCCAAATGGCAGGATGAAGAGCAACAAATATGGTGATGGTTGAAATATTTTTTCATCAAAAAGTAATATTAACGGAATTTGTCTCTTGTTAAAAGTGGATGGCATTGTTGTTGGCAGTCCCTTGATTTGAGGATGCTCTGTACCACATCTTTTTGATGGGTCTTGAGGTTACTTAAGAGTCCAATCCTGGAGCCACAAATCCACCTGCAGAAGTTTCAAGTCTTTCCACAGAGGAAAGTAGGCTGGAGGCTGGGATTTCTCTCCTTTTCCTTCCTTGACTCTTTCTTCTCTGTTTCAAGGGCAAAGATGCTTTACCTGGCACTTGGCTGAAGCTGCAAGGCCTTTGCAGTTGGTTACATCCAGCTTCTCCCAGCTGTATTCAACATTGAACATTTTGGGTGGAAAAAGGCAGTCTTCTGAGATATTTGTTATGAATAAAAAAGGGAAAAGTAACCAGTTCTTCTATGTAGAATCATAGAAATGTAGTATCAGACTGACGGGAATTCTAGGTTCAGCTATGGTTGGTTCTACTTATTGGCCTTCTGGGCTCTCTCCTTTTTCATGTCCTTTTGACAAGGTATTTAGCAGAATTCACAGATTTTGTTGGAATCTTACAGGCCGTGTCGTAAGTGCTTCTGCTGTGGCCTTCTGGGTGAAGCTGGGTAAGTCACTTCACCATTGTTGTGCTTGCTTCCCCATTTTTAAAATAGAGATGACACTTACCCCTCTTTCAAAAATGCTCTAGAGCTCTACAGATTACATTAAGATAGGTATTATTACTTGGAATACTACAGTCCATTCTGAGGGTTGCTTTCCTTCTGACTGATCTCTTGCTGTTCATGTGGCCAACAAGATGTCTGGGCACCACCTAGCACTCTCTTTGAATGTCACCTTCAGTGCTTCCCCAGAATTAGAGCTGTGAGTTTGCCACAACCGTGACTTGCATTATAACAACTATGAGTCTTGGGAGTTCTTTTCAATCAAAAGGCCTAGTCTTTGTAGCCGTAGCCCCTTGCTATTATTTGATGAAACTGCAACTGAGCTCTCTGTATATTCAAAATAGAGCAAAATATGATGTGCACTGCCCAAGCTGGCTTTAAATTCCGGAATAAAGGATATTTTTCTCTTATAATTTGTGAGCTGTGACTTTTTTATTATCTTTTAAAAATTATGACTTGTGCATTGACAAACCAGGGATTTTCTCATCTTTTGCCATCCTAAACATCAACCTTAATCATAATTAATGTTTACCCTCTACAGCATGTTGACAATATTTCCTCCTCCTCCTCCAGCAGTCACCTTCTGTTCTTTCTTAGCATCTTTCTGCTCCTACATATGCTAAGTGTACGACTGAAGCCATACCATATATGTCTTATATCTGTGTAGGTAGGCATGATTTAAAACCAGGGCTACATCCTCAACTGTATTTCAGTGGAGCAACATTAATTTATGCCAACTGAAGTGTTTATCGTTGATATCTTACATTCTAAATAACAGACCTATTAAACAGGACCTTTCACAGAAAGAAGCTGCCGATGAGCTGATGCTGAAATCCTCTAATATGAAAGCTTCCAGGCTGTTGACACGGACACTAGAAGTCCAATGAGGCACACATTAGCACCAGAACTGGCAATGAAATAAAGCTGTTTTTGGACCCAACTTCAATCATTTCCACTTGGAAACTCCCCAAAGCCAATAGAGCAAATAAGTTAATATGATTAGCTTGAAACAATCCAAGAAAATGGTTTGTTTATACATCTTGGCACAGCTTTTGACAAGTGTATAAGATTAATCAAAATAAATTTACTTTAGTGAATGGGTGTGAAGTGCTCCATTTACTTCACACTGGAATAGCATCTGACTACAGTTGGAAAAAGGTTCACTGCTTTGAACTAACTTGTGTTTGTAACTTCTGAGTAGCTGGAAAGAAAGAATGAAAGAAAGAGTTAGTGCCCAACACAATGATCTTCCACTTTCATGTCAGGTGCTTCCCCAATATTTCTATGGCACATTGTTGCAGGGATTGGGAGTCTACCACCCTGGCACCTGGTGCATGGTCCTATGGCCTGACCCACCTGTCAGCTCTTTTCCAGCCCCATCTCATGTCCATTCTCTCATCTGCCGTGGCTTTGATGTTATCTTTTGGTTTGTTGGGAAGCCAGTCCCTGGGGCCAGAGGTAGTCTTGCTGGTTCCTTTGATGGTCAGCTCTGCCTTCACAGGTAGATCTGCCCCACCTAGGGTCTGTGTTAACCCCCCCCCCCCCCCCCCC
>NW_017729000.1:21310802-21324898 GCF_001723915.1 Gavialis gangeticus
TCAAGGAGGCATTGAGCACCTGTTGGGGCCTTGGCCACCTTTTTCTCTGGCTGTGCCCTCAGCTTTGATCCACTGTCTAAGACCTCAGCTCCCAGGCATTGGCCCCAATTGGCAAGAGCCCCTCCTGGGGTTTTAGTTTTACCCCACCAGTCTCAGCCCCTCTAGTTTGGGGCTAGCTTCTATCACTTGCAGTGGGGAGTGCCAACCAGGCACCCCTACCCGTGGCCTCCTCCTCCCCTGTATCTACAATCCAGGCCTCCAGTAGAAAAAGCCCAACACAAAGCAGCAACCTAACCAGCCCTAACTTAAACATAAGCCTGTCTGGGACTTTGGGGCTCAAGCCTTGTCCCAAAGTACTTCTCTCAAGCTGGCTGCTCCTTACTGTAGCTAGCTGTCTCTTGAGAGCATGTTGTCCTCCCACAGCCAGAGCCCGACTGCCCCTGGTATTGTCAGGGACTGATGGGCTGATATGCTGATATGCCTGAGCCCATTCTTCTTCCAGGCATAAGAGCAGATCTCCTGCACCACAGGGCCAGGCGCAGCTAATTGCATTGTTAACTGCTTGGCGTTTTTAGTCCGAGGCTCAGTCCACCTGAGCAGCTATTACTTGCTGCCCTTTCTAGCCCAGGTTTCCTACCCTTCCCCACCTTCCCAGTAACAAGGGCAGGGGTTCCTTGTTACACACATGAAATAGGACTTTTAATGTAACATAGAAAAAATACATTTTGTTCAGTTTCCCCATTAGAAGCCATTTACCCTTCACTTATTTGCTTGCACACTTATCTGGCCAAATAAGTGCCCATGTAATGATCGCACAGATATTAACAGGATTGTGTCTTCCAACTTCCTGAATATATTCCATTATGAATATCTAGTATAACTGGTATTATATGCTAACATACATTGTGTTACTGATATTGCATTAGATTAAAAGCTTTTCATCCATGCTTTTTAATAAATGTCAATAAATACTATTGTTCCCATTGTACAGAGGAGGCAGTTGTGGTACCTTTACTCAAGGTCACACTGAAAGTCAGTGGAATAATAATAATAATAGAACAAAACCCTCAACTCCAGTGCTACACTTGACCCATTAGAGAAGATTTTCCTCCATTCTCTTGCTTAAATAGAGACGTATCCCTGAACCAGATGCACTGAAAACTCTTTTTATACAGATCACAAATATATTTTTTGTTCTATAACTAAAAACAACCTTTTGTAGGGTAAAATGGTTTGGTTAATTTCATCAACCACAATTTGTCTTTTTTGACTTTTTTGCTAATATTCTCTGTTCTTTCATATTTCACCCAGACCTGGAAACAAATGCACAAACTCTTAGGAGGAAAGGCACCTTCCTCAGCGTTTCTGATATGACTGAAGTAGAAACTACCAAAAATTTCATGAGGGAGGATATTTTTGTAAGATTTCAGTTTTGAAAATCTAACTTGGATATTGGTTCCAAATTTGTGGTAGTTTGCCCCCATTAAACTTCAGGTTTAAGTGTTTCAAAACTTTTCAGTCATCGGGTAGCTTTAAAATAAACAGATTTCTTACTGGTTAGGGAAGCTGTGGAGTCTCCTCCATTAGAGGTTTGCAAGAAGTGGATGGGCTTGGGCTAGGATCTGAGATGGGTTTGGAATAGTGACTCCTGCATCAGTTCAGGAACTGACCTCGGTAGTGCAAGTGAAAGGGAGGTAGCAGGGCAATATCCCTGGCTACTGTCTTTGGTACGGGTAGTGGGGAGGTGGGGATGCCCAAAAATAGCCCAGCACAGCAGCTGCCCTGCTTATACGTCTGACCTAGGGGGTCTGCAGACTATGTCTAAGGGGTCTGCAAAAGATGACTACGATCAATCAAAAGTATGTGATACCCACACTTAAAATTTAAAGTGGTCTGCACCTCCATTCAAAATTTCCAAAGTGGTCCACACTTCCATTCACATTTTTTTAGGGGTCTACAAATGAATAAAGGTTGAAAACTACTGATCTAGATTCTCTGACCTTATGATCCTTTGACTTCCAAACCAATTTCTTAGTAATAAAGTAGATGGAGGCCTTTGGTGATTTTTATTAATTTAAAACACTGGGGGTCAACCATTTTGGCAGATGTGCCATAAATTAGCCCGGACCTTTCCCCATCTGCCATTCCTGTCCCCTTCCCTTGCCTGATCAGTTGCTCTGTTTTCTGCTCTGAGCCCTGCATGCAGCCCTACCCAATCTGATGCCCTGCTTTCTGTTTCCTTCCCTATGTGTCACTTAGCTGTCTGTCCCCTCCCCAGTCTTCTGCATGCCATATGCAGAGGCTGCCCATGCCACTTGTGACGCCTGTGCCACAAACTGCCCACCACTGATTTGAATGTGTGGAAGCTTACCATTTTTGCAGTACAGCAAAAATTCACTTCCATTTGCAGCAAGAGTAAATATTGTTAGCTCTCAAGACTGTTAGGATTTGTTTGTAAATCGTTGGCTGCTGGTCAAAATTGGACAGTATGTGGACAAACACATTTCTTTGTCAGATCTGACAGACAGAAGGAGTCACTGTTTGTTTTCTTTTGAGGAGATCCTCGGTCTCTAAGCCTGAATCTGGAATTAAATCTACATACCAACAGCCCTAATGTGGAAGTGTGTTTATATGTTTGTCCCATTGTAAAAGTAAGCACGGCTCATAAAGTTTAGAAGTCAGAGTTCTGCATGCAGAGGATTTGCAGGATTCGGAGTGGAGACGTAAATGAGAACGTTGTCTCTCTCTCTCATGTTCATGCATCTCCGAGTATGTCAATGTTGCTGATTGTTTTTGCGGATGAGAATTTCTGATGCATGAATCACCACCATTCTAGCAACAGTGCTGCATTTGATCACCGAGTCCTAGACGGTTTTCAACAAGCAATTAGGAGATGGATGGAAAGATAATTTGTACATTTGTCTGTTTGTTGTTTTGTCTCAGGCTCTTCTGTAATCATTTAGCTAACTCCCTTCTTCTGCAGGCAGGCAGGAGGGGCCTGAGAAATTCCATCCCAGCCTCTTTCTGCACAGACAGAGTTTGCCCACTTCCTTTAGGCAGATGTTCCATGCACTTCCAGTATACGGCGTGTGCTTTGAATAGAGTGGGAGAAGTTTCTTCTGAACTGTCATGCTGCTACTTGTCCTCTGCCCAATGAAAACACTCTTCACCAACAATTACCACATCACTACAAACAGACTAAAGAGAGACATGATGTAAAAATTAAATTACTTAAAACATTTTTGGGCTAACTCTTGGCTTTATATAAACTCAGAGAGAATCCTATAAGGTACTGAAGGCAGATTAGAGGTTTGGGCAAAGCTAGAAAATTGCTGCCATTATATTGTTATTATTAACACCTTGTAATTAGCCCTAAGGAATCCTGAAGTTCTCTCTCCTGATTTGGCTTTAATGAAGGAAAATTGCTACCTTTGCAAGTTGGATGGCGCCCACTCTGATTAACTTTAAGTATATAGGACTATTATTTTGAAAATGTTTGTTGTCATGCGAATATTAGTATTGCATGTAATTGTGGGGGGGGAGATAGGGAGAGGGATGTGTGTTTTCTTTCTAGAGCATGATGAGTCGCACATTCACTTTGGTGAGGGTCATCCCTTTAAGGATCCAATTCTTTTCAGATGCCCCAGCCACAAGCTAATGATTTAGTAGGTTTTTGTAGTGAGGCCTGCCAGCTGCTTTACCTGGTGATTGCATTGGCTTCTTGAGTAATTGTTGGATGGAGTTGGTTTTATTATCACTTTGAAAGTCACCCCAGATGAATGAGATCATGTGTAATTTAGCACCCAAAGTATAATAGAGATCCTTTTACTTACATGTCCCACCCCAAGCCTTTCCTGATCTTTTTGCTGCTTTCACAGGCAACGGCTTTCCAATGAAATCAAGCCAACATTAATAAAGCATCCCTTCCATACATCTCCACTCCTTCCCTCCCACATACTATATGTTTTTATTACCTTCTCTGGGAAAAACTGACATTAAAGAACCTCATCTGATCTTATCTGTAATTAATTTGTATTTTGATCAAATAGAAAAAAGAATTTTTGCATGTAATGACTAACCTGTTCATTATTTTTTTCTTTTGAACCCCTATGACCGCTTAATAACTCATGCTGAAGCAGAACTGATTATGACATTTTCCCCCACCCACTATCCAGGAAGACTGAAGGTGTTGCCTCTCATACTTAAACAAATTGCTTCAGATAATGACTTTGTGCAAAATTAGTCATACATAATTGAGAAATTCTATAGATGAATAAAAAAGTAACTCTAGATGAAATGATCATTCTAGTGTTTAAGTTTACATAGGATTTACCATAACAATTCAGACCATCAGTCCATTTAAAATAATAACCTGCCTCTTATACGTTTCTAGGACCTCATTCAATTCCCATTGAAATCAGTGGGGAATTTTCTTTTGACCCATTTATAGGGAAGCCTATAGGAGCCTAAGGTACAATTCTGATCTTTTTTGTGTCAGTGTAAATGTGAGTTATCTTCATACAACAATCAGCATAGTTAACCCCAAGCATTCAAATATCATGTGACTGGCTTAAAAACTATGACGTTTAAAAAGAACTGAATTTATTTGATTTGTCTTCTGATTTCTGAGCCTTAAGGTCATACTCAGATCTGGTTTTTAAGCTTTCCTCTGAAAGTATTACAGGTAGAAGCTTACCCCCCTGCCCTTTTCTAGTTAAGATTCCCATGAAGACATTCCAGGAGCTTGGGCTTGGTGGGAAAAGCACCAGTGCAGAGCCTGGTAGCAAAATCATGAGAGAAATCCAGTGTGAGAAATGAGACTCAAGCCCTAAGTCTTTCATAATGAGCCTTAATGAACTATACAACATTATATATAAACAGGAAATATTCCTTTATGTCCCCCATAAAGCAATCAGCTTTTACCCCAAAAGCACTACCTTTATACAGTAATTGCCTCAGCTTGCATAGTTATGCATGCCGTTAGCAATTGTAAAATTATCCGGCTCTTTCTGTATAGCTAGATGAAAGAAAAAAGCAGGTAAACAACATTTAATGTGCCAACCATGTAATATATGGATTTTCCATGAAAAAAATAGAAAGAAAATAAGTTTAGTGTGAGGTTTGGGCTGTAAAGGTGTTTGGGAAAGAAGCTCTGAACTGGAGTTTTGTGTCAGCATATATAGGGGTCAGTTATACAACTCAACATATGGAGATGTTCAGATTTCAAAATCTGGCTCACTCCCATCTCTGAATGAGACATACCATGAAACAATCTACCACTGCCATGTCATAAAGAGAAGGAACCAGACAAAGTAACAAGTTGAAATTATAAACATTACCTTTATAATAATGGAAAAGCTATGTATTCAAAACAAGAATTGGTCTTGGGCATTGACAACTGAATGCTAATCACTTCTTTCACTTCCTGTGCTCAATGGCTTTGTAGTGTTTCTGTAGACAGCTAAAAAGAGTTCACGTTCCACCAGCTGAAGTGAATGAAGTGGTTCAGAGGTGGCAATGATGGGTAGATTGATACAGCCTTAGCATTTTTCCATTGACATCAGTGGGCATTAGCTCAGACCCATAGTTTGTAAGGAATTTTATAATCTTTGGAGCTGAAAAGTGGTGCATGGATTTTATTTAATGACATTCATCTTATAGCAATTAATGACATATGACTTAAGGCATCTTCTACTACTTCTGATACCTTAGACCCTATTCCTACAATAATTCAACAAAGACAAAACTAGAATTAGTCTCCCCCTGAAAATCTCTGGCCCCAACAGCCAAAACTATCTCTCTCTCCTTAAAAAAGCAGCCCCTTAGGTTATTGTGACCCAGGGTACCTACTCTGAATAATTTTTCAGGGTAGAGACATACATTAACAACATTCAGCATAAATCTAAGCGGAGTGAGACGGGCTGTTAAAGCTGTCAGCTCATGAGTCATGTAATGATTCCTGCTAATGCAGAAGGACAGTTTTTGATCGGAGCTTGTACAGGTTTCTGTCTCAGTGGCTGATGGACTAACAAAATACCAAGATGCAAACCAAGGAAAAAATATCCTCCCAGGCTCGTTGGATCTCTCATTTGCTTCTTATGGCAATTTCCCACCTTGCCCCTTGGGCATCACAGACAAGAGAAGAGCACAGCTGTTCCCATGGAAGGGAAAGTAGTGACTACACCACAGTGTTCTCTTATTGTGTTCTCACTTCTAATCCATCTCTGGCTGCTGTGCAGGAAATCTGATTCATCCTACTGAGGGGAGGGGAAGGTGGCAAGAGGCAAGAAATTAGGGATTCAATTCAGTGCCATTCAATTAAGCATGTTCTCTCAGAAAACCAGAGCTTATTTGTTCAACAAGTTCTGCTTCCCTGAGCAGAATTACTGTCTTCCTCTCCACAAATTTAACAGGCCGTGGAAGAGGTTAGGCTGGAACAGAGCAACATTGCAAATTGTACTACCAGTGCTAAGAAAAAGTGGCGTGACCACTGTGTGGCTGCAGCTGGCAGCCTGAAGAAGGCTCTGACTTCTGTGGGGTCTTCACTGGAATTCCCCCTGGATCTCAGATCATCATGAGCTTTGTGCATTGCACCCAACTTTCCTTGTCTTGCTACCAGCCCAACAGTTCCCCAGCCTGACTGTAGATTAAAAAAAACACATAGCACATTTCTGAAGGGCAGAGAGGGGAGTGCCTGGCCAGGGCTGGTTATACCTCATCTTTGATCATTCACAGATTGGAGCAGGTTTTTAACACTTGACTTCCATGTTTCGTGAAAGCATGACACTGGCCACTGAGTGTTAAAGACACAAACATTGTGTTTGTCCCTCTGCAGGTGTCAGTATAGTAGAAGGATGCATGGAAATGCTAGCATTTTCCATGGAAATGCTAGCATTTTCATCAGGGTTTGTTCCTGCAAACTGTTGGTATACATTTGTGCACTCATAATTGTGCACTTCCCCATGCAAAAGCCAGCTAGGGACTGGGATTAAAAATGTCCTCCCTTGAACCGTCTCAATAGCAAACCACTTACCAGTAATTACATCCTTAACATCCAGCACACAAGTTATTCTATTGAAATCAATGGTGCTAATCATTTGCTTAAAATTTCAAGACATGCATTAAGTTTTTTCCTGAATCACAGCCTTAATACTTACGATAGGTTGCAACAAGAGCTTTGAAAACTGAAGTCCTCTTTTTATCCATAGAGGTGAGACTGCATAGATAGTAGCACTACAAGCTGTTCCTACTCCTCTTTGCCTATATGCATTGATCATAATCTAGGGAAAAGACATTTGGACCATAACCTGGAGAAATGATTTACACATCAGTTTTTAATATCAATTACCTGCTTGGCCTCTTTTGAGGCTAAACAAGCACACCACTTGCCAGTCTGAGTGCTAGTAGTTTCTTAAATGTAGACAGCCCTGACACTGGACAGAGATACCAGCCCAGGCCACTCATCTGGCCTGTTCATTGTTTTACTTTTGATAAATCCCAACCACTTCTGTAAATTCCAGATAATAGGCTGCATAATACAACAGGCTTTTTTCTCCTGTGCTGATACTTGCTCATTTCCAAACAAGTTACAGAACATCCAGCTATTGGCTGTACAGGATGATAGAACAGAAGCTTCAGTGTCACGATGCCCATGAAATGAAATCGGCTTTGACTAGTTATTCCAAGGAACCGGGTGATTTGAGATGCTTTGGCAACTGGCTTTTCGGTCCCCTCTTCCAGCCATGAGTCAGCCACACAGATCAAGGAGAAAAGGAAGAAACCCACAAAGTACATCTATAAAAGTCTGCAACAATTATTTTGCAATGACTCAAAGCTACCGCGGATGCTGTCATCTTAGCATACTGCTTGGGTGCCTAGTTAAAAGCAATCTTTATATTAGAAGCCGGGGTGCTATGATCTTGCTAAGTCTCTATATGAAACTATGAACAAAAGACTGCTCAGGCTTTCAAGGCTTTTCTCTTCCCAACTGATGTTACATCATCTGTTTACACTAGGTGAAAAGGGAGATTTTTCGCTCTGTGAGTACGTGTGCTACTTAGCGCTGTTTTCATAGAGCCTGCATCCTTTCATCCCTGGCTTAGTTTAGTCCCCATTTCTAGTTGCTTGTGAAAGGGAGTGGTCTCCTCCCCCAAGTTTTAAGACCTCTCCTCATATAGCCTTGAAGAACTGATCATGATCGCTAAGTTACAAACCTATACTGCCAGGTGTCCTCTAATGCTACAGGTAAGAAGAGTCTTCTAAATTGCATTGCAAATCACTTTCCCTATAATAAACTCCATCCTGACTTGACCTGCTCCTTCTGGGATATTTTTCAGGGATGGACCTTGCTTTCATCTAGCATGTATTTGGTATCAATTAAATACTAATAACTAAGGATAAATAAGCCAGAGGCTTTGCACATTCTCTAATAAGGCAAAATTACAAAGGCATTTGCTTTTTCAAGGAATATATAACAACCAAGAGAAGAGCAGAATTGAACAAATTAGTTGTTTCCATTTATTGAGAAAACTGTTTTATTTCTCCTTTCCAAATTATCCAGAAGCCTATTGTGGTAGCATTGAGGTGATGCAGCTGTCATGGTCCAGGAAAAATTTGAGAGGCAAGGATTTTTGTAGGTATTATTTTTTATTGGATCAGTTGTGTAGTTGGGAGGTATATAGACAAGCTTTTGATGAGCTATGTACTCTTCCTCACCACAAAAATCCTTGCCAGGAGTCAACTGTAAGTTTTACAAATTTGTTCCTTGTTTGTTTTGGTTTGACAATTAGGAACATGTGCCAACAGGAAATGTCATTCTTCATCAATTGGACATCCATCCAACCCAAGGGTGGAGATTTTCAAGAGTATCTAAGTGATTGAAGGCATAATTCCTGATGTCTTTCCCCTTGATAAAACTTCCTAGTAACCTCCATTAATCAGTCTTTGACTTAAGCCCTGAAGTCTGCTGTTTCAATGGCTCTTCCACAACTTGTGTCTGTTCTTTTAATATTTATTCATAAAACTGGCAACTCTTGTTATCAGTATAGGATTATAGAATATAATTCCTTCATGAATTCTTGTAAGCTCGTGTCCCCAAGGAGCCCATGTGACAATATGTTCCACTGACTAACTCTGCCCAAGTTTCTTTCTTTTTCATCATCACCATATCATTTGCCATCTTTCAGTTTCACTGCATGCTCTGTGGTTTATTTTGGTTGTGTTTTCACTTTGCTTAATGCCTTTAAACATATATTAGCTTCTTGTACAATGATCACAGTGCTTTGTTTGGCCATATTTTCTGACACACATGACCTGATGTATAAGACAACATGAAGTCAAAGGGAAACAGATGCCTCTGATCAGCTTAGACTCACCCATAGCAAGAAATAAGGACGCAAGAGTAGAGAAACAGGAGTCCATTGTTAGAACTTCAGTGGTGTTGGTTCAAGCTGTACTTTCTTCTGTCTTTGGAAAAGTAAGACTTCATTTTTAGTATAAACAGCTCTAACATGGCAAGCTAGAATTTTTCAAAATTTTGAGGCATCCTGAGGCCTGAAAATTCTCCAGTTATCTCCCACCTGGCACAGACATCTATTCAGTTGATGGAAGGAAAGTCCTTTACTGACCTCTACAATATTCTTTGTAGATCATGAAGGATATGATTTTCTCTTATGTTTGCCTGAATAATTACCAGCCTGGTTATTTTGTATGCGGAAAAGTTTTATTTACCTGAAAGAAAAAGCACACATGCACACATTTTTACTTTTTGGGCATGTCTACACATGCATATTTACTGAGCAGTAACCAAAAATTACTGTGCAGTACAGGTATGCATCTACACATGCATACCCATACTGCACAGTAATTAGAATGACTTACGCTGACTTGAGCATAAATCTGATACCTGCATCATGCAGGTATCAAATTTACACCCAATTAGTTACTGTGCAGTAATGCATGTATAGACACTTTACTGCACAGTAACACTGTGTGTGTGTGGACTGACGTGAGACTAACTTTAGTCCCATGTCAGTCCACACACAGCATTACTGCACTTTAATGGCTGCTCGTGTAAACACCAGCCTAATAACTGCTTACTGTGCAGTAAGTTACTCCGCAGTAAATGCACGTGTAGACACGCCCTTTGAGAAAAGGTCTGGAGTTAAGAGGAGTAGAGCTAAGGACAGTCATGTCAGGTTTAAGATTAAGATACAAAGTGATACCTACAAACCCTGTGAACAATTCCCTCGTAAACACCCACTCCTTTCTGAGGTTAAACAATTAAATTAAAAGATCACCTTAGCACTAGCATTAGCTAAAGAAATTATAAGATCAGAGGAAAGAAGGTCTGGAAGAGACCTCACAAGGTCATCTAGTCAAGCCCCTTGCTCAAGGCAGGTTAGTCTCAGCCAAGTGTCTCTCTAACCTGCCCTTGAAAATTTCCAAGGATGGAGACTCCATAGTTTCTCCAGATAACCTGTTCAAATGCTTAGCCACCCTCACAGCCAGAAAGTTCCTTCTAATTTCCAGCCTAGATTTCATCTACTGCAGCTTGAGGCCATTGCTCCTAGTCCTGTTCCCTACAGCCACAAAGAAAACCCTATATCCACCCTCTATTCACCTTTCAAGTATTTAAAGATTGTTATGAAATCCCTCCCTCTCCCCTTTCCCCCTGCCCCTTCAGTCTTCTCTTCTTAAGGCTAAATAACTCTAGTTCTTTCAACTTTTCCTTATAAATCTTGATTCCCAGACAATAATTTTTCTCATTCTGCACTGGACTCTTCCCAATCTGTTCATATCTTTCTTGGAGTGTGGGATGCAAAACTAGACACAGTACTCCAATTGAGGCCTCATCAATGCTCAATTGAGTGGAAGAGTCACTTAACTTGATTTGCAAGTGACACTCCTGTTAATATGACCAGTATGCTGTTGGCTTGTGTTTCTTCAGCAGAGATATAAAGGAGATCAAGGACTGTGGCAGACATGTTGAAGGTAGAAAAATAACTTTTCTTACTATGACTGTTAATGTTACTCCTTGAAAATTTTTGTGAACTGGTATGTTTTATATTGCTGGACTGAAGTAAGAGAAAATAATTTATAACACATACAAAGAAATAGCTGACAAACCAGTTATTCCCCTTTTAAACTGGTGTTAAAACTAAATAATTTGGCACATTTAACTTCTTTTATTTTTGGTGGGCTTGCTTTATCGAAAAAAGATAAACAACAAAAATAAAGGTCATAAACAACTTCAGTTGAAAATACAGAGTTCTCATTTGAATTATTGCTGCATAAGTGACCAGGAAAATAAAAATCAAGTAATCTAAATGAGAAAAGACAAAGAGCTCCAATACCTTTAAAAATAGAAAGCATTGGACACGTTTTGGCTTGCAGAATAATCTAGAACAGTTAATGACTTTGGGAACATTAATTTAAAAGTTACTATTGGTTTTTGGGACCTGAGAGTTAGCATCTATTTGTGAGAGGGATACTGAAATACTTATGTTTGGGCAAAGCCCTGGCTGAGGGAGGGGTGGAAGGGTCAGTATGGAAGACCTGAAGAAAATTGGCTATATAATATTATCATTTTTTCAAGTTCTTGAGCTTTGGCAGAGCTCAGACTAAAACAGATTAATCTGACCCTGTAAACATGTTGAGATTTGACCATGTTTAGTTTTGAAAGAATTATCCCTTTGGCAATGTAATAAATGCTTTGAAATAGCATCTGATTCACAGTGAGTAAGAATAATGGATTTAATAGGGCCATTGTTTTGGAAGGAACTGCCCTTCCTCAGCCCTGCAGTCAAAGTGGGTAATTGTGGCCATGTCCCTCATTGTTCCCATCTTTCACTCTGTTGTTTGGTGTAGGAGCCCCTGTTGTAACGTAGGGACTGTTCACAATAGAGGTTGCTGTACATGCTTCCTCATGGATCGGTGTTGGAGTCCTGAAAAATGGTTCTTAGGATTGTCTGTCTTTTCAACAAAGATGCTTTTGCTGCAAGTCATGGCTATTCATTCTGACAAAATCTCAGTCCTCTAAACTTCCTAATTTAGTTTAAAACGATTCTCTTTATGGCTCCACATCTGACTTCTGCCTCTTCTCTCTTTTGCACTTCTGTCTGTTACCCAGTACAGTTTATTCATAGTAGATTCTTTGTTGGTGGTCCTGTAGGATGAAAGATCCTAAGATTTTAGAAGGACTCTATCATCCAGAGAGTCCCAATGACTCATTTGTTTTTTGGAGAGCAGCCTATGAATCTCCTCAAAGTGCTACATATTATCTTAACTTCCTTTTAGAGGTTAATTCCTTTCACTTTCACCAGTGTTCACAGAATTTAATATTGTAGGCTTATAAAGCTTGATCCCAGAGAATTCTCAAAGTGCTTTACACACTGTAAGCTACATTCGTCTCACATTAAATAGGTACTAATTCAGCGTAAAAGTACGGTCCTGCTGCCTATATGTTTGCTCGTGAATTTGAGGCTATCTAGTAACTGGCTTATAGAAGAGAGGGGAAATAGATTTGCCTCGCTATATTTTTTTCACTTTGAGTGTATTGAGGCCCGTGGTATTGGAGCCAGGGGGGACAGAGATTTTTTTGTGTCTACCAGGTATGTATGCATGGTAAACACAAAAAACCCTCTGTTTTTGTTCCATTGTGTTTGTTCCATTGTTGTTTTATTAAGTGATTCTCAATCTGAATTATTTCAGATTTCCACTGGTACCATGCAGTAGATTTTAGCTCTGTATATACTACATGGTAGTAGCACTTTATCCACCCTGGAACACAATCCCTTCTGGAATGGAGTATACCTTCCATTTAACAGTGTGAACAAGGACCAAAAGAAAGTGAGCAAGAGTAGCGCCACATCCACCTGAGACTACAAGGGGAATTTAGACAGATAGGCAATGAGAAAGTCATCACTCAAAACAAAGCACAGTCAGAACCTTCTAGGGCAGCAATCATTAGTCTTGTGAAAGGTTTCATGGGATTTTTGACTGACCATAAATGGTCAAGGCTTGGTTTTGCATCACGGTCAACTAACAGTGCCTCCAGCAGTACAGTGTGTTGGACACACTGGGACAACTGATCAGCTCAAAATTCGTCCCAGTGGCAGGTCTCAGGTCTTCAGTGGCCAAAGTTTACTGAAGTCCATGGAGAAACTTTTTCATAGGCTTTGGCCTACAATCTTTTTGCCTAAGGAAAGGTCCTGCACCAGAGGCAACACTGAAGATGTTGCCTTTAACATACTGGTTTTTCACCCCTCCACACAAGAGAACAATGAAAAGTTAAGCAAGGATGAAAGAACATAGCTGTCGCTTCTCCTTGTGGTTAGAGCACATTTTGTAAGTAACATTATATAGATATATTTCATCTGTTTCTTTATTTAACTGTGATAGCCAAGGAAGTACACAGTCACTGTACCCCACCCCACCACTGTCCCCTAGGGTGGTATGTCTTTTAGTAAGGCATCACGTCAAACAGTAGTATGTGACATTCACAACTAGGGAGTGTATCTCAAGATAGTATATCTGCCTGGGAAATCTGGAAAAAATGCACTAACAACTGCCTCAGGGGGAAATAGTGAGAGACTTAAACCATTAGATAAAGAGAGGGGAAAGGAAACATTTGCCAAATATATCTTGTTTTCACAGATCTGGGTTATTTTTGCAAATAAAGTGTGCTGCAAGATTCAGATGCACAAATTAGCTTGACTTGCTGGCCATTTAAAAACAAACAAACAAAAAAAATAAAAAACCAACAAAAAACCTCTTAGTTTGTAAACTGCTTTATAATTCTTTGCATATGTCTTTTGCAAAGTTCAATACTGTATTGTTTTAAACTTTTAATTTTCAAAAATAGAGGGAAAAATATACAGCCCCCAGCTGCCACTCTGCTGTAACAACACAATACTGGGTTATATTCATAGTTTCATAGTTAGTAGGGTCAGAAGGGACCTGAACAGATCATCAAGTCCAACTCCCTGTCATGGCAGGAAAGAGTACTGGGGTCAAACGACCCCGGCTAGGTGATTGTCTAGCCTCCTTTTGAAAATCCCCAGGGTAGGGGCAAGCACCACTTCCCTAGGAAGTTC
>NW_017729000.1:21325114-21335864 GCF_001723915.1 Gavialis gangeticus
ATGAGATGCATCTGTGGATGCATGACAAGGTGCGGTTGGCCTTCCTGACTGCATCCCCACACAGCCAGCCCATGTTCATTTTGGCATCAATAATGACTCCAAGATCCTTTTCTGCCTCTGTACTGATGAGATATTGTCATACAACTAATGAAATAAATGGATTTACATAATTCTCAGTTTATACCAATTTAGAACATGTCCCAGTGTACACAGTCAAAGAATTATGATCATTCTTTCAGAACCAAATCAACTTCAGTGGATATGTATTATCGGTTCTTTGGGTTTGAGTTTCAGTAGTATTCAAGGTTTATTCTGCCATATCACTGCATCCTCCCAGACTCGCCCCAAAACATTTCTGATATGGCCCCCTTTTCCTACTGATGCCCAAGGTTGTGAGAACAGAATAACTCCTGGGCCACTTTTGAAAGAGCTCTGCTAGCAGAGAGTTCTTGTGCAAAGGAAGGATTCTCTCTAGCCCTCTTCAGGTTACTCTGCATTGCTTATGTAGTAAAAATTAGGCTTCAGAGACAGAGAGCCTAGACCAATTGTGTGTGTATGTGTGTATGTGATATAAACACACATGTAATCTATACATAACACACTATGACAGGGGGCCATCTTGGGGCTGGGTCTCATCATTGGCCCGCCCCCCTGTGTAAGTAGAGCAGTGCGCCCAGTCTCACCAGCCACAACTTTGCTGTTTCATAAACTAGTGTACAATGTAGGAGGCTGCCTATTTAATGCCCCAATGCCAGGGGGCACTATAAACAACTCTGTTCTCCCTTTATTGTGTCCCATGACTTGCAGATAGCTTCCAAAACAAGTTCTTAACCTTTGACCCAAACTTGGCCTCACCACATCTGAGGACTTACGTTGGCCTCTCTGCCCCCTTCCTGGGGCTTCAATTTATGCCCTCCTGCTAGGGCCTTCTACCTACACCCTCTCACTGGGGCCTTCCAGCTTATTATTACACAGCCGGCTTAAGGCCAGGCCAAACTCAGTCCTATGCTGGGCCTATAGCATTCTGCCCTTCACTGGGCCACATACATACCACCCCCATCTCACTGGGACCTCTTACACTCCACCCTCTTTCATCGGGCCTCTTTCATACCACCCTACCTAGGGCCACTCTCAGCCTGCCCTTGCTCCCTGAGTGACCCCCTTGGGCCATTGGGCTTTAACTACTTTCATTCTGACCAGTGCACACAGAGCCCTTCAGGTTGCTCAAGCTTCCCTACTCTACGTGGCACTGGCCTTGTGCCTTACGCTAGGCTGACTCTGACCCTAGCCCCTCACTGGGTCTTTTGGTCCCCCTTTCCAGGAGCCACTGGGGTCCTGTGCCCCCCCTGTAGGACTCAGGCATCGTGCTGACTTATCTGGCCCCATCCTGTCCCCTCATTGGGACCATTCTATCTGCTCCCTTACTGAAGCCTCCAGGGTCTTCCACCCCATGGGGCTCAGGTGTCCAGAGATATGCCTGGCCCCTGTGCCTGGCCTTAGATTTGGGTATCCCACCAGAATGTGGGGACTGGGGTTTTCAGGTGCCCCTCCCCACCTTTCACTAGGTAGGCATCTGACCTGGCATTTCTGGGGAGCTGCCCTGCCACAGGCAGCCGCACCAGACCATCCTTCCCCAGCAGGGTGCAGTTTTTTGTCATACCCAGGACCAATGCAGGCCTAGCTGCCCTGGTCTTATCTCTACAAGGCTACTCATTGTTCCTGGGTGGCTGCTGGCTGCCTCTTACTGGCTCAACTCTCCAGACCCCTCCTTGGATGCCCCCCTTCCAGAGGCTGAGCTTCAGCCTCCTTCATTTCAACCTTCTGTCTTGCTGAGCCTTTCTTCCCCTAGACAGTGATATCCCCCCCTCCCCCCAACTGAGGGGACCTTTAGCCTCCTTAGCCTCTGGCTCCACCTCCAGGCCAGTCGGGGTGCCAGATAGCTCATCATGGCACAGGTCTTCCCCTTGCATTGGGCTTCATTGCCCTTCAGCCTTCTGGCCCTCAACCTCTTGCATTGACCAGTTGGGGTGCTCTGGTTCCAACACTGCAGTAGCTGACTTCCTTAGGCAGCAGAAGTCCCCATCTGGGCCTCACCACACAGCCATTTCACACTGGGATTGCTTAGAGCCCCAGAGATCGTCATAACACAGCTCTACTCTCAACTCAGTTCTCCTGAGCCCCAGGCCTCAACCCTGCCTGCTCTAAATTAGGGGCTTGCCTAGCCCCTGTGTAGGCCCACCAACAATAAGCCCCTTCCCAGACTGGGCCTTGTTCTCTTTAGGCCCAAAGCCTCCCTGGGGCTTGGGACCTCACTGGGCCCTTAGGAACCTCCTACCATCCCCATAGTTCCTTCCTTACCTCCAGGGTGTTCTGAGCAGCAGCTCATCCAGGTGTTGTTGCTCCCCAGCTGCCAGCAGCAGATTACTGCCACAGCCCTGAGAGCTTGGATCTAAAACGCAGTGGTGGATTTATGGTTAGTGAGGCCCTGGGATCCAAGCAGGGTGTGAGGCCCCACCTGCCATGGCACGGCACATCTGTGGGGGAATTAGTGTGGTACACTGGCCGTGGGGGAGAGGCAGTGGCCAAATTTCCAGCCAAAACAGCTGAAGAAGCCCATAACCACTTGGGCAGGAGAGAGGGCCACAAACAAAATGCAGAAGGCTCTCCAATGGTGACAGCATCAGCGGCGGGGCCCCCTGTCGTTGGGGGCCCCATTCTGCTGCACAGTTTGTTTAATGGTAAATCCACCACTGTTAAAATGGCTGCTTCATCAGGGCTGGCCTGCATGTGCCAGCTGCCTACTCTCAGCTTTAAAGTAGCAGACACCAAAGGTGCTCTACCGCACACCTTCCCCCTTAAAATGGCTACCAGGTGTGTGGGGGGGGTCTCTCTGATGCTCACCATGCAGGCTCATCTGTTGCCCACTAAGTGGCAAGCACCCTGACGGTGCTCTGCCACACACACATATATAATATGCACATATATACTATTTAAATAATGTGTTCTAGCAATCTGACAGAAGCTTAAAAGACTGAAGATTTGGGGGAGGGGTGTGGGATTGAAAATTACATCAAACGATGAATCCTAACACAAATGTAAACATATTGTGTAATGCCAGCTTAATGAGCACTCCTCATCATTTGCTCTTTTTCCAAATAAAATGTTACCACTTGAAAAACTATTAGAGAGATCAAGATAAGATCCCTCTGTGACATAAATAGAATCCGAATTACACATTACGCTTCCAGCCAGTGGATCAATGGAAAACTACAGGCAGATTTGCTTAAAGTGCTCTAGCTGCTCTACAACTTGTCAACAAGGTGAGTAAAGCAGGCTTGATGATCATCAAAAAAAAAATCTCAGAACCTTGAAGGATATCCCCAGGCATTTTTACAGTTTTCTGTGCAGTCAGAGGATACATTTTAATCCTGCCTGATGGTGAGTCTGACTTTGTTTTCACTGACTTTGGAAGCATACTCAGCATGCATGATTATGTGCCTAATACCCACAGTGTTCGGAAAGGGAGACAGAGGGATTGAGAAGACTCCCTCATGGTTTTCCAATCTATGTATGTTCCCATTCTATAATACATAGTATATTGCCACACTCATTTCCCATCCTGGTTGGTCCAGGATGCTCAAAGGGTAATGCAATTCTAATGCTAAAACTTAAGTGTACTTTTTTCAAATCTCAAAATGAATATTTAGGTACATATTTTGGTTGGATCATCTTTCAACCTAACTGACTGTCCCATCCCTAATCTGAAGGCAGGACACAAATGTCCATTCATTGTTTCCTCTGTCAAACAAGTAACCAACTATCTTTGTTTTTCCTCATTCCACTGGAAAATTTTTAACTGTATTTGGTCTAACATGCACAAATATGTAACTGCCAATTACAGGATTACAGCATTTATTAGTCAGGAAAGTTGTTACAGTGCCTCAAGGCTTGTAGCAAAAAGGGAAAAAAAACAACCTTAAAACCCTGTAAAGTAATGTAGATCTTTGATTCCATCTCAAGTGACCCTCAAAGCTGAAATTTCACCTCTGATTTCACTTTGTATTTCTTGGAAGACTTTTTTTTTTAGCCTCATTACCTAATGTTGACAAGGCACTGGTTATGCTGTCAAATATATTGATAATAAAGAGAGTGATTTTGGAGTCACGCACCATTTAAAAAGCTTAGACTGTATTTTTCTGTATACCCTACAAAGGAAGTGCATACATCGGTAGCTTGGGTTTCAAAGTATACCACACAAAAAGCTTCAGTCAAGATTATTACAGGGAGATGTTTAAGGGTAGAATGCTTTGTACAGGTGCATTTTTCTCACAGGCCAAATTCTTATGGAAACTCAGAAGTATACGTGCAAATCCCGGGGAGTTTTGTGCTCGATTGATGGAGTTCTGGCTTTGGACACACAAGACTAGGAATGTCTTGAATCCTGACAGGAGGAACAGTGGTCTGGAGACTATGCCAACAACTTTGCAGATTAGTAGAGCTGGATGAATAGCTTGTAACACATAACGAATACAGTAATTTTGGCGTCTCTCCTCTTCACAACTTGTCTCTGAGGAGATCCTGATTTTTTCTGATGTGTTGTTCAGAACTATTTGGGGGAGATTTTTCATCAGCGACTTGTGGCAACTATTTGATACTTGAACTGTGTTGCTTGGTTTCCAGCAGACACATAACTGGGGCACCTTCTGCTGAAGGACTGGATTATCCTAACCGGTTTCTGGGGCAGAATCAGTGGGCCAAATTCTCCAGTGTGACCACTCTTTGAAGAATGGAACAAGGAGAAAAAAGAGGAGCATGGAAGGAAGGACCCGGCGGCAGCTGCTTAGTTTGTCTGCTGGCTCTGTGCCCGACCCTGACTGAGCCTCAGCATAGAAAAGTTAAACAATTAAGAGTAGTTGAGATAATGTTCTTACCCTGTCCCTTGCCCTCCTAGCACACCTGTATTCTGTGAAATCATAGAGTTGGAAAGGACCTCAAAGGTCAGCTAGTTCAACTCCCTGCACAGATGCAGGATTTGCTATTCCTAAACCATATGAGAGAGATGCCTGTACAGCTTCTTACTGAAAACCTACAAGGATGGAGAGCCCACAATTTCCTAAGGGACCTTGGCCCATTGTTCTACTGCTCCGACTGGTAGGAGAGCTCAGATGGGCTAGTGGTGTTGAAACACACAGGTAGAGATTTGGCAGCTTTCTAGTCCTTTTAGTGCTGTCAGCGTGGCACAAAGGGCTTGGATGAGTTGAGAATTTGGCCCAAGACTTTCTTGTCATGAACTTCACTGGCTGCTTAAAAAATGGCTTTCTCTGTATTTCCCTGTTCACTAAACCCATCATAGAAAACTAACATAAAATCCAACACAAACTCTGAGAGCAGTTGAAACAAGTTCATTTCTTTAAACATTCATGGAAACAATTTCTCTATGTTCACCCAGCTTCCCCGATTAGTGATCCTAAGTAGGTGGGGCATTTTGCAATCCTGTGCCTGCTATTGGCTGATGCAGTCCTTGGTGGATGGTGAGCTACTGCTGTTCTACTGCATCTGAGTACAGTGGCCAAATTGGTGTCTTCTATTTTAGTCTCCCTCCTTTACAGGTCCCTGAACTTATGCAGCTAGTGTACTCAGAGGAGAGACTAGATAGTTCCTAGATAAAAACAAAGGACAACTTATACAATTTATAGTATCTCACATGTTTTTAAGTTGACCAATAGACATGTATAAAAACATTATAATATCATTCTTAATTGCATCCTGTCAGCCAATGACTACTTCAATGCTGTTATCTTTTAGGCAACAACATTTCTGGACAAAATTCTGCCCTCAGATATGTTCACACTGCTCGCATTGAGGGAGTTGGCCTACGTAACAAGTTTTTACTGAGTGTCGGGGAGGTGGATGCACGAGCTTCAGAATAGTTCAAACAATTCAATTTTTTCTGTAAGCTAGAGAGAGAATTTTTCCTGCCTCTATGACAGGTGACTGCCATTTGATGGATAAGGATGAAGAGAACAATACCTATGGGTAATTACCATTTCCTTATTCATAGCAATTCAGGGATCACAGAGGTATTCCTCATACTTCATTCCTCAGAGCATTCCTCATCCCTTGAAATACTAATCAAAGGATTTGACTATATTGTCAACCTGACAGCTCACTTGACAAGGTTTTAAAACTGACCGGTTGTCTCAGTGCTCCCTATAAATCATTTGCCATGACCTAGTTGTGCATTTTTCATTTCTTTCGTGTCTATTTGCTGTTTGACACAGGAGCCTGTGCTGTAACTGCTCATTTAATACCAGACAGCGTAATACCCTTGCAGCCTGGCGTGATTGTCAGGTTGATTTCATTAGTACGATAAGATGCATAGACTCCTTTTTATCTCCTGTATTCTCCTTCTCTCTCTCTCGTTCTCTGTAATTTGGGTCTTTAAAGTCCCTGCTGTCTCCTGATCTACAGATAATTGTTTACTGTAATACTAGCCAGGAAAAGAGCTGATAAACTCCAGATGTAGCTGAGTCCTCAAATTCACTTTCCTTGCTCTATGCCTATGGCTATGGACCTCTGATAACATTTTGCTGCTGTCTGAGGTCCTTTAAACCTGCTAATAAAAAGAGGCCATTTAAGATGGACAGTGATTGTACATTATATGACCTGGGTGGGTTGTTAGGGTTTATTTTCTGGGGTTTGTTTTTTTGCGTTTTTTGTTTTGTTTTTACAAGCTTCTTATTTTTCCCCTGTCCTGTTCTTGTTGCCTGGCTGTTACCACCCCCTCCCCCCTGCACTGTATTCTTTGAAGTCTAATCATGTTGTGCAGTGACAGGATCCAGGATGCTGTATGTTAAACCCCCTAGACCAAGGAGATGGAAAAGAGTATTAACATAATTAACTTTTTTTCTGCCTAATACTAAGCTTCTGGTTCCTCTAAGATCTCTGCAAGACTGAACTTGGGAAAGGACAGCTTGTTATGGAGCCTTCATCTAAAACTTTACCTGCACCGGCAGCAATATTTTTCACAGGCTTGAAAGTGTACTCTTGGTTGTGGCTGCTGTTCCTCAACTTTGCACATCTCTGAACATGTAGATCTGGAAAGGAAAGTACTGGAATAAAAGAAGGAATACTATTTCTCTTGATATCCCAGTCTCCTCTTAAATGGCAGATGCATCACACAAGGTCCCGCTTACAATGAAACTTTAAACTGAGTTTGTAACTGTTTCCTGACACTATTGGCCCACATAAAACAGAGCTAATATTTAGCTAATAAATGTGGCATCTTTGGCTGGCAACTGGATAACTTCCTGTAATTGGTTGAACGCAGTGCTCCAAGATGTGTACTAAAGACCACCTATCCATTCCTGTGTAACCAGTTCGGCTGGTTTTCCACCTTGCAGTCACTGTACAATAGGATGTCCCTGGATGTTTCGTTTTGCAGGCTGCTGGTGCTAGTATAAGTGCACATTTTTTGAGCTCAATCATTTGCTGAAGCGCTGTACAGTAGTTGTCCAGATACTACCAATGCAGTGATGCAAGCACAGCTAAGCAACGTCACTGTGGATCTGCAAACGGGGTCAGCACATTTCCGTTGTAAAAAAACAAGCAACAACAAACAAACCAAAAATACTGCTTTGTGGACATACCTTAGCCACATCTTTCAATAAAGTGGTTAGAAAAGCAGTGCAGACAGAGTTTAAGTATCTTTTAAATCTGATTTTTAGCCCAGTTTCACAACATCAAGACCCCTGGGATGGATCTGAACATGTTAAACATCTTGCAAGATGGTAGGGGATTCACAATCTGAACCTGGATCAGTCTTGCAAATGGGTCTTAAGTATAATAATACATATGCATATTTTCAATACCATCTATATCAAAGTTACCAGGAGTATTTGGCAAATTGTCAAGCCAATTTGGATTTGAACTCACTCTCTGCCATTAAACTTTGACCTTATTCAAGATCAGTATCTCCATACATTTCTAATGAGGCAGCATTTCTTCCTGAAGTGCTGACTCCTTTTCACAGAGTAGGTGAGTCTGACAACCAATGGCAGCCTGAAGACTGGTTTCTGCCTTAGTGACACACCTGCTGGAAAGGAACTTTCAAGAAACATGTAATTGGGAATTTACTGTTATAACTGGTCTATGCGATATGAAGCCTATTTCTTTGCGATTGTATAGGTTGTTCTCCCTACATCATCTGTGTTCCCACTGACTAGCAGCATTCTCAGACTCCACATCTCCATCACAGACACAGAAGGTTTACATTACTTTTTCCTTCTCTATATATTATTGCCTTGGAAGGGTGTGTTTGTGCCTTTCCTTTTCCATCCCTGGCAAAAGACATGTTATGTGGGAGGTACTTTTTTCTTTTGCCTTTAATCACAAAGGTAAGCTTTGTCATGAACTGGGGCACTCACCTTCTCCATAGAAGCAGTCTATTAGGCCAGTGTTTCTCCATTAGGGGGCTGTGAGTCCCTTCCAGGGGCACTGTGACAAATTGGGAAGCAGCAACGGCTGGAGTCCTCACTTTTGTCACAGCTCTTCCTGGTCCAACCCCACATGATGCCCACAGAAGCAGATTCATGCCGAACAGGTGGGATTGTCCCATGTCCCTCTGTTTCTGGAAAGAGCATATGGAGTTGGCCTGGGGAGGGCTATTTGGCTGTAGCATGTCACACTGCCCAGCTGGAAGGGTCAGGCTGAGTTTGGAGCATCTCTGTCCACTGCCTGGCTGGAGGAGCCAAGTGTGGCAATACCCAGGTCAGGAAAGACCCATTCCCACCACTGGCACAAGGAAGCTGAATCTCATTAATTACCCCTCTGCCTCCGCCTGTTAGCCAACCCTAATACAGCCTGAAGCATGCTGCAGCCCCCTGGTTGAGATGTACTAAGGTAAACAGAGGCAGAACAACAGTGGTTCTCAACCAAGGGTGCTGCTAAATTCAAAAAAGTTGTGAAGGGTGCCCTGACTCCAAACAGGACGAGAATCATTGTATTAGGCCTTTCCCCTGCAGTGGAAGCAATGCATTGTACAGACACAGGTATTAATATAATAAGCTGCCATACCACCATGTAAATTATGTTGTCTTTATTGTCCATTCCAGTGGCTAGTAGGTGAATGATAAGGCCTAAACTTCCTTAATAGCTAAATTTATTGCTATGCCATGTACAAATGAGGGCTAATAGCACTGACACATCTTCACTTTGGTATCTCTGCAATTTCGGTTATTGCTGTCACATGAAGTAGCAAAGCATTTGTATAATTCGTCCTTCATCATTATGCTGCCCTATTCCTTTGTAATCTACTTCTAATTGGGATCTACTTCCTGGTGACAGCATGTAAACAGGGATGTGGCTGAAGTAAGGAGGTGATAAGGTAGGAGGGAAGGGATGAAGAATTGAGTCCCTGCTATTCAGTTTCCTCTGTCCAAAATTTCACTATATCTACAACTTCTACAAGTATCTTTGAAGATGGATCCCACCCCACCCCTATGCTTACAGTGTCTATTCCCCTCCCCTCTTCAGGTAAACATAATTTATCTCGCTCTATAGCTAGCATAACTAGTAAGAGCAAGTACTCACAAAGTGTAAATTAGCCAGTGACAATAAATTGTCAGATTGCCTCTGAGGCAGAAACAAATGAATAGCTTAGTTTATTAATCACATGCCACCTTCACCTTTGATGTCTTGATGTTCCAGTTTTGGAGCTCCATTAAGCAACACTGAGTGACTGCTGCAGCAGCCTTCACTAAACCAGAAATTTTGTTGGCAGCACATTTCAGGACTTCAAAGGCGGTAAATTACCCTGAGATTGTTTCATTAAAGTGCCCTTCCCAGTGTGAACAGCAATAACAGGAGAATCAAGATCAAAGAGCATCCATCTCTCTAGATTTGTTACATCAAAAATTACATGCTGAGGGTGTCTTTTTCACAAATCATGTCGCCTCCCATTCCAGTAAGAATGGTTCTAATTAGACCAGAAGCCTCCCTGGCTGCCCAGAGAGTTATGATTGTCATTAATACAGCTGTGGATGCCTTCCCTCTCCCCACTAAGCCCATTCCTCCATAAAGCTAGCAATGTCTCTGATGTGCCTCTGGAGCCTAATTAGAAACAATTATGCTGATTAGCTGATTACAGGCAATTCTCCACAGATTCTCAGGAGGAACTTTTACTGGGGCACATATTTATTTATTTTGCTTATTCTTTTGCTCTCTGCCCTTCAGCTGCCTGACTTGACAAAATCTTATCCCTAGTTGCCTTCTATCCAAGTGTTAGAGGAGAAACCTAAGCGAAACTCAAGTTGGAGACAGACATGGGAGTATACAGAGAAATGATTTCAGGCTAGATTCCTGATCCATCTTCTTGATGCAATGCATTGAGCAGCAGACAGCAAAGAGAAATGATCTACAGTCTGATCTCTTGCTGTGATTTATGGCGTCATTGTCAGGCACTGGCTCCAGTCTCCAAGTCACTGGAATCTGCACTGATGTAGCATAATCAAAGCAGGAGAAGCAGTGAAATAGAAAAGGCAGACTTTTTGCCAGCTGACCTGCCACCATCTGGGGTAGCTGGTGCTTTTTCAAAATGGCGTGTAGGATACAATAGACATTGATAGGCTTCTGCAATAGTGTCCTCCCCTCCTTGCCAGACACACTTGTGAAGAAAAACCATAGGAAAGAGGCATATACAGAGAACAACTGGAGTAACTGCTTTCCTCAACAACCCCATTATATGATCAGT
>NW_017729000.1:21340864-21344112 GCF_001723915.1 Gavialis gangeticus
AAAATTCAACCTCTGCAAAAGTTCATACTGGAAAGAGTGTAATGGGTAACAAAATGGAAGGCATAGAAAAAGTAAGTATTTAATAACTGAAGATTTCATTTCTCCTGAAAATTGTCCTGAAACTTAGGCAAGTTAGGCTATATCAGAGGTTCTATTTTTCTTTTCCTGTGAAGAAAAACCATAGGAAAGAGGCATATACAGAGAACAACTGGAGTAACTGCTTTCCTCAACAACCCCATTATATGATCAGTATAGGCCCCATTCTCTCTTGTCTTTGCAACTTTTTGTCATTGCTCCTTGGCATGTCTCTTCTTAATACTCTTTAAATAGGATACATAGCTACAGTGTATCCACATACACATCTTATTGTCAGAGGAGCATCTAAAATAGTACAATGATAGCAGCATTCAGTGTACTTTAGAAGAAACTATAAGAAAACTGGAATATAGGCAGTTATGGAATAATACTCCCGTACAGACAGGTTTTTCCTATCTCTGTATTAGTTAGAGGTTGCTTATGCCTGAAGCATGACAGATTACATCTCTCCAGCTGTTGGTTTGTTTTGCAAGCTTTATCAATGTAAATCTGGATGTTCTTGCTGTCCATATAAATGCCCAGTTTTTTTTAAGCTCTTGGTCTCAATAATATATTGTGACAGGGATTTCTCCAGGGTTAACTAGGTTTTCTAAAAAAGGTTACTATGTTTATTGGTTTCAAACATGCTACCTTCAGCATCATGCCATGTCCCCATGCTCTTGTGCAAAGAGAGCAAGTAAATTGTAGCACCTGGTCTACTTTCTCTACACTGTTATCTAGGAGAAACCTAAGTGAAACTCAAGTTGGAGACAGATAAGGGAGTGTACAAAGAAAGGATTTCAGGCTAGATTCCTCATCTACCTTCTTGATTAAATGCATTGAGCAGCAGCTTGTCCCTGCTTTGTCCATTTCTTCTATAAAATAAATAGCTCATCTTTTAGCACTCTACATGTATTTCCCTTATGCCTTCTAGAGATATTGGCTAGAAAAAAAATACAGTATTCCAAATTAAGTACCATTGAATATTTTCAGTAATCTTTTCTGTCCCAATGATACCTGTTAATATTTTTGTTTTTTTGTTCAATGCCAAGCACTCAGATTTGTTTTTCAATGAATTATCCAAAGGATTACCAGGTTTTCCCCTTAATTGCTACAATTAAGTGCACTGAAGTAAATGGAGTTACAGTGATCTGTAACTGTGATAAGTTTTACATCACCAATTAGGGTAGTGTATAGCTGTGATACATAAGCAGAGAAACAGGCCCTAAAGGTGCTTGTATATGTGACATTTTCATGATGTACATGTGATGAAAATTTCCCTTTGTGTGTCTTAATGGCATCGCACATTACACGTACACAAGTTGGAGGTGTTTAAAATCAGTTTGCAATGTTGCAACTTGGAACGTTGCAGCCATTAGTCAGCTCACTCCCTGGCCAGGCAGGGAGAGGCAGGCAGGCCCTCACTGCATGTGCCTCTGGCAGGCTGCTATGGGCAGCAGGACACCTGTGGCCACCTGGGAACAAGCTGGCTTGCCCCTGGGCAAATGTGGGGACATGGAAGGAGGGTAGTTGGGTGTGCTGGTGTCCAGAGAAGGCAGCAGGGACAGTGCATGGGGCACAGGGCTACTCGGGTAAACTAACTTCCCTGAATCCACCCGGGCTTCCAGTGCCCCCATGCACCATCCCCACCACCTTCTCCAGCTGCCAGCACACCCAGCCACCCTCCTACCACCTCCCCATGCTGCCCCATGGGCAAGCCAGCCTATTCCCAGGAAGTCCCCACTGTCCTGCTAACAGCAGGGGCCTGCTGAAGGCAGAAGCGGCAAGGGGCCCAATCATTTTTTCTGTGGAGCCTGCCTGCATCCCCTGTAGCTGCAGGGTGAGCTGGTAGATTAATGGCACAGATTAATGGCCACCCAGCCATGAGAGAGGCAGGCAAACTCTGCCAGAAAAAAAAAAAAGAAAAGGGATCAGGCCCCTCACTGCTTCTGCCTTAAAGCAGGCACCTGCAGCTGTCAGGACAATAACTTATATATAGTGACAGAAAATTAAACCCACAATTTAAAACACACCAATTAAAAACTCGCCATTTCAATTTAGGGGGCATAGAATACAACCCTAAGGACTAAAACCCCATCATGTGTACAAGCACCCTATGTCTGTCTGTCTTTTTTTTTTTTCTCTCTCACTAAGAACATCCTTGTTGGCAATGTCAATTGTAACATTCCAGTAAGACAAAAACCATATAGTGACTCCTCATCAACCATGATCAGAGCACTTGGTGGCCACTTGATACCACTCCTGACAAAATACCGTCACTTGGGATTCAGTTGAATTGAGGTTGCTGATTGGCTGGAAGGAAAATCATATCACCAGGGAGATGAAATTCCATTGGCCTCATTCTTGAATTTGGCTTAGGATTTGCAAAACTTTAAATGCAGGTAAAGATGTATGAACTATGCACATCCAATGATGAAATTGTTCAAAATATAAAAGTTCTTTCACACCTGAATATAACCTTTATCAAGTTTTACAATTTCTTTCACTGGATTATGGGTCAGCTTTCTACCAAATAATCAGATCATTGCAAGAGAAAAGTTACTGTCAAGATATGAAGCTTGACATTTAAGATTAAACATGTAACCCGGGCAGTACTCCAAGAGGTACCCCCTCTCCAATTGAAGGGATCAAAGCAGGTGCACAGGCACTGTGGGAGGTATAGGGACTCTCTTCCCCCTATAGAGCAGAGCCAGACCACCAATGGGGACTTAACCATATACCTTCTAATACTGGGAACATAACAGGCAAAAATCAGAGGGTATAGTGGACACTACAATGCCCCAAGCAGGTAGGATTCAACAAAGGTTAGACACTTACAATCATTGACAAAAAAACAGGGTTAACAAAATATAAAATACAAACATCAGAACAAACAATACAGGTTGGTGAAATATTAAAAAAAAAAAGGACAAAATGCAAAATGTCAAGGAAATATAGGGCCTTGGTACCTGGAGGGAGAGAAAGAGGGGAAAACCACAATGGCAAGAAGACTAGCTTCTTGTTAGCTTACTCATCCTAAGTCACCTAAGCTGGGACTTGAACCTAAGTCTCCCACATGGTAGGCAGGAATGCTACCACACAGCCACTACTGGTGGTACTGCTCTAGCCTGCTAGGAGTCTTGACCTTCCTGGAGCCCCAGCCTCACATTGAG
>NW_017729000.1:21349112-21359583 GCF_001723915.1 Gavialis gangeticus
TGGAGGAGCTGGAAGCAGAGCTGGGAACCTCTCAGGTTGCTACTCAGATCCTTGCTGGAGCAGAGGGGAGCCTCTCCTGCTGGCTGCAGCCTCTCCTAGGGGATCCTGGAGCCCAGTGGGGAGCCTCTCCTGCCGGCTGCACACTGCGCTGCTGAGGGTCCCACTGCTGCCTGCAGGTCCTGCTCTTTCAGGCTCTTCTGGGGCACTGCTCCTATCCCACTGGCTCAGCTCTGTAAAGCTCCTTCTTTGTTGTTCCTCACTGGTCTCTCCTGAATCAGCCCATGCTGCCCCTTTAATCCCCCTCCAGGTGACCCAAGGGGCCAATCAGGGAACGCGGGGGGGAGTCTCTGGGGCCTGATTGGTGAGCAAAGGGAATCCCAAGTCCTCCAATCATCTTTTACCCCTTCAAAACCCCTGGGACAAATCATTACCAGATTGGTGAGGAAAGGGAATCCCAAGTCCTCCAATCATCTTTTGCCCTTTCAAAACCCCTGGGCCAGGTCACTGCCAGCCAGCCCATCACAAACATTTTCTCAAATTGTAGAAATCTGAGTAACAGAAAAGTCACCAGAAAAGAAGAAAAATCCTTTTGTGCAATACATAGTGGGACCTTTTTCATCACATTTTCACAGGTCTAAATATACATCTTACATGATCCTAATTCATGGAAAGGACAGATATATCACCAACTCTACGGAAACTGCCCATTCTAATGCCATAGTAAATATGAGGTAGCCACCTGACTTCTATTCAAAGCTGGACACATAAGAAGGTGCACTATGCCTAATTTCATAATAAAAGGAATAAATGTAGTTACTGATTATGTCTTCTCATTGCTGAATTTATGCAAGAGCTATGTTGGTAGTACAGGAGCAAGTTCTGTAATTTCTTGTGATGCCAGGTCAGAATTAATTAAGATGACCTGTCTTAATTCTGACAGCTAGTGTTCAGTGGTCTTGGTGTTAAAAGTTGGGATGTTTATTCAACTGAAGTCAATCAGTCATGAAAACTACAGCTCTCTTGGTGTTTTAGACTAATATCTCCAAGGGAAGTGTAAAAGCCCTATTGGCTGGACCAAGTTTTGGATCATTTGTGCTTGAAGATCAATGTGAACATTTCTTTAATGAGATGGCCTGAAGGTTTGCAGTGTTGGAGAAGTGCAAGATAGTGGGTTACTGCCATAAGTAACACATATGTAAATCCAGCTTGACTTGTGATCTTTCTTTCTGACTGGTCCAGAATTTATGGTGGGAGATGGTTAGCTCTACCAAGTGTGAAGTGTGCTTTTCTGCACTGTCCCTGACTACAGGTATTGTGTTTGTTCCTCCCTTTTGTAAAAACAAAACACACAATTAACATTTTGAAACATTATAATAGTAGGACTATTGGGCCACAATTAAAAAAGCTGATTATTAAACACACAATAGAACTGTAAACAGGTCACAAATCTGTAAATATGTTGATTTGTTACCTTTTGTTCCCATTTCAGGAAATACAAGGTCCAGATAACTTGATGTTGATTTAAGAGGCTGAAAACTGGAATCAATTTTTCTTTTTTTTTTCCCCCTCCTGTGGCAAATCACAAACACATTTCTGCTTCCTACAACCGATGCATACAGTTCCATGGCCATCTTAAAGACCACTTCCCATCCCCCCTTTGTATTGAGTAAGAACTGTCTTGTTAATTGTGGTTACAATTCCATGTTTAACGAAGGAAATGAGTGCAATGCACTTAAGTGAATTCAGCTATGCTGAATGCTCATTCCTCAGTGGCTGATTACCGATGTGATGATGATGATCAGATGTTGTTTGAGAACTGAGATACGATGATTGGTTTTGATAACCTGAAATTAACAACTGCATTTATAGCTTGTAAATATTCCTTGTGGTGAATTCTCGCATTGCTGGCATAATCCCCTCTTCCTGTACAGACCTCATTTATGAATCCCAAACCAGCGACATTATCCCCAGGATGTAAGACAAGACTCTGTCTTGTAATGCATACTGCATTTACTAAGAAGTCAATAAAGCGGCACTTTCAGGTCTTTTATGTGGACTGATTAAATTGTATGCAACTCTGACAGTTACATTTACACACACTGACCTACTACTTCATTATAAAACTACAGGTTCTTATGTTCTTAAGACTTGACTTCAGTGTTTATTTATTTATTTTTCTTCCCCCAGGGATAAAGGGCCTCTTGCTTCAGGTATTGAAGACCAGGTACACAGACATTACACTTTTACTGGTATACATGATCAGAAACCAGTTTATACCCATAACAGAACAGAAGTTTGGCTCATATAGACTTGTTTAAAAATGGCAGAACCTGGTCTAAAATTTGCCTTCACACCAAAGGGAGAATGTGTGCAATCTAAATTATGCTGCTTACTGAAAACCATGTAACTTGGATCGATTCCTCCTCCATCCAAAGCGTTTTGAATGTCTGTACCTAGCCGTAGTGTCCTGAGCTTTGTGCTTCTTTGATATAATCTGGTACTAATAACCTCAGTGTAAGGGATACCCAGAAGTGGGCTCAAGTCAATAGAATGGTTTTTTTGCTGTATTTCATTTCATAATAGAGGACAGAAGACTTGGTAAAGATGCCCCTGTACCAACTCTATCCCTAGCTGTATTTTTAAGCTCCATCAGTCTATCTACAGCTGAGGTGAGCACAATCCAAGTGGACTGAATTTGCCAAGAGCTGCATGTGAGTAAAGGAGCGTAGGAGTAAACACTTTTATATACACAGACTCTAGACGTATGCTGTGTTCAGAACAAGCAACCCTTTTGATCTTTCCTTTGACCCAAGCCTGCCTCTGAACATCTTGGTGTTCACAACGTGGCAGCAACCCTTCATAAAACCTGAGACCATTAGTAGGATAAGGAGAAAATGATTTTGAAAAACAGATCTGACTGAAAATTTTCATGCTATTTTTTTATATTATAGAAGAATGTGGATAAGTGCTGCTTCTATGTTGTTGTCACCAGGATCAGAAGCATAAAGACCAAAATACTGCAATAAACCATATTCCAGTAGACTTTCCAAATAATCAGATTCCTAACACTAAAAGACAACAGCACAGAGTAGGTTGATTGCTTGAGATCTTCAGGCTTCTTTATTAGATTGCAGAACTCTGCAAACTCGATCAAGCCTTCTATCTTTGTGAGTTTTCCTACTTCTAGTAGAGAAATGACTGAGTAAAACTGTGCAAGAGTTTGACTCATCCGCCTGAAAGATGAGATATTACTGGCATGGGCTGTGGAAAGCGCCACATAATGTTGTCGGTATTAGAAACAGAGGATTGCATGAAATCAAACTATTCCTCCAAGATAACCTGCTAGTGTGGACAAGAGATAGGCAAGGATGCTCAAATGATTCTGGAAATACGTTCTGTCTAATTCCTGCTTCAGGGAGGGTTGACAAGGGGTTCTTAACTAAACTTGCCATATAATATTAAAGATTTGGTTGGTGACTGGTTTTCAAAACATGGACAAAACTATCATTTTTGCAGAACTGGTTTATCTAATCCTAGAAGCAATATCAAAAGCTCCAAGTTAGACGTTACTGTTAAAAATGTTAACCCTGGAGTCAATAGAGCCATGCTTATTTCTACCAGCTAAAGAATCTGACTCTGGGTATTTGGCAACAGTCATAACTGGGGTAAGGAAATTTCTGTTTCTCCCTTGGATGGACATTATCCCAGAGCAATCTAAGATAGGGTTCACTGTGGGTCATGTGGTTTCAGACAAAGTTGAATAATCATGACACACATACAACACAGTTTGACTGGGATGTGGAAATGTGAAAAATGGCCTGCTTCAATTAGTAAGCCAGCAAATAGGGGACCATCAACAGAAGTCCATCTAAGAAATCCCTCCCCCGGAGCTTCAAAGATTTTGTTGCTCCAATGATCTTCAGTCTAAGGTGTTTAGATAGCATGATAATATTCCAGAAATTGTGGTCATTTCCCTGCCATCTCATCTGCACTTGTTTATAGCATGTGTCCAGGTACAAAGTGACAGGGAGAACATGCAAAAGAGAAACTAAAGAAGACTGAACAAGACCAATGGTATACCTGGTCCAATATCTTGACTTAAATAGTGGGTAATATCAGATACTGTGATGAGTGTAGAATAATATGTTCCAAGGGGAAGCAATAGCTGTTGAGAATGGAAATGAGCCAGACCATGCTTAAACTTGTGTGTACCCATGTAAAATATCTATTATTTGTCCTTTTTAGATTTGTACAGACACTTATATAGAATAATTACAAAGATGATGCACAAGTTGATACCAGTTCAGGTATGCATCAGACCGCTAACTATGATACCACTGTGAAACAACTGACTTATAGATTGAGGACAAAACTAGAACCAATTACTTGTAGGGGGCATTCATTGAAATCTGGGACCACAAAAATCTTTTGAAAATCCTGATCCTGTTTCCGCGCACAGTTTGAAAAGTTAGTGAAAGCTTTCTGTGGATAAGTGGTATGGGTTGAAAGCTTTAATGTTCAGTTAATGAGAGCAAGGCACCAACAGTTCAGTCCACAGAGAGCGTATCGTGCAATCTTGCATTTGTTTAAACGTACCATGTTATTAATTTTTTGGCTTAATTATCTGCCCTTCCATTACTAATATACAAATTGATTCGTAATTTTTCCCTAGTGGATGTGTGTGCTAGAAGGAATTTTTTTATTGCCGACAAACACAAAATCTAATATATTTATCATGCCCAAGAATTAGCATAATAATAGAGTCCATAATCTGTTCAGGTAAACATAAACCAAGGCTTCAGAGTCATCCATATGTGGTAAGACCAGTTTGCTAGCCAAAACAAAGTCTACTGGTGTTGCTCACATTCCTGAAGAATATGAATATTAGAAGATGTCTAGGATACAAGGAGGTACATTTCCAGACAAGATAAATACAGACAGTAATATAATCTGAGTGTAAAGAATAGGGCTACTGTTGAGATTTTAACACTAAAAAATTTACTGAATTACAAGAGGCACGCCCAGTTGGAATTCTGGTTTTCGCAGTCTCTTTGCTTGTCAAACTTAATATCAAGTAAAATAACCTAATTTGACTTGGCAAAGGCACACAGAATATGGACTTGATATCTGTGACACAGGCTTTTGAAGTTTCTTATAAACAGTGTTTTCCTTGCTTTGGAACCGAGGGTTGAATAATAAACAGTTTTTCTGATTCCAAACCTGCTGCTGAAAGCTAAAAATTGGCATGTGAATCAGCAGCTAAGAAAACTCCTCTACTAGGCCCCTCAACCAGCAAGCCACTTAACCATGGGCTTAAATTTAGGCACATGCTTAAATGCTATCTTGAGTGCTCACAATTTTCTGAACTGAGGCCTTATAGAACGTGTCTTGTAACATGCTTTTGTGTCTACTTACCTGATTTGTGCAGATAGACCCTTTGTTTTCTAGCCCAGCTACAGAAGGTATTTTTATGTCTTAATATTTGTGCTCTGGGAGTACAAATAATGAGTCATAATAGTAATGGTGAAGACTTATACCATAATAGCATTGCCTGGGTGTGTATAGGATGATGCAAATTCTCATATTTTTAATTAAATAGCTTGTTACAAAAACATTAATTGGACTTATTCAACTAATTACACCCATTTAATAAAGACGATAAAGACATGGGCAACTACTTTTCCCAATTTAGACTCAACCATAACTTCAGATGGGAGCCACGTGTCTGCTCCTCTATCTAGTTCAGTTTGCTCTGCCTCTCTTGAAAGCATTGCATGTGAACGTGAGATGTGCTTCTTGACGGAAAATCCCATCTGCCTATTAGAAAACTCAGGACAAGAAGGAACCAGCAGCACTACATTTCACAAAAAGAAATAAACATATATAGGTCACCACAGGGCCGCCCACAATTTTTTAGGGCCCGCCTGCAAGATATAGTTTTGGGCTACCCAATCCATCAGCAAAGATGACCATAGCAGAGTGCAGGGCAAATCAGCCTGTGCGGAGCCCCCTTTCCTGCCCCACAGCACACTTACGCCGGTCAATGAACATCCTGGCATGCCGGACGAAGGGGGAGGGGTGGAACAGTTAAACAAACATCCAACCTGCTGGGCGGGTGGCCAGACTATACTGCAAATGCAGCAGCCACTGCCAAACGCGGGAGGGGCCACGGCCTCTCTGCCCGGCTCTGCCGGACCCCTTGGCTGTGGGGCTCCCTGTGGCCACAGCTTCCGCAGGATAGGACGGGCCAGCCCCGAGTTGCCGAATGTTTGGTATTAATCAGAAATGTGTTAATGTGATTGAAAGATGTTCATTTATTGGTAGAAAAGGGAAAGATCAGTGGAGCTGTTCTAAAACACATAGATGGATTAATATTCAACCCCAGAAGAAACAAGCTGGATAGAGGAGGGCTATTTCCTTTTGCAAAAAAAGTCTTATACTCATATAATGTCCATTATGGGCCAAATTCAAGGTGGAAACTAATGGGAAACTATTCTCATTGGAGTCAATAGAAGTTACCCACTCTTACTGCTGACTTCTGTTCTTTTCATGGGGGACTAGAGCAAGATGTGGATGACATCAGAGTCCACTAGAAGTAAGAATCTAAATAGATGGCACAAGAAGTGTGGTGAGCTAATTTGCCATTAGTCCATGGAAGGAGTCTTGCAGAGTGTTTACATTATAAGGGATGGCAGGTCTCCATCTCTCCCACTTAAAAATGGGTAACTTTTTTCTTTTTGAATTTAAAAAAAAAGAAAAATGATGTGCTTTCTTTGCCTTCTCTCTCTCTTCTGCTGCCAGCTCATAAATGGAGTGGTGCCCAGAGTGTAAAATCAAGTGCAGCTCATGGTTTCTTTTTAACTAGTTTGTTCACGTACTTAATTTGCCTAATTCTTGTAACTTTTATCCTATCGATAATGGATAGACTGTTCCTTCCTTCCCAATTTCCTTTATTAGTTACATCAGGAAGTTTATTGGTGCTCTTTGCATGTAACCCAATAGGGCAAAGAGCTCCACGCTTGTTTTCTGGCCTATGTAAATTAATACTGTCCAGAAATCTAAAGGCAAAGATCAGCAGGCCTTAAAACCCGGAAGATATCTGGTTACATGCCAGAGGCCTTCTCTTCAAATGAAATGACAGGAATCTGGGGGCTAAAGGACTTCCTTTTGATTTTAATGAACTTGACTGGCTGTTGCCTATAACCAGAAATGATATGCAGACAAACTGCAAAAGTCAGGCAAGACACATGCCATTTCTGCTGCTTGCAGTTTATTATTACTCCCCTCTTATATTATTCTCACTTTTTGCTTGTTCTCCTGTGAGCTTAAAGACCTATCATGTCAAGTAGTACCTGCACAAATAGCAAGTTACCCATTAACACTGCTACCTATTTGAATGTGTCTACTTATGAAAATGAAAATACAAAGGTTCAACACCTTAAACTTGGAACAGGGCTCTGAATGGCATCAATCTATTAGTCTTTCCTTGCTCCTCATCAAAATAATTAAATGAAAAGCAGTGAATGGGAAATTACCTGCTCAAAATGTGCTTGTTGTATAAGTTAGATTTAATGAGTGAACTTTATAATGGTGTAATATAATAATATGTACTCATAGTGTTTTGTTCCAGTGGGAGTCCTAATTATACTGTTACTTAGTACAGGAAATTGCCGGTTGGAACTACATTACCCAGAACTCTTAACAGAAAGTGGCGCATAGTTTTGCTTATGTAATGAAACATAGAGTGGATAATTAGCCAGAAACTCCTAGGTGTCAGTCTTCTATGTAAATTCTCCAACCTGCTAAATCCTGCATCTAACACACATCAACATTGGGATAGAGACCTCTTCACTGGCAGTGTTCAAGTGAAGCAACAATCTTGTTGCAAAACCCAATGGCATTTGACAAGATGATGACTCAACCAGATGGTCATAATATAGTCAGAAGCAGATTGGAAAGGGCTGGGTTACAGTAACATTGACTAAAGGAAGTGTATCGGCCCATAATTTTCCGTGTGAACATCTTGCACATGTATGGATGTAAATTGTCTGCAAATTGTTCGACCTGGAGTTGCCAAGGTCATTTAGAGAGAAATCTCCTTTCCCCCTTCCAGAGCATAAGCATTGACAGGGATATGTTAGCAGATCCAGAAACATTAATAAATGGCATTTGTACTATGTTATGATTTCCGGCTCACTGATGTAAATCTAGAGTAAACCACTGAAGTCTCACCTTTGTAATTAGGACCAGATTCCCATTTTAGTGATGCTGGTATAAGCAAACTGGAGTTACTTCCCAGTATTAAAGTGAAATTGGAAGAATTTAGTCTGTTTTTGTTCTCTGAAATCTTTTTGAACTTCATTGATGTCATCCCATAAGGAAATAATGGGGAGCCTTGATGGGCATGAATAGGCATAGTCTTGGAAGTTGAATCGTTGAATCACTGAACCTCATCCGTGTTTGAATAGGTGGGTCTGAGGAAAGAATCTCCAGAAGTGACTTTACAGGCTGAATATGCCCAGCTCAGCCCAACCCTAATTAATATTTTTTTCAAATGTCCCAGGTATTTCTCTTTAATCACTTTACATCTCTTGCATCTCTCTGTTTCCATGTGCCCAACTCCTTCTCTTTAACCCACTTCCCTGTCTGCGTTGGCCATTGTTAATATCTGCCATAGCCTTGTTTATGGCTATATTTGACTAATTCTCATTTATTAAAATAATTACCTTAATGGATCCTAATTGTAAATCACTTGGTAATAAGCTTCCCTTTGCTTGTACACATATTTTTATATTAGTCATTATAAAAGCAAGACATGAAGCAAACAGTATAATTACTCAGAAAGGACCTGGAGCTAAACTAATAAAAATCAAAGGGAGGGAGAATGAAGTGCTTTCAACATTTTTTTTATAGTAACTGGGACATCCTGTGTCACAAATGACTTTCTGAGAAGGCTGGGGTGTGATTCCTTTCTGATGCCCTATGACAGGACAGCAGTGTCAACAGAAGCTGTCTTATAGCAAAGATGATGTTTCAAAATGTGCTTATTGTATGTCAAATTTCTGTTTAAAGTCAGATCAGAAATAAAAATCAAAGCTGTCAGTCACCTATTGAACTGCAGTATATCAATAAGGATTCTGCAAGGGAATGAAATGAAATACAGTATGTGACTGACAATTTCTAAACAGCTTGCATATTTTTATAACTTTATTCCACTTCTTTTCCTTGGGGGAAACAACATTTTGTGGTTAATAGGTAAAATTAAGAAATACTTTCAATATTTTGGCTGCTGTAAGTCACAAATAAAAGTTTAGCCACAAATTCATTCATTCTTAATCATAGCCTAGTGAGCTACACACCAAGCCAGGCAGAAGACTCTCCTTAACTGAGATGTGGCATTAAATATCCCAGCCCTATGGATGGCTGAATTATGTTCAGCAAATAAGTCATTTGTGACTTTTTCCCTTTTTCTATCATGTAGCTGGGGTTTTAAGGTTTCCTCAGCTGCTATAATTTCAAGTGCTTCAACAAAGCTCTGTTAGATCAGACCAGCAATAAATATCTGTATTGATGTAGGTATAAACTTCCTACCCTATCTGTGAGGGAATGAAAATGTACTGTCTAAGCCAGTGTAGGCTTACCCAGTGTCACTACTTTTCCCCCACAAACATATTCCATCTGTGTCCTAAAGCAGGGGGTGTCAACCCAGGGTACTTGAGAAGGCCCTAGCGGGCACATGTGCACAGGTGGGGATGGAGTGCCTCCACCCACCACCCCACACTGCTGCCTCCCAGGAGCAGGGCCGGGGCAGGGTGGGGGCAGCAGCACCCCTCTGTGGGCTGCACAGGGACTACCTGGCCAGCTGGACACGGCAGGAAAAGCTTGCATGTGGCACCTGCCACCACCACCCATCACTCTGCACCCCCCCCCCCAACTCCACATCCAGCCACGGAGGGTACACTTATTTTAAAAGGTTGAAAACCCCTGCCCTAAAGGGACTACATGGGAAACAACTTCAGTCATTTGCCACTTTTTTTTAGTTCTTTGCTATTGTCTTCCAACAGCAACATCAGCTGGGGCCAATGTTAATAATGATTTCTGCGATACTGGAATCCTTCTACAAAAAGTCCTGAAACAAGCAACTGTTGAGACACGGCCAGGAGCTGGAGCCAAGTGAGTGAAAGCCTTCCTCTACCATCTCCAATCACTGTTTGGAAGTCCCTTTCCTTCTCTCTTTACTTTGTACCAATATCAAAATCACTTTACTTTTAAGTGGGTAAATACAGTAGAAGAAAACCATTTATATTGGAGTATTCAAGAGTGGTTAGACTCTATGTACTACACTGGTATATAGCATCACAATAAACGATGCAAACACAACCCCATAGCACCAGCCCATCCTTGTTTCATACTTTTTTATTTGTCTATACAATAATATGGAAGCCATGTCGCTCCAGTCCACTCTCACAGA
>NW_017729000.1:21364583-21394620 GCF_001723915.1 Gavialis gangeticus
GAAGGGGGGAAGGGTAGATATTACCCCTGTAATAAAGATGCAAACACAACCCCATAGCACCAGCCCATCCTTGTTTCATACTTTTTTATTTGTCTATACAATAATATGGAAGCCATGTCGCTCCAGTCCACTCTCACAGATTAAAATCTGGAACATAGCTCAACCTCAGAAATCTCAAATGAAATGGGAGAGGGGGAAGCACCAGCAGAGTGAGATAATGGCTATAGCTCCTCCTATAGGTTTGGGCTTACATGCCCAGCAGGTTTTTCTTGTTTGTTCACCCAACCTATCTCAGAAGGGGGTGCTACCACCTTCCATTACTGCTGTTGCTGCTAAGAGAAGAATTTAGAGCACACAAACACCTGAATTGTCCTCTCACTTACTTTGCAATTGTATAAGGCCATTGACCTCAACGGAATTATTCTTGGTTGACAGTAATGTAAGTTAGATAAAAATCAGACTCTAAATATCGTAGCAAGCAGGCAAACTCAGAAGAAGTCTTATTTTTCAAGCTTTGTAATTTTGATGATGGCAATTTGCATGACACGTAGTTTATGTTGTTATATTTGTCAGATGGCCTCAGATTTGCATTTAGGTCAGCTATTAGCAGGGCCTCTACATATTAACTTGTAAACAACTTAAGCACTTCACCTTGTAACTAAGCTCACTTCAAAGTTATTTTAATCATTTGAGACACAAAATAAAAAGCTACTCACCTGAATGCTCACATGATATAAGTTTCTCAGATCTCCTGCTTTTCCAGGATTTCTTTTATATAAAATTATGAATCATATAAGCCTTATTGTGGGCCGTGATAACTTATTCACCACTGTGTATCGAGTCTGAAATTCCGTATTTGATTTATGTTGTACATGTCTCACATAGCTCAGTTTGGCTCTCACAGTTTCATGGGGCTGTCTTTAATTTAGTCTGTTTGATTATGTTTTCAATTCAGCTGACTAATGCAAAGTATTTCATCTAACCACCAAACAGAGTCATTTCAATGCTGTAACACTATTTGTTTTGCTCTCCAATGGTTCCTTTTTTGGCCATGATGTCATCTGTTTATTCTTGTGCCTTTAAAGTGATGGCTATACTCCCTTGAAATCCTTCATATCCTTCTTTGTGATGTAATTATTGTGTGAACAAAGCTAAATACCCTGTTGCTGAGTTAAGCTTCCATTGCTGATGCAGCTTTTTGCAGAGGATTCAATGATTCTGTTTTTATTTTTCATAGGAAATTTTTGGCCCAGTTACTAGCTTGGCTTTGAACAGAGTTCCAGCACGAGTTTGCAACACTTCTTTTATTATGCTATGCTATTTCAAATAGGCTTTTAGATACAAGCTCCAGACAATATTCATTCCCAATGTTCAGACTGTAGCTAATATCCTTGAAGCCTTTAAAGCAAAACAAAACACACACAAAAAAAACCTTTGTGAGCTGAAAAACAATTTGCTGATATACATGCTTGTCTACATACAAATGATAAGAACACTTTAAACCTCTGGTGAAAAAATCAGAATCTAACTATAACTGGCCTATTACACAGATGATAGCAGGGATGTTACTCTAATTTTGCAAAATTGCACTGTTAATTACGGCCCCTGAAGAAGTCAAATAAGTCATACAGTCTCATTATTTTATGGAGTAAGATCTGCTGAAAAGTGGGAGGTTTGTGCCAAGAGATCGAAAACAAAATATGGTCTATGTGTAGCAGTAACTTTTTGAGTAAGTGCAGTTACTGTTTACTTAGAAATGGTTCTGTTGCTTTTTGGTATCACTCAGTAAAACATAATTAAGTAAAAAAATTCAGGTCAAGTTTTGGGCCACTTGTATTTTTTTCTTTTATTTATATCCCCAGCTTACTCACATAAGTGCAAGAACTATTTAAGTTGGGGATATAATTATATCTGTAATGGCTTGAAAATCTGGCTCTTAAATTGTCATCATTAGTCAGAATCTTAATAGCCTGCTAAATGAATAGGAATCAGCTTACTTGACTTAGAGCTGTACTTGTTTCAAGCAGGCTCCAGTTATCCAGGAGGACAACTGTGCATAGGTTTTGTATTTGTTACTCAGCTCATATTTGGTAGGTTTGGCAGTTTTTTCAGTGCCAGGAACTTGACACTTCAAGGTGTTAAATTTTGAAAGTTTGCACTTGAAGGATCTGAATCTGACACAATTCCCAGATAAATCATTTAAACAGGTGCGCACAGCACATCTACCTCACATGCTGTATGTCTGACACCACTAGATTTCCAAGAATCAGTTTAAAACTTGAGTGGATTTGAACAGGACTGACAGCGGTTAAGACCAAGCAGGTTGACAGCCAGTATTCTTAAAGCTGTAAGATGAGGATTCCCAGCTCAGGGTAAGTCTTTCAAATGTTGTCCATGCTCTACTACACTTTTTCTAGGAAGGGGTAGGGTGTGTGGGTCTGTGTGTGTATGTCATACTCATTTACAGATGGGCTGACTGAAGGCAAGCCTTGGCACGAGTCAATAGCTCTGCCGTCTTTGGTACCAACAGTCTCCTGGCACCATTTTATCTACAGATCTGTGAACATTTCCTAGCCAATCCTGTTAACCAAAATTAAATGCTTTTTAGTGAAAAACCTGCATGAACTCTACCTCACAGCTCCGGTGATATCCTAACTACAATCAGAATTATTTGGGGGTTGAAGGCTACTTTGCCATAGGTTCAAAACACAGAGCAAGAGAAGCACCTGCTAAACGGCACGAATCCCCATTATGCTCACAAATAAAGGATTTCTGATCATAAAAATGTGCAAATAGAGATGATACAACGACATGCCTATTATATGCTTTTGTGTCTACTTACCTGATTTGTGCAGATCAATCGAGCTTTTTAGCCCGAATACATAACTTGGTTTTATGTCTTAATATGTATGCATTTGGAGTACTAAGAAATTATGAATCATAATAGTAATGTTGAAGCCTTATACCATAATAGCATTGCTTGGGTGTGTATAGGATGATGGAAATTCTGGTATTTTTTAATTAAGCAGCAATCATAATCCTCCGTTAGCTTGGTATAGAAACATTAATACAACCAGTTACACCCATTTAATAAATACCATAAAGATGTGCGCAACTAATTATTTTCTATGGACAACTGACTTTTCTGAAAATAACTGCAATAATAGCTGTTGAATCCTCTGGCTTCAGAACTCCTATCCAGAGCAAAAGGTTGTATCAGTCCACCCATAGATTTCATTTGGTCGTGCAGGATGAAGTTGTATACCACAGTTTTGGGACCCTTCTCACATGATGTTGATGCCACAGCATAGTTCATTCTGACTCCATTAGTGATAGGTAAACCTCCTAGCTTAGGGTTAGTCTCACAAGTGCTAGGTGTTTGACCCAATAACCTGAATTTTTTGAGTTATGGTTCTTTCCATGAAGAAAATGTATTTTCTCACAAGAACAAATGCTTTCATGAATCTCTCAGTCTTTCCAATTTTGATCAATATTTTGACTAATTCCTCATCAAAATATTTCATTCACCTTACAGAATCCTGATGAAAATTCAGTACCTACATTTAGGGCTTTTTAATTGCTTTGGTTGGGGTTATACTATGAGTGTCAGGATGGACATGGTTGACCATAGATACTAAACAGGCCCAGACTCAGAATTTCTGTTCCACAGGAAACATTGACATCTCAAAAATCCCTTCTGCCCAGAGAATTCGGTGAAATTCTGAATTTTCTAGCAAAAAAATTCTATAACCTTAGAGAAGCCAAAGACTAAAGTACGTTTAGATGATAAGACTGACTTTTTATTTCACTTTTTTATATAAAATATGCATATTTACATTTTATATAAAAATTGAAATGAGATCGGTAATTTCATGAAACAAGGCCTTTTGACCTTATTAAAACTAAATGTTTGGTTGGGTAATTTTTAAAGCTTTGACAATGTGAATACATTCAGTATGTTTCCACGAACATTTCAACTGAATTAACATTTTCCAAGTGGAAACTGCCCTGCTAGAAAATTTTGCACCAGCTTTGTGAGGTGTATATAGTAAATATATTCATTGATGATAATCATTTACAGTTCTACAACTCTTTCCACATGATGTTCTCAGAGGTTTACACACAGTAACATAATTAATTGCTACAACTCTTTACGATGCTAGTAAGTGGCGCTACCCACATTCTGCAGATGGGAAGATGAGTCACTGAAGTCAAGTGATTTGCATAAGGTCAAACGGGAAGTATGTGGCAGTGTCAGGAAGAGAACTGGATTCCCAAACCTGTACAAACTTGTTTGTTAGCCATACCAACTAATCAGCTCAAAACAATTTTGTGTTTTTTTGCTGTTGCATCGAGGCGACTCTGAGCTTGGAAAAAACTGAGATGTTGCAAAATATTTTAGAACGTTGGTGGGGTGAGGGAACCACATTTTGGAAGTATAAACCTTTGCTCTATCTATTCATCCCTTTTCCCTTCAGGAGTTCAAAAACTTCCAAATAATTATAAACCATGAGTTCTAGAAATGTCCATTGATACCTTTTGGGATCGGAATGACTATTCTCATATGCTGCCGTAGCAAAATGTTCATCCCCAAAATGCTCCACATTAGAAATCTTTTTTTTTGTTTTTTAAATGGGAGGAAAAAATTCACATTGGATCATCAAACATATTTCTCCAAGTTAGTTGGGAGCTAAATCCAACCAATCACTTGGTCTTTTTATAAATGCTGTATTAGCAGCCTTTTGCTTCTGGTTTTATCTTCATCCTGTTCTTAGTGCCAGCCCTGGCCTGTCCTGTTGCCAGCAACAATGGCAATACAAGAGAAAAGCCCTCTTTTCATTCCATAATGCCTTGTGAGCCACAGCAAAGAGTAGAAAACTGCTTATGCCTGCATGTCATTGCCTAGGGAAATCTTGGTAACAAAAAAAAAAGGAAAAGTCTTTGCAAACTCCAAATACAGGCATTTTCTTTAAAAACAAAAAAAAGTGGTGGTTCGAGTGCCTCAAGATTTGTACTTGTTTTCCTGTTGGTGTATCCCAGGTATGAAACAGGGAGGACAACTATCCAGAGGCAGGTTCAGAGACATTGAGTCTAGACCTTTAATTAACAGTAGAAGATCCATTGTGTAATACCTGAGCAAATAGACACGTGCATTTTTTATCTGACAATCAAGAGCTTTGCAATTAGGAGCATAACGAAAATGTCAGGAAACAAGAAGCAACAAATACTCATTGTGGGGTTAATCAGAACAGTAGTTCCTCTCCAGTGGTCACCGAATAAGCAAACATTCTGGTTAAGTAAACAGAAATGGAGCATATCTGGGTAACACATTCACTCATTTGGGTCACAGCAGAGGTTAAACAAAAATTTGCTTTAAAAAACCAAAAGAACATAATATCGCTCCTTAACCCACACACCACATGTTGTTGAAAGCGGGGTGAGAGGAGCCCTGGATACTTTCATGGCTGCATTACGCTGCTTTGAAGTGGGACAATATGGAAAGCAGAGAGCGTGTGTATTACTCTGGGCTCCTAGCAACTTAACTGCTCTCAACCCCTTTTTTTTGGCACTGAGGATGTATCAGCATTTTACAGCCAAACGCAGCTTGAGTCTGCCAGTGTCATGGCGACAGGCCAACCTTCTCCGAACAAACCTATCTTAAGATTTACCCATTCATGTAAAATCTCTCTGACATTTCAGAGCTGCTGGTGTCTAAGTGGGGTGCCAAACTCGATCAATCCCCTGGGCCAGATCTGGATTGTGGGGGAGCTCCTTGTGAGCCAGATTCAGACCTGGTGGCAGCAGCAGGGTGAGTAGTGGCAGTAGTGGGGCAAGTGGTGAGTTGATGCAACACTCACTTGCATTCCCCCCCCCCACCAAGCATCCCCAGCAAGGCTCTGTGCCCAGGAATTTACCCCTGCATGCCCTGTCCCCAAATTCTCAGCTCTCTAGGAGCCTTGCAGCCCATGTAAAACAGCTCCTTGAGCTGTATCTTTGACACCCGCGGCTTATAAGAATGAAGATTTATTTTGCACTGTATTGATAAAATTGACACAATTACAAGGCTGCTCTCTTTGCATGAAATTCTGCTTTAGATTATTCCAACACATACATTAGATTTTTGTGGCTTCAACTTTGTATTTCATTGTCCATTACAAGCAAAAGGATATCTCCAGGACACTTGAGAAATAGTATTAATATATTTTCACTGTTTTCAGTCAATAACACAATTCTCAGTAGGTTGAGCCTGATTTCATTTTACTTTCACTGCTCCAGAGTGATTTAATATATGGAGCTGATTTAACCAGCTAAATTAAGCCTGATTATGGGGGCAGCAGGCTGCCAGAAGAAGAAACCAGTTTTAATTTGAGGAGGTCAAAATCTCTAGTTTCCCATGCAGATAGAATTGGGACAGCTTGCAGAGGGGAATGAAAAGAGAGTTTGCTCAAGGTGAGTTTTGTTACTGAATGGACACAGGCCTACCTTTAGACACAGGATTAAAGAACACCAAAGAGAACCCAGTTGAAGTTCAGATGAAGTTCAAAATCATATGAGGCATTGACAGAAAGATGGGTAGGGTCTAAATGTCGTGGGGGTTGGAATGGAAGACAGGGATAATTATTTCTGTAACACATCACCCAATCCAACCTCCCCCCCCCCAAAAAAAAATAAAGCAAAAATTGGCACTTTATGCAGATTTCCCTTAGGTCTATCCTCACTCCAGGTCACACACATACATATTCAACACAGTTCTTCAGTCCTGACACCTATTCAAATCATTCTCAACTCTACCTGGCTCCTTCTGTCACCTCATCTTACATTTTCAATATACCTTCACTAATCCAGTAATTAACCATAAAAATAAATTACTTGTATAGTTTATGTAACAATAACAAGACAGCATGAGTCACATGTCTTTGTTCTCTTCACCAGCAGGCTACAGCATGGGCTCATTAAATAGGTACCAGAAGTTCAATATGGTGCAAACTCAGATCTCAGGAATAGATAACTAGGCCTCCATTGTTCGTCTTTGTTCTCTTTTGTTCCGGGATTAAAAGGACACAATGTGCCCTCACTTTCTCCAGGTAACAGAGACATCAGGGAACTGTTCCTTTGTTGGTAAGTGAGTAGGGGCTGACTGGAGCCTACAATACAGTTACCTGTCCCTCTTTCACACTAAAAAAATCTATCGTCACAATATGATGGCCCCAAAAAAAACCCACTTGAGGAAATAGCTTCTTCTGACACCGCATGATTTCAGTTACCACTCTGACAGCACAAATAATGAATAGCAAGTATCTGACTTTTAGCAGTGAACAGTTCATGAACGCTGTTGCTTTAAGGAGCTTTGATGGGCCTGAGCCCCCTATCACAGCTATTTACACCACCTGGTGTGGCAGTGGGTAGAGGGGCAGAGAGATGCCAATTTTTCCTATCTGGTCCCAGGCCCATCTGCCTTTATCACTGCCGGGGTGCCAAGGGGAATGGATGGGCAGGGTCTCCATAGAGACCAGCCTGAGACCCCCATGGGCAGGGCGTACGTGGCTGGGTGGATGGGATGGGGCCACAGGCAGGTGGGGAGCGGTGTCTGGGAATGGGCTGGGTGGATGGGGCCAGGGCTGGGATCATGGTGTGGTGCCAGCACCCAGAACAGAGCTGTGATCTGCTCCCCTCATGTCCTTTCAATGGGTGCCAGTTCTGCACCGTTACTGCCCCCACAATCCTGGCCCTGGCCCTCGCCCCACCCCTGCCCACCCACCCATCCCACTCCTGGGCACCACTCCCCACCCGCCAACAGCTCCATCCCATCTGCCTGGTTGAGTGCACTCTGGGCATGGGGATCTCATGCCCATCACCACACCATATGGCTCCATGGACAACAGCTCCCAGTGCACCTGAGAGATGCACCCAGGGATAGAGCACACTGCACTCTGCACCAGATGACATCTCTGCACCCAGGTGCAGTGGGACTGGCTACATGAGTCATGTCCCCATGCCTAGGTCCCATGGGGCCAAAGGAACCAATGTAGGCTGGATAGAATCACTTGGTGGGCTGGATCTGACCCACAAGCTGTATTTTGCCCACCCCAGTGCAATGCAGCAGCTATTCAAAAAACTCCTGTTTTATGTGGGATGGATGTCAGGTGTGCTGAAAGAGTTGGTTTACTTATTATCTTACATCTGCAGGTGAACTCAAGCCATGACATTTTCAACCAGGTTTAAAAAACCTTGAATTCCAGGCTATTTTCATCTAGAGATTTAGACAGAAAATCTTCAGTTATAGCCATTTTAACCAGTTTTTGAGTGTAGCTGAGAACCAGAGTGACTAACAATGAAAGCAGACTTGCAACTAAGATTCTCAATCGACTCTCAATGCTTTCTTCACAGCCACATTTATAATAATATAAAATGTGTTTCAAAACCTAAATAGGAAAGCATTTTAGCACAAGAGCAAAGGCAGCTCTTGTTGAAAGGTGAGCCAAGGAGCTGATCTTCAAATCCAGCATCTGGGTTAAATTTATATCCAGAGGGATTCAACAGTAGGTTCAGATTCATCAGTGTTGAAATGTGATAAGCAGCTCTTGTAAAAATTCAGCATCACAGGGCATGTCTACATGTGAATTTAAGCATGCTTAAATTTAACGTGCATTAAGCTAATGTGGATTAAGTGTTTTATGGCAGGTGTCTACACATGCAGGGACTTAGGACTAACTTTAGTCCAAGGTTGCTTCATCTTTGCCATGTGCTCCTGTGGCCACTGGTGAAAGCTCCAGCCTCTGGAAACATGGCTGCCAGCACTTGGCAGCCATGTTCAAGCAGGAGCCAGCTGCCAATACCCGGCAGCCATCTTGGAAGCTCTGATCCCTCACAAGCCCCTTCCCTGTCCAGGAGCTGCATGCCCAGTTCAGGGGCAGGACATGCCAGTTCCCTCCTTTCCCACCCAACATCCCAATACCAGGGCTGCCCCTGTCCCTGCCTTTGCCAGCAGCACCTAGCACCCCACTGCTCCAGCCCAGCCCCTGCCAGCAATGGCCCCATGCTTCTGCTGGCCATGGTGCTGACCCTGCTGGCTCAAGCAGGCTGCCTGCTCAGGCCCCATGGCAGCCACGCACCTGCCAGAGGATGCCAGGGCACTGGCTGCAGGAGGCCCTGGCTGACCCCGTCTCCTGCACTCCCTGCTCCAGCCCACCTGCTCCAGCAGCCACACACTCCCTATCCCCACCCACCTCCAGTACCACTCTCAGGACACACACATGGTCAAAACAAAACACCTTTATTGCCCTCAACTAGGGGACAGAGCCTACGGGCAGGCACCAGCACTCTGGCCTTGGCCACTTCACCCATGGTTGCTCTGGGGTCTGAAGTGACCACAGCAGGTGGTGAACTCATCCACGGGCAATGCTGGATGGTGCTTCTCCACTGCAGGTGGTTCCCCCTCTGCCTGCCCCAGTCCAGGGCCAGCATGTCCTTGCAGTGCCATGCCTGGCACCTCCTAGTATTCATGTGTATGGGCTTGGGGCAAGCGATAGGGCTGGGCCCAGGCTGGTGGTAGTGAACTCAGGGCAGGGGCTGGGCCAGGGGCTGGAACAGCCAGGTGGCACTGTAGGGTCTCCTCCAAGGGCTGGGTGGGGGCTGGCTGTGGGGCCACAGGTAGGGGTTGGGCTTTGGTGGACACAACCAATGCTGCCAGGGCCAGGAGGGTATGGATGGCTTGGTGGCTGGCATCCCCCTACAGCTGGAGCTGCTCCAGCCACTGCTGCTCCACAGCCTCCATTCAGACCCAGTGCTCCCTCAGCACCTCTTCCTAGCCCTCTGCCTAGGCAATGTCTTCCATCTGCCAGGCCAGCTCCCATGCCTCTTGAACCTACACCTGTGCCCTCTCCTGCACCTACCACTCCTCCACCACCACCACCAGCCACTAGAGCAGGACTGTCTGGTCTTTTGTGGACTGCTGGTGCAGACAGCACATCTGGGCAGCTCCAGTGGTGGGTGGTGGTGACCCTGAGGTGGCATCCCTGATAAGTAGGGATGGAGGGTTCTCCCCTGTGTCCAGATGTTGGCCCTACATAGGCAAGAGACAGAAGGCTTTTGTGAGATTTTGCAACATTTCAGAGATAAGATGCTCTGTGCCAGGGGCTGTGCACTGCCTGGTCTCAGATTCAGGGTCAGCTGTGCACAGGTGCCCAGGGACCATGGTAAGATGGCTGTCCAGGGCCAGGCCCAGGCAGCCATTGTCCAAGCCCCCCATCCCCACGTGGTCCCTTGGGGTCAGCAGCCCACTGGGTGCTGAGGATAGGCAGCCTGCCTCCCCTGACCCCTTCCCAGGCTGCTGCAGCTCCAGACCCAGCTCCCCACTTTCTCTCTGCAGATCAGCTGCACTGCCACCTAACCATCAGTGCCTGGTCTTGGGGCATGCAGGGCTCTCAGACCACAGGGGTGAGGGGCTGGGCATGTCCCCACCCTTCCTGCAGAGGACCTCTCTCAATGGCACCACTGTGTCCTGAGTGTGCCCCACTGCATGTGCCCTGGGCAGTACATGATAAGCTATTTGTGCAGGCTAAGGGGTGCCAGAGCCATGCTGCTTCTGCTGATCCTTCTGGTGCCCCAGGCACACCTATGGTCCTGGTTTGGGACCCGGAGCTATGATGGTGTGGGGGGCAGGCCTGGCCTACCTCACAACCTCCACTGCCACCTGGAGGGCTACCAGTCACAGCACTAGATGTCACTGCACCCCACTACCAAGGAGGACATCATCACCAGCATCAACACCTCCCTTGGCATGTGAGAGGCTTGTGCCCACCCAGCTGTGGAGGCATGGGCTGCTCAATAAAGTTTTGACCTATGTCCCACCTCTCTGTGTGCTGTGGGGAGAACTAGGGTCAGGGGAGTGTGGGTAGGGCAGGCAGGGAGAAGGGCAGGGGCAGGGATAGGGCCAGGGGCTGGGGCCAGGGGCATGGGCCAGGACCAAGGACAGGGCCAGGGCAGGGACAACCCCCCCCCCCGCAGTATGGAACTTACCTTGTGTCTGGGGCTGGTAAGGCTGGTGGCTTGGAGCAGGCCTACCCATTGGTGATGGCAATTGGCTGCTCCTGGTGTCCATGGCCCACAGTCTGCAGTGGGCTGGCACCTGGGCTGGCACCCAGGGTCCCCCCACAGGAGGTGCTGGTGCTGGTGGTGGCCAGCAGTGTCCTGGCTGGCTGCTCCTCATGGTGGGGGCCATGGGTGCAGAGCTGTCAAGGCAGCCATTAGCCAGGGCTCTCTGAGCTGCCAGTGGGTGCAGCCAGGGAGGTGGGTGGGGCAGGCCACTGAACACCCAAGAGACCCTCCTGCTATGAGGTGTAAACACCAGAGGGGTCCAGCTGAGGCAGAGGCTCAGTCAGACTGCCCCAGCTGGTGTACACTGCAGGGTTATGGCCATGGTCCCAAGGTGCTAAAATCTGGCTCAGTTCCTGCATGATGGGAATGTTCTTCCAGGCACAACTGAACCAACGGTTGTGGTCAGTCACAGCCATGCACTATTCCTGCAAGGCCTTGATCTTCATGCAGCACTGGTGTGCCATCTGGGAGTAGGCTCTCTCATTCATCCCACCTGACAGGGCCTCATAAACATGGGTGTTTGAGTACCCACCCCATTTGAACTGCCTCTACACCTCTGCATCACCCCCGAGTGCCACAAGGTTGCACACCTCCTCCTGGCTCCAGTTAGGCCCCTGGGTGGGAGGCTCAGGCATGCACACATGGGCAGGGCCAGTCTTCAATGAGGAGGACAGGAAGGACATCTTGTCTCACGCTGGCACTCTGGGCCCCCACGCAGCTGTCCCTGTGTAGCCAGCCCTGGAGAGTTGGTTGCAGCACCCGGCACAGGAGCACGGCCAGGGACTATGAGCCGTGCAGGAGAGGCAAATGTGACACAGGACCTGCAAACACAGGAGACAGTGCTAGGGGTGAGAATCAGCAGGGAGCAGCTGCTGTCCCTGCTGCCAGAGACAGCTAGGCAGCAGCTCTGGGGAGATCCCAGGGCTGGGCAGGGGGAACAGCAGGCTGCAGCCCTTTGCAACACTCACCTATGGCCAAGCACGATCTCTGGCTAGTGGACAGGACTAGCAGCAGAAGCCTGGGTCCTGCCCAGGGGGCACACAGGAACTTCAGTATTGGAAGTCCTGTGAAGTGTGGCCCGGGGCACAAAATGACCACAGACATTTATAGCCCACAGCTGCAGCTAGGGACTACCACAGAGGCAGCCCAGCCATAGGGGAGGGAAGGTTCCTAGCCAGGAGCCCTAGGGCTGGGTTCTGGCTATTCCCCTAGTGGTTGGGCAGACCTAGCACTAGCACTAAAGTGGTTGGGCAAACCTAGCACTACATTAGTTAAAGCACAATAACACATGTGTAGATACGTTAATGCACATTAGTCACCTAAGTTTGATACTTACTTTATGCAAATATCAAATTGAGGTAGGATTAGCTTAAAATCACCATTTTTAAGGCACATTAAGGGAGCGCACATGTAGACCTTAAATCAGGGACATTAAATGCCCACATGTAGACATGCCCACATTGTCAGAAAGCTCATGAAATCATTGATCCAATGAAATTTCCATAAGGTTGGGTTTCTGAGTTTTAAATATGGCTCAATGCCCTTCTGAAAATCAGCTCACTTGAAGCTGTCTCAAATGAAGCATTCAAAACCTGGCCCCCAAAGCACTGATCATATTTGAAAATTTAGACACCCCCCCCCCACACACACACCATGTGTTTTTGGTTCTGAGTTAAGGTAGAGGGATTAGAACTAGAACCACTGATCTCCCAAGTCCACACAGGCTGTCAGATTTGAGTTCCTGAGTCACATCCCCAATTTTATTTCATCCCTAATATAAATTGAGTGACATTTAAGCCTTGTCAGTCACTGCTCTGTGTATATACTTTATGTAAATGGAATAGCATTAATCATGCCAACTGTCTCCTTAGTCAGACTAATTAGCATATATTTTAATTATATCCATTATTAAATGTTTGTCCTCTGAGGCAAAGTGGTAAGGACAATGAAGCTGATGAGTTTATTAACACCAGTTGATTCTCTCCATAGTGTAGGACAGTGAGGAAACATTGCAGAATTCAAACTATTGTTATTTAAAGTCTTCCATTTATTTATTTCCTTAGACATATGAACTTATACAGCAGCAGAGCCAGCCTCATGGTTTCAGTAACTTTGCTGGCTGCTGCACTTGGAACAGTTTTAGGCATCCCAGTGGATTATCTTTGAATATTTTTAGATTCATCCTTCAGCTACAGACGTAAGTGGACCATCAATTGTTTTCAAGGCTTAAAAAATAACAATGCAGAGAGTTATAGGTATGGGAAGAGGGTGGATTGCCAAAGTTCTTGGTTTTGCTGCAGCCTAGAGTCGTTACCCAGGCAATCATGTTCATGGGAGGTCTCTAACTGGCAAAGTTGCCTGCTTAGCTTCACAGGCGCCACAGCTACTTCATTATTTCATCAAAGTTCATTATGTAGGGGAGAGTACTACCAATAAAACAAGATTACAAGTGTCTCCAGTGACCACTTAAAGACATAATTCCTCATTTTACCTTTTGCCACATCCCTATTTTGTGGCCTCATAACGCATAAGATATTTGTACCTATGATTTAATATCAGCCTACAATTTCCCTGAGTTGAAAATCTTCAGAACTTTTGCCTTTTGACTGACCTTCATGCTGTCTGCATGGTGACATTCTTTATCTTAAAAAGCAGATGTTTTGTTATATGCTTTTCTAAAGAAAAATAACAAAGTGAAAGGAAACTCCAACATGTATACTAAATACTAGATATTAAGTGTCCAGTATTCAAGAAACACTAGCTAAAAGTTTGCTATATGTCAAGGTATAATCAATAAATCATGTGCCACTTATGGCTTTCTGTGTCTGTCAGGTCATGTTTCTACATTCTCTTGGGATCTACCTTTGATTCTTCTTGCATTCAGTTTTATGCCCCCATTATACGCTCCCTCCACTTCAGTCCTGTTTTGTATCTATAGGAGAAGAGAATCAGATTTATCCTGTCTTCCTCTTGCTGGGCCTTGCTACCTCCTCAGTGCCAATTTAAGTTTGTTTACAGTAACTGTGGGAAATTCAGATTCTGTTTTAACCAAAAGAAGGAAATAAAATGAATCACTAATGAGCTCTGCTTTTTCTTGCTTTGCCACGGAAATGTTGTGCTCAGAGGAGCGGCATGTAGAAAAGCAACTAATTTCCCTGGTAAGAAATCTGCATAGCCTTATGGGTCATCAGAGCTGCTGATCAAACAATTAGTTTGGAAAGTCATTTCTGACGCCTCCTTAAATGGGCAGATCAGTTCAGCAGGAAAGCAGTTTTTAATGGACCATACGATTGAAAATATTTATGATAAGGATTCTTTATTTTTGTGGGTGGAAGGGGGACTTTTCTCCTCTAAGCTAGATAGTGCAATCCCAGGTGGCATGCGATAAAGTGTTTTGCACCACATTCTTTGCCAAATTGTACTCAGTGGGAGCATCTACACGAGATGCTTTACTGAAGAGCAGAGCTAATACTGCTCAGTAAGCATTCACACCTACGCATGCAGATGCGTACTGTGCAGTAACTGGCTCTAATTTCAAGTGAATTTGCTACCTGCAAATGCAAGTAGCAAATTTACTTGAGATTATTTACTGCACAGTAGCACACACATAGATGCCTAACTGGGAGCAAATATGCTCCCAGTCAGCCAGGCAGCAGGGGGCAAGTGATTGCTTCCTGCCCCCAGGAGTTGCCTGCTTCTGGGGCAAGCTCCACCACCAGAGCCTGGGAGGAGCAATGTCCCCCACCCCCAGCAGCAGGGAGCTCCCATCTTCCATTCTACAATCGTGGGGCCCCAGCAGTTACAAAGCTAGTGCTGGGAGAGAAGGATCTCTCAGCCTGGGTCTCACAACTGCAGAGTGGGGGCTGGGAGCTCCCTGTTGCCAGGGCAATGTCCCTACCCAGGCTCTGGTGGCAGAGCCTGCTACAACAGCAGGCAGCTCCCAGGTGCAGGGAGCAATGTCCCAGCCCCCTCCAGGAACCAGGTGTCTCCTGACCCCTGGGCTAGCACCCAGAGGAAGCCTAGAGCTTCCCCTGGCTGCTGCAGGGTCTCATTGCAAGGCTGCAGGGAGCAGGAGCAGTTTGCTGTTAGGAGCAGCAAATCGGCTGCCATGCCCCTGCATGTATAGGCATGTGCCCAGGAGAGTTCACTCTCAAGTAGTTTACTCAAGAGTAAACTTCTCCCAGATTATTTGTACATGTAGATGCACCCACAGTCATACACATGCAAGTATATAGTTAGCTCCCTGACATCAGTGTATTTGCTTCCAAAAATCACTAGTGTGACTAGCAACATGGCCTTGCCTATTTGAAGAGCAGAAAGGAATAATCAGACTACAGCAAAAGCTGGAGGATGAGCAAAGTATTTGACTTTAGAACCATAAGTGAAGTAGAAAAGTAACGAAGGTGGAAATAATCCCCAAAAGCCATTCACTGGGGAGAAAATAAAATCATTATCCAATTGTGGATTCTGTCCCAGAATTTGCATTTACAGTGAAAAATGTATCCCAAGTGTAGTTTATTTGAATAAATTCCATGCCCCCATTCTAGTCAAATAAAAGTGGGTCTATTATATTTCCTTTATTACCCAGAGATTAGGCCTTTGTGACCTAATCGATGAAAAAATATTGTTTATATGGTATTAATAAGGTGCTTCCTTATGTTTACCTCTATAGGGAAACATAAAGAAGTTTCTGCCCTAAAGAGTTGATGGCCAAATTCTGTGACATGATGAGAGAAGGCCAAGGCACAGAAAGCAGGTGGTGAAGCAAGTTACAATATATATTGGCTTTGAACACAAATAGACATCTTTTTTCTGAATGAAAGAGTTAACCACAGTTAAAGCTGATTTTACTCACACTGCAGCTATCTTAACGTACAAGTCCAGACAGTGAAACCAAGAAGGAGCAGACAGTGTACTGCAGATTGTTCCAGTGGATCACTACCTACAAGTATCACAGAGGTGAAAGTGTAATGTGAATTCCTAAGGTAGTGAATCACTCCTATTTCAAGCCTGTATATACAGGAGGACACAGGCTTCTGTGTCCTGCCTCCAGCCCTTTGTAGACCAGTTTGCAAAGCACCTTGACATCTTTTGGAAGAAAGTTCTTAATGTATTAAAGAGAGAGGTGAGGATTTGCAGGGGGCGAGGGTAATATCTTCTATTGGACCAACTGTATAATTGGCATGAAGTTAGGCATGCTTTCAAATGCAAAGCATTCTTGTTACAATATTAGCCCAGATCCTTAAACTCCACGCAAGCAGTTTCCATTAGTCCTTGGGATCAAATCCATTCATGAATCCAGCAGATCTAACCAGTGGAAACTCCCATTACTAAGGGAAATCTTTCTGTAACAGGGGGCTTATCCAAGCACCAGTTTCATCACTTCCTATTTCTGCCTTCATTGTTCCCAGGATCTGTGCAGGAAGATAGTTGGCATGTCTGTTCTTAGAAGCTAAGACCTAAAGCAGAGTAACCCTGATACTGCTCTACTTGATGTCAAGGAACAAAAGTTGGAAAAGTGACATAAGGCCATTTTTGCCCCTCTATTTCCAACCAGGCTGCACTGAGTAAAGTTTACATGCAGCCTAGGTTCTGGTCTACAGCTATTAATATTTACCAGTACAACACATTATTTCATGTTTTCTTCCTACGGGAAGTAAACATTTTGCTCTTGGATGATTTTTTTGTTTTTTGAAGAGTAGGTTTCAATACAATTCATGCCATCAGAGAGACTCACAGTAAGATCAGCAGTTTCTTTTCCAGACTATAGTCCCTTATTATGATGCATCTGAGATAAGCAATTTCAGAAGATTATGTATAAAAAAAAGAAACCCTCATGCTGAACAGCTATTTGTCTAACTTAAAAACAAAACACGCTGCCTAATTTACCCCAAGTGAGAGCTCTTCTTTATAAAAGTCTTGGCATTATTGCTCCGCTCGTTATTATATTATTACTCTCCTGCCCTGCATTTTCAGATTATGCGAAAATATGCATTGCCAGACTATAATTATTACAGCCCAGCTTCTCCTTTTTCATTTTGATCCTCTGTAAACCTAGTCATTACACTGCCTCAGACTGGCTTCCCGAAATGTCAAGATTAAAATGGGGCATGAAAGCTTACGCAAGAGTGAGTCAGTGGAGCAATTTGAACCAATAAATATCAAAGCAGTCTCTAAGAAGCAAGCAATTCATTTGATACCACATCTTTCAACAAGTCTTTAGAGGATTTTCGTCTGTAGGGTTACACCCTGATATTTACGCCTTGATCTCTCCACTGTGCAGAAGTAGTAGTTTGCCTCATTAATATGATGCTTTGTCAGGCAGGCATTTCTGCCTGCATAACATGTCAGATTACCCTCTTTTCTCAGTGCATGGCTCAGCAAATGATCTGAAATACCATCTGCTTTCAAAATAAATATTCCAAAGCCTTGGCTTGTATCACCATCTACAATTAGCAATAATTTTATTAGTTGATGTGGGCCTCTAGCCAAAGAAATAAAGGAATAAACCAATATTCTCTTGTGTCACTGCAGGTAAATGAATTATCAAAACAAAAGCTCCAATATAAAGCTGCCAATACTAATTACTGGGTATGGTGGTAAGGTACAATACACAATGAGAACTTTGTTAAGGAAACGTCCTGGTGTAGTTGCTTCCTTTCTTGGTATCTTTAATCAGATGGCTACAACAATGCCAGTCTCCCTACACCATAAGCTTCCCTCCCCATTCCCTTTCTAGTCCACCTCTTCTATTTTCTTATTATAATGACACTTTCTTCTGCTGCCAGGTCTTCTGTCTAATGCCCAAGAAATCAGAAGTAGGAACTTCAGATCCCATGTAAGGTATTGATTCTAGAGATGTGTTCAAAGCTAATTTGTCCTGGAAACTACCAGGTTTTGGAAATGTTCTGAATCTGAACCCAGTTCGGGAATTGGATTTTTCAAAGAATTCTTCTCTTTACAATAAACTAGCTAAAATCCTAGAGCTAAATACATTCCAATTTGAGCTCAAACTGAGAAAAACTGTTTTGTGGTTTTGAACAATCCACCCTTCGGTTGTTGCTTAATAAATTATTCATTTAATTTTAAGTGCATTTTTCAATTTCTATTCAATAGTTTCCATCCAACTACACACAGGCTGGGAATTATTAGTAACTTGGATGACTTTGTATTTCAGTGTTGGTCACTAAGCATCTGTGGATAGGTTTGTACAAAGTTAATTGGTCATATATTCCTGACTCCTCATTTCTACATGCTCATTTCCATTAAATAACCATGTAAAACACATTAGAGTATTTCCTAATTGTACTTTTGCAATTACAGCAGTTGCCCCACCGATGTTACGTGGTCATGACCAAGATGACAGTGCTTATAAGGCAATCTCTCTGCTAAAATGGAAACATTTGAGAACTTCTGTCACATGATCTACTGGCTCTTTCTCTTTAACATGTTGATGTCATCTTTCATGATATACTTCTGACTAATTTGTTAATCGTAAAACAAAGTGCGTGTTCCAGTCCTCTCCCTGCAATCAAAAAAAATTCAGAGTAGGATGGTTCATCATAGCTGTCTTTATAGGCAACAGCAGGTAATGGAGTACATCATGTCTGGACACCTTTGACTTCACTTTCTGAATGATCAGATGCAGATTTAGGGCTGGGCCAAATGAAGACAGTCTTCAACCAGGGTCTGAAAATGGTGCTTGAGCTTATGCCTCTGGGTCATAGTAAAGTGTTTTAACTGGTCAGCTACTGCAGCAATTCTACACTAATAAAAAGTCAAATTCCATTAAAATATTCTAGCACCATTAGGGCTTTGATTTCATTTGAGACGAAAGGTCCCCTTCAGGAATAAAACAGATCTACAAATCTTCCAGCCAGGGCTGGATTCCAGGCAGCTCCACTGCAAGGTTGATCGTGGCAGAGCCAAAGGGATGTGTGCGCTGAAGACGCCTGTGTACCGAAGTGATCTGAACACAGAATTCTTTCTCTCACTCCTTGTTCATTGTGCACCTTCCTTTCTACCCAGTAATTAATATTGGCAGCTTTATATGGGTGCTTTTGTTTTCACTCTTCTCTTACTTATGATGATATCATGAGGAGAGTATACATTTCATTCTCTCTCCTCTTTTTGCTTTGGCCCTGGGCCTATAAATACTAATACAAAGTCGCTAATTGTCCAGTAAGAAGCCAAGTGCTTTGAAATGTATTTCATAATGGAGGGCCTTACATTGTGTTTAACCTTATGAGTTGAACAAACAAGAGAAAGTAATATGGCTTGTGTTACCTTTGGGCAAATGGCGCTAGCCAGATGACTGAAATGAGGGGCAAAAAAATGTGGAGTATTATGAGGGATTCAGGTTCTTACTTGTAAGTTAGATGAACCTGAAAGCACTGGGCTCTTCTGAACCAGTAACAAAATTTATTGCACTGCATGAATGTCATAACCTTGTGATAATATCTCTGAGGAACTGAACTCACAAATGGTTGTTTTTGGCAGGTACAATTGCTGCAGGGCTTACAGATTGCTCCCACCTATTTACCTAGCCCTGTTTCAAAGTTCTGGCTCTTCTAGTTTAGGATTTGGGGGAAGATAAAGGAAAGATCAGATCCAGGTCCCGAGACAAAAGGCTGCAATCTCCATGAACATAATCTGTATGATAAACTGGTTGTCAGAAGTAGAATTCAAGGCTCCTGACTTTCATTTCGGGAATGGTTTGTTGCAGATTCACAGTTGCACGATAGTCTTGTGGCCACGGAGGCACATAGAGAGAAGGAAAGAAAATACAGAAACTGATTCAGCAGGCAACATCAGAAAGTAGCTAGGATTTTGACTCCCACTATTCTGATTGGAAGACTAATGTAATCATTTGATGTCTAGAACTTCTATTTTTCTTTCTAGCTGAAATTTGTATTTGATCTTGTACCACTGTGTTCTAGCTTAAATAGATCTCTTCCCCTCACCCTCACCCCCTCTCCATGGAATTTAACTTCCTGATATAGACAAACTATCCCGTACACTCTCCCCTTTGCATTTTACTAGATTAAACAAGCAAAGCCTTCTACTCTCTTATATCAAAGGTTCTCCATTTTCCTGGTCATCCTAGGAGAAAGATGGTCCTTCAGCTGAAGGCAGATGTGACTTTAGGCTACTTAAGAATGAATGATGATGACAATCATTTTGAAACAGGGCAATTTCCTGTAAGAAGACCTTAAGCCCCCAGCCTCTGCTGAGAGAGAAACATTCAAACGTGAAAAATACCAGCAAAGCATTGACATGAATCCTAAATACTTCTTTTCAGTTTCAAAACTTGCAATAGGTCTCCTTAATAGAGGTGACAGTACATATTAGGGAAAAGCATGGAATTATGCATAATTATGAGTACATATTAGGGAAAATCATAGAAAAATAAATTCATAGAATTATGCATAAATTATCAGTACATTTTAGGGAAAAGCATAGAAAAAGAAATTCTAGTATGCATACATATGTGGTTTGAGAGGAAGAAAATGGATTTTGTGCTGTGTACAGGAGGATGTAGGGAATTTAAAGAGACTGGGGGAATTTGTAGGATAGAAAGCTGGAAGAAAATGGGAAATATGCCTCCTAGCTGCTTTGGTGACGCACTAGCGTGAACTACTTTAACTGATTAATATGGCTTTGCTGTTTTGTGTGGCTCCACAGTAGCATAAAACAGAGTGTATAGGGCATCTGGCCATAAAAGCTAAATTAAAAAATGTTGATATTTCATACCAACAAAATGAAAGGGGAAAATATTCAAATGCGTCTTTAACAATCAGTTTAATCTAAGACCACAAAATCTAACATGCCTTGATCATAACCATATGGTTTAATGCATGATGTCATTAAAGGGCAAAATTAAGGTAGATTGAATACCATAATACAGTTTATACTTTTACAAGTTTAGATTTCCTTTGAGTTTTACCTTAAATTTGAACTGTTGGGGTTTGGCAGGCTTTGTTTTGTGATAATTCCCATGCAATAAAATCCTGTAAAGGGTTTTTATTCTAAATAACGGACATTTACTCCAAGTCTTAATGTCATTGTAGTATATTTTCTTTCCTGAATAATAATAAGGTATTGACATTATGCCAGTTATACAGTATAATCCCTTGAGATCAATCTCAAGGCAGACCTGTTGTTTCAGGCATTGCAAAATGAATTGCACAATTTGGGGATTTCTGTTAAGAACATAAGTAGAAAAATTGTCATTGTCTACAAATGATTTTAAAAATCGGATCCATCAAGTGGAAGAAATGAGTCATGATGTGTTATTAGTAACATGAGCTCTGTATAAATCAGGCCCCATGAAGACAGTGTAGAGGAGCCCTGTCCAATGTTAAGTATTGTCATCATGGATCATATCACCTGGTCTGATTTATAATTCACTATTTGTTTTGGGTCCTGTTTATCTAAGATACTTCTTTTTTTATGAGGCAACAGCTGGAATCAACTTAAGTGCTTTTCTTCATAGCCCCTAGATGAAGATGTACTGGTAGGTCAATGACAATGGAATTGCTACCCTCCATAGTCCACAGCCTGAATCATTCAGTCTTCAGAGCACTGTGTATGATCCATCTGCTTCCATAATCTTCTGCCTGAATAGAGTGGCAGGGTATGATATTTCAGATAAAGTTTTCAGCAAGGTATGTGGTCTTGTGAATAGGCTTGGAATAGGGAGAACTCTTCCTAACTGTCTCCTCTGCCCCCTGTGCCTTGTCTGTTTATAATATGTGTTCTTAAGAGGCAGAGACTGTTTGGATCCTGAAATGGGCTTCTAGGTCCTACTGTAATATAAATAAGAAAAAGAAAAAGGAGTTGCTTTGATAATATATTTTGTTAATGCTTTTGTACAGAGTTTTAATATGCTTCTGAGTATATTCAAGAAATGTATTTATTAAATATGCATGCATGAAGATAATCAAGAGGAACAATGGTACTGGTAATTTAAAAGGTGAAATGAGTTTAAAGAAACAACCTGATATGCCTACATTGTAGTGTGTGTCAGTTCTAATGTAATTAGGGGAAAGCTGCTTTGTGAGTTTGGTGTGAAGTGCTTGTCAGTGCTTGTGACCTCAGTGTGTGCAACAACATTAACATAAAACTATTCATCAACGAATCACTCAGCAAGTAAATCTCCCCCCTCTGCAGCACTTGGATTCCTAATAAATGTTGTCTTCCACTTCCTAATGGAAAATGAGCCCTGGATCAATTGCATGTTAAGTTATTCAGCAACTTTGCAGATGACACCAAGTTGGAGGGAGTAGTAGATACTGGGGGCAGGATTAGGATTCAGAGGGTGTGTCTACCTAAGATGCTACATCGCTGTAGTGATGAGCTATGTTGTTGTAGCACATTGCTACAGCAACATAACATTGGAGGGCACAAACCATGAGGCTGAGGCTAATACACAGTAGCAACAAGCAGTAGTGTGAGGAAAAACCCATGCAGCATCAGGACAAGCAAGTACTAAATGACTGCACGGTAACAGCTGTGCAGCCCAGCGCACATATAGACCCACCCAGACTGACCTAGACAAATTGGAGGACTGGGCCAAAAGAAATCTTATGAAGTTCAACAAGGACAAGTGCAAAGTCCTGCACTTAGGACAGAACAGTCCTATGTACCGGTACAGGCTTCGGGCTGACTGGCTGGGCATTAGCTCTGCAGAAAAGGACCTGGGGGTTACAGTGGACTATAAGCTGAGTGTGTCCTTGTTGCCAAGAAGGCTAACAGCATCCTGGGCTGCATCAATAGGAGTGTTGCCAGCAAGTCAAGTGAAGTGATTCTTCCCTTCTATTCAGCACTGGTGAGGCCACATCTGGAGTCTTGTGTCCAGTTTTGGGCCCCCACTACAGAAAGGATGTGAACAAATTGGAGAGAGTCCAGCAGAGGGCAACAAAAGTGGTTCAGGGGCTAGGGGACTTGACTTGTGAGGAGAGGCTGAGGGAACTGAGTTAATTTAGTCTAGAGAACAGGAGACAGAGAGGGGACTTAATAGCAACCTTCAACTACCTGAAGGGGGGTTCTAAAGAGGATGGAGCTGGACTGTTCTCAGTAGTGACAGATGACAGAACAAGGAGCAATGGGCTCAAGGTTCAGCAAGGGAAGTTTAGGTTAGATATTAGGAAGAATTTTCTCACTAAGAGGGTAGTAAAACCCTGGAACAGGTTACTCAGAGAGGTTGTGGACTCTCCATCCTTGGAGGTCTTTAAGACCTGGCTAGACAAAACCTTGGCTGGGATGATCTAGTTGGGGCTGGTCCTGCTTTCAGTAGGGGGTTGGACTAGATGACCTCCTGAGGTCCCTTCCAACCCTAATTGTCTATGATTCTATGATTATGTAGCAAAGAAAAGGATCTTCTGAGGAAAAAGCTTAAGAGAGAGTGGAGTTATTAGTAACACAGGGCAGATGGAAGAGGAAGACCATAGAGAAAAGGCAGGGTTAGAGATGACGAGGGGAGCAGCCTGAGGGGCAAGTCTTGATAGCTAATCTCCACACATTCTTTATCCAGTGTCAGTGAAGAAAGATTGCCCCTCTTTCACAGATCACTCTGGTGTTCAAGCAAAGCCTCACTCATGGGAGAGATGAGAACTACAATGTTTTTTGCCTTGAGGTTGAGGCAGGGAAGAGGTTATTTGGTTCTATAATGGTACTTATTGGCTGCTTCGAGGTCCCTTATATGTATGCACCCTGACTCATTTGTGAAAATGAATTGCCACAAAACTGCTGTAGAACGTATGACAGGGTGCTTGGTGTGTCTGTCACTTTGCAAGGCTAATTAGTTAGTCAGCTGATGAGAAGGGGGCCAACTTGAGGCCTGGACCACGGTGTATAAAGGCGTATAGGGCTAGGGCATATAAGGCCATTGTGGCAGGGCACTGTTTGTGCCTGCCACTTTAACGGACAGAAATCAGCAGCCAGCAAGTGCCTGATTAGGGCAGCCATTTTAGATTCAGAGCTGCCCATATAAACAGGGCATTTTGCTGTTAGGAGGCCAGGCAACAACGTTGCAGGGCTGCTGGTACCATCTGGAGGTAAGGGAGCAGCTGTAGGGGATGGTCAGGAGGCTCCTGGTCCTGGGTATGACCTAAAGCTGCACCCTTCCTGGAGTGGGTGGCCTGGTGGGGCTCTCAGTGGCGCGGGAGCCCCCAGGAAATGCCAGGCCAGTTACCACCCCAGTGAAAGGTGGGTTGGGGTGCCTTAAACCCTAGCCCCCACAACAGGGTGGGTTACCCCCTTTGTAGGGTCTAGAAGATGGACCCCAGAGAGAGAGAGAGAGTCGGGCCATAGACTCTTAACCTGTCTTGACATCCCCCGACTGGTCCAAGCTGGGGCCAGGACCAGAAGGGTCGAAGGGCCAGGGACCCACCACGAGTAACGCCCAAGAGCTGAGGGCCTGGGGTTCCAACTGGCCTGGAGGTGGGCCATGGCCAGTAGAGCCAAAGGTCCTGCGGAGCACAGCCGTAAGGGGGAAGCAGCTCAGGGAGCTATGCAGCCGGGAATGAAGGCAGAATAGGCTGCCTGAACGGAGGGATCTAAGTGGGGTCCAACTAGTAGGATTCTGGGGCCCAGTGCAGGGCTGGTGATATGGATAACATCTGGATGCCATCTGCAAGGCCTGGGCTGCAGTATAGGGGAGGAACGGAGCCACAGATAATGCCCCCTGGCATCGGGCAAGAAATGGGCAGCCTCCCACTTAATCAACATCAATTAATTAATTAACAACAAGGTGTGGCGAGCGAGAAGGTGGGCGGTTCGCCCAGAAGTAGGGAAATCGGCCCTGAGAAGGACCCCTGTTACAGGCATATAAGACCAGGGCCTGAGCTGGTCAGGCTGTCTAGCTCTGGGATCCAGAGAGAGAGGGGCTTGTTAACCAGGAAGGAGTATCATCTGTAAGGTATGGGCATGTTGTAAAGGGAAGGTTGGAGCCATGTAATTAGCCCATAAGGCCATGGTTACAGACACCTGTGCTCATGAGAGTAAGATCAGGCTTGGGAAACCCTGGGACAGCCTCCCTTTCCTAAAAGAACCATTTCATCAAGGCATGGCAGGTGAGGTGAAAGGGAGTTTGCCTATAGAAAGCCAAGGAGGCAAGGGCTGAGGGGGCTCCAGGGGCACTACAGCCACCCCTGGAGTGGAACCCTGGAAGCTGTTGAGCAACACATGGGAATGCTTCTGCTCATGAGGGACGGGGACAAATCACTTCAGGGTGATATAACATGTATGTAATTCCTTGTACCCCCATAATATCACTACTCAACACAAACAGAACAATGTTTTCACATATGCTTATATGGATGTATTCAGTTCTCTTGCATTTTACAGATTCTGAGATCACAGATGCAAAACAAACCTGTTACAGGTGCAATAGTAATAAGAGTGAAGCTGCTACGGCCCAGGCCAAAGACCTGCTCAGTGCTTTAAAGCCTGTAATATGGCCTAGAGGACATATATGGCTTTATCTTCAAAATATGACACATGCTACTTTTGTTTCCTCCCCTTATGAATATTTTGCCTGGTAGGCAGGAAATGATAGGCAGTAAGTTAAAATAGAAATAGTAGACAGTAATAAACTGCACCCCATGTAGTCATTTTTCCCTCTTTCAAAAAGTTTAGGATGGCTTCTCTGATTCTGTTGGTTTCTAGGCACCTTTCCACCTCTTTTTGCCTTGCCAAAACTATCAGATATCTCTGTCATGTGCACTAGGCAGAAAGCCAACAGGTCAAAAGCTTACACAATTTGTGGCGCCTACTTAAAGTGTCTGAGATTCTTACCAATCTGTCTGGACCTGGGGGCAAAGTGTAATTCTCTGTCTCATATTTATAAAATCACACAAAGGTAAAGTATGAATTGGTGCACTGCTTCATTTTTTTTGTTTTTCTTCCACAGGTGAATCAAAAGCCTAATACGTCCTTTTGATTATTGTTTAATTCTTATGCTACAATAATGGCACTAAGCAGCTTTTATGATGAATATGAAAAAAAAATAAATGGGTGGAAGAAACTATCCCTTCTTAAACATCCTAGGACAAATCCTGAGGTTCCTAATCAGTTTCTACTGAGTTCTTCCTCAGGCAAAACTCCTTTTGAGATCAGCGATTTTTTTATCTTTCTATCTACATAAGGACTTTTGGGCATAAAGCTTAATTATTGTGCATCTAAAGACTTCCTTCTAAATATAAATCTGCTCTGTCTGTAGGTAATATGTGAGAATAGTTTTGGTATCAGTGTGCATGTATAAAAACTAAACCTAGTAAAAAAAGAAAACTGGAAAAGAAATTATTGACTTTTTTCTCTTTTTGTTACTGCTACTGTTTTTTTTTACTTTCAATTTATGATGCACTTGATGTTGTTATGCCCTTCCTCATATTTCATAGTATCATACACCAGTTCTGAATACACAAGCTGGGCAGGACCCAGCCACATCTCCTTTTCTTGAATCCATACCCTGTCTAAGCCCCTTTGGTTTTTAACACGCTCCCTGATTTGAATTTTTACACTTCCACCCAGATTTAAATACAGTTATTCTGTGCGCTGCCAGCTATGACATTTATTCATTCAATTTAACTATAAATTAACCTATTGTGAAATTTGTCTGTTTCTCCCCATAAGTAGCACCTCCCTCATGGTCTGTCAGTGGTTTTTTGAATGATCTGTCTAGATTTTGTGTCACTTGTTGGTAAAACCAGATGGTTTTTTTTTCATTTGTTTATACAGCCCCATGCCCAAATTTGGCACCTAAGGATTAATAAATAATATCTATCATAGATCTTTTTAATTGCCCTGTCACTTAAGTTTTTAGATGGATTCCTCTCCCCCTTTATTCTTTGTAGAAACTTTTAAATACATGAATTCCTGTAACGTAACTAACATCCCTGTAGTTTGCTGTACAGGAGACCCTCACCATTCGCAGGGGATACGTTCCAGAGACCCCTGTGAATAGCGAAATCCATGAATACTCCATGAGTGGCATGTGCCTCAGTGGCTGGGGGGGCACAGCTGCACTGGCAGCGCCAGGAGCGCCATGGTGGCAAGCGCAGAGCTCCTGCAGACACTGCCGGCACTGTAACAGTGTCAACACGCTGCCAGCGGGGAGAAAGCGTGGATTGGTGCAGCACCACAAATATTCAAAACCATGAATGCCATACCCATGAATAGTGAGGGTTTCCCATATATGACATATGTCTTTTAAATGCAATGCTTTTAATTGTGAGTAGAGAGCATGTATGGAAAATACAGGCCTATTCTGAGTAGGTCACTACTGCAGTTCTGATTTAAATAAAGTTAATATTAATATATTATTCAGTTCCAGGAAACTTTGTCTTTAGATAATGCACAGAACATATAAACCAAATTATAAAAATCAGCTGTCAGTCATGTTTTGCTTCATTTCATGATTCAGTTGTTGAATTTTCTCTTCACCAGAACTGGATTTTTCCTCAGCTGCCAAATAGGGGAGCTTATGTTTCAGAAACTAAGTCTTTTGCTGCCCTTCTGCAGTATGAATGCTGTATGCCAGGGTTGAATTAACATTAGGATATAGGATGAAAACTATAGCACACATGGCCAGGAAAGCATCTTTCTTCTTTGATTTTCCAAGAAGCAGTATAAGATTTTGATAGTAGAGAAAGAAAAGTAAAAAAAGCAGATATGCTAGGTCTATCCTACACTTACTTTCATATAGTACTTTCACTTGTTGCATATGCTAATGTAGACATTTTTTAAGTGATAACAATTGTGTCAAACATGGAGATAAAATTACACTTAATAGTTTATTTAGGATATGTGATTTCGGCATATTGTTTCAGCCACCTTAAGGTGATGACATCATCAGTGTGAAGAGCTTGGAGGCACCCAGTAGCATAGTAAATTAACTGTAATAATGGAATATTTAAAAGAAAAGAAAAAAATCTATGCAGAATACCATTTAGATGCGTTTCAGGTACAGAAAATACAAAATGATCTAGATTTAATAGAAATGGTTTATTTGATATATTGGTAGCAGTGTTAGCAGCCATATGGTAGCACTTAGAGATTCCAATTGATATTGAAATCTCAATTCAACGTGCGCTGTTGAACATACATAGAGAGGGACAATCTTTTTTGGAAAATGAATGCAAAATTCACAATCTAAATAAAGAAGAGAAATAAAGGTATGATAAGAAAGCGTTAAGGATAGCTGATAACCTGCAAAGACATTCGCCCCCAAAATGCTGGTGTCCATATCACATCATTAGTGATGATCTCAGCAGACAGCTTAATGATCACAAAGCCACAAAGACTTCCCTCCCTGTAGTATAATCATGGTGGAAGCTTGCATTGTTGCTGTTCTGTGGACAAAGAATGGATGTCTCCAAAGGCTGACATCTATCACAAGCAACAGACTGTTGACACCAAGATTGAAAAGTATAAAATATGCTTCTACATTGCCAGAAAAGTCCAGTGTTATCTTTATTGTTGCAGAAAGCAAACTAGTTCAGTTGATTTAATCCCTCATCCTGCCTGAAAGTTATCCACAGTGATATAACTATACATTTTTTCATTATTTGAACTAATTCAACCATTGCTTTATATATAGGCGGACCATACAGAAGATCCAAGACACTCATCTGGGACAACTGTAACACTGCCCCCCTCTCCCCACCCCATGCTTTCACAAGTTGGTGGGGGAGGGGCATCATGCCAGGTAGGCAGTAGTGTCTGCCCACCCACCTACAAGGTTCTCCATGCCACTCTGAATCCAGGCCGGTCTGTGCCCCACACCTCTGCATTTCCAGGATGCCCATTATAATTCTCAACAGCCAGCCAGGACCAGCCTCTGAAATCCATATGATGGATTGGGATAACAAGGACATATGATGTGATTGGGATAACAGAGACTTGGTGGGATAGCTCGCATGACTGGAGCACTGTCATGGATGGGTACACACTGTTCAGGAAGGACAGGCATGGGAGAAGAGGAAGAGGAAGAGGAGTTGCACTTCATGTAAAAGAGCTGTATGATTGCTCCGAGCTCCAGTAGGAAGCTGGAGATTGACCCTAACCCAGAGACTCTCAACAGGACTGAGGGGAGAGCAGCAAGGGTGATGTCATGGTGAGGTCTGCTATAGACCACCAGATGAGAAGGAAGTGGTGGATTAGGCTTCCTTCAAACAGCTGGTGGAAGTTTCCTGGTCACAGGCCCTGGAGCTCATGGGGGACTTCAGTCACCCTGACACCCACTGGGAAGGCAATACAGCAGTGCACAGAAAATCCTGGAAGTTTTTGGAGAGCGTTGGGGACAATTTCCTGGTGCAAGTGCTGGAGCAGCCAGCTAGGGGCTATGCTCTTCTTGACCTGTTGCTCACAAACAAGGAAGAATTGGTGGGGAATGTAGTAGTGGATGGCAACTTGGGCAACAGTGCCCACGAGATGATTGAGCTCAGGATCCTGAGGAAAGGAAGGATAGAGAGGAGCAGAGTAAGGACCTTGGACTTCAGAAAAGCAGACTTCAGTTCACTCAGGGAACTCATGGACAGGATACTTTGGGAAGCCAGACTGAGGGGGAGAGGAGTCCAGGAGAGCTGGCTGTACTTCAAAAAAGCCTTACTGAGAGTGCAGGAACAAACTATCCTGATGTGCAGGAAGACTAGCAATCATGGCAGAAGACCAGGTTGGCTTAGCAGGGAACTCTTCAGTAAACTAAATCACAAAAAGGAAGCTTATAAGAAGTGGAAAATTGGACAAATAAGTAGAAAAGAATGTAAGAGCATTGCTCGGGCATGCACGGATGAAGTCAGGAAAGTCAAAGTACAATTGGAGATGTAGCTAGCAAGGGATGTGAAAGGCAACAAGAAGGGTTTCTACAAGTATGTTGGTAGTAAGAGGAGGGTCAGGAAGTGTGGGTCCCTTGCTGAATGGGGGAGGTGAGCAGGAG
>NW_017729000.1:21399620-21421167 GCF_001723915.1 Gavialis gangeticus
ACCCAGAGACTCTCAACAGGACTGAGGGGAGAGCAGCAAGGGTGATGTCATGGTGAGGTCTGCTATAGACCACCAGATGAGAAGGAAGTGGTGGATTAGGCTTCCTTCAAACAGCTGGTGGAAGTTTCCTGGTCACAGGCCCTGGAGCTCATGGGGGACTTCAGTCACCCTGACACCCACTGGGAAGGCAATACAGCAGTGCACAGAAAATCCTGGAAGTTTTTGGAGAGCGTTGGGGACAATTTCCTGGTGCAAGTGCTGGAGCAGCCAGCTAGGGGCTATGCTCTTCTTGACCTGTTGCTCACAAACAAGGAAGAATTGGTGGGGAATGTAGTAGTGGATGGCAACTTGGGCAACAGTGCCCACGAGATGATTGAGCTCAGGATCCTGAGGAAAGGAAGGATAGAGAGGAGCAGAGTAAGGACCTTGGACTTCAGAAAAGCAGACTTCAGTTCACTCAGGGAACTCATGGACAGGATACTTTGGGAAGCCAGACTGAGGGGGAGAGGAGTCCAGGAGAGCTGGCTGTACTTCAAAAAAGCCTTACTGAGAGTGCAGGAACAAACTATCCTGATGTGCAGGAAGACTAGCAATCATGGCAGAAGACCAGGTTGGCTTAGCAGGGAACTCTTCAGTAAACTAAATCACAAAAAGGAAGCTTATAAGAAGTGGAAAATTGGACAAATAAGTAGAAAAGAATGTAAGAGCATTGCTCGGGCATGCACGGATGAAGTCAGGAAAGTCAAAGTACAATTGGAGATGTAGCTAGCAAGGGATGTGAAAGGCAACAAGAAGGGTTTCTACAAGTATGTTGGTAGTAAGAGGAGGGTCAGGAAGTGTGGGTCCCTTGCTGAATGGGGGAGGTGAGCAGGAGTGCTGAAAGAACAGGTTAGGGACTATTTAGAAAAGCTGGATGTGTACAAGTCCATGGGGCTGGGTGGGATGCACCCAAGGGTGCTGAGGGACTTGGCTGATGTGATTGCAGAGCCATTGGCTATCATCTTTGAAAACTCATGGTGATCAGAAGAGGTCCCAGATGATGGGAAAGGGGCAAACGTAGCAGTCATATTTAAGAAAGGTAAAAAGATCCAGGGAACTACAGACCAGCCAGCCTCACCTCAGTCCCTGGAAAAATCACGGAACAATCCTCAAGCAATCCATTTCTAAGCACTTGGAGGAGAAGGTGATCAGGAACAGCCAGCATGGATTCACCAAGGACAAGTCATGCCTGACCAACCTGATTGCCTTCTATTATGAGATGACTGGTAATCTGGATGTGGGGAGACCAGTGGATGTGGTGTACCTTGATTTTAGCAAGACTTTTGATGTGGTCTCCCACAACATTCTCCCAGGCAAGCTAAGGAAGTATGGGGTGGATGAATGGACTGTTAGGTGGATAGAAAACTGGCTGGAGCATTGGGCTTAGAGAGCAGTAATCAATGGCTCAATGTCTAGTTGGCAGCCGGTATCAAGTGGAGTGCCCCAGGGGTCAGTCCTGGGGCTGGTTTTGTGAAATGTCTTCAACAACGACCTGGAAGATGGCATAGAGTGCACAAACAGAAGGTTTGCAGATGACACCAAGCTGGGGGAAGTAGTAGATACACTGGAGGGTAGTGCTGGGATTCAGAGTGACCACAACAAATTGGAGGTTTGGGCCAAAAGGAATCTCATGAGGTTCAACAAGAACAAGTGCAACATCCTGCACTTAGGATGAAACAATCCCATGCACCAGAACAGGCTGGGAGCTGACTGGCTAGGCATTAGCTCTGCAGAAAAGGACCTGGGGGTTACAGTGGACAATAAGATGAGTATGAGCCAACAGCATGCCCTTGTTGCCAAGAAGGCTAATGGCATCCTGGGTGGCTTCGGTAGGAGTGTTGCCAGCAGGTCAAGGGAAGTGATTCTTCCCCTTTATTCAGCACTGGTGAGGCCACACCTGGAGTACTGTGTCCAGTTTTGGGCCCTCCACTACAGAAAGGATGTGGACAAATTGGGATCCAGTGGAGGGCAACAAAAATCGTTCAGGGGCTGGGGGACATGACTTGTGAGGAAAGACTGAGGGAACTTGGCTAATTTAGTCTAGAGGAGAGGAGACTGGGGGTGAGGGGGATTTAATAGCAGCCTTTCAACTACCTGAAGGGTGGTTCCAAAGAGGATGGAGCTGGACTGTTCTCAGTGGTGGCAGATGACAGAAAAAGGAGCAATGGTCTCAAGTTGCAGCAAGGGAAGTTTAGGTTAGATATTAGGAAGAAGTTCCTCATTAGGAAGGCAGTAAAACACTGGAACAGGTTACCCAGAGAGGTGGTGGAAGCTCTATCCTTGGAGGTTTTCAAGACCCAGCTAGACAAAGCATTGGGTGGGATGATCTAGTTGGGGATGGTCCTGCTTTGAGCAGGGGGTTGGACTAGATATCCTCCTGAGGATACCAACCATAACTTTCTATGGGGGATACCAACCCCCTTCCAACCATAACTTTCTATGATTTTATGATGCTATGTGGTCACCCTATTTATACAGAAGCACTTCTGTATCAGTGAATTATTTGCTTTATCTAGTTTTCATGCATATCCACTATTTGTACTTTGTGGCTGGGATACTTAAGTCACCTGGTGTTTTTTCTGACTGGTGACATTTGAAACCCACAAGGTGGCCTCATGGAACAGTTCCATTGTAAATACTTTTTAAATGCATCTCATGACACATTCTCATTCCTCAAAAAAAACTTGCGAACAAAACTGCTCAGTAAATGTTCATGTAGGCAGATAAAAGGGGTAGTGGGTACCAAACTGAATTTTCCCTCAGTACTCAGCTCTACATTTTACTCCGCTGCTTTCCTCTACTGTTACATACATATACAGCACCTTGGGAATGGGACTTCAGCAGTGCAAATGGAACTTAAAAGTTTTTAGAACAGTATTGCATGAGCCAAAGTCTATTAAATTAAGAAGAATACAGACTCAGGGCCTCTTTTATCCTCATTAAGAGAGTGACAGAGGGCCACACTGGGTACTTGGTTGATTACATATATATTTCTCTGTTCTTATTGGTTGATGGCTACTACTTTAGGACCCTGAAGTTGTGCCAGTTCTAGTACCAACAAAGACCTTTTGAGCCAATACTTGGCAATACACAATCTTTTCTCAAGTTGTCTCTACTCGTGCCCAGGGATATGAGTCAATCTTGTTTAAAAGAATATCTTGCAATTAATCCATTTCATTTGCAGATGAAATGGCAGAAGTCAGGCAGAAGGTGGAGCAGGGTGGAACCTTAGCCTAGTGACAGGCATTTAAAAAGCCAGAGCCTGAATTGAGTCAATCTTTGCAGGTTAGCCTAAACCACAACTATTCAGTTTCAGACTCAACCTGTTTGTGAGTGAATGGATGTTCACTTCTTGATTTTGGAAATGCAGGCTCATGCCTGTAGTGGTTCAGGCTAGAAGCCAGGGGGCACCCTCCCTTCTCTTCTGCAGCAGCCATTTCCCCCTCTGCTCCTGCTTGGGAGGTGGGGGGCCTGGTCAGAGCTGCCTGGCATGGCCCTGCTATCTGCCCAGGGCTGGGGCTGGGGCTGGGACTGGGGCTGCAGGGCTGAGCTGAGCTGGCCTGTGCATACTGTTGAGGGCGCAGGTGGAGAGGCCAGCCTGGGCTGGCCTGCAGGGGCTGAGCGATTCCCAGCAGGCTGTGGTTCAGGCTGGGGCTCTGAGGACTGGGAGCAATCTGGCCACACAGTCTAGTTTAATGGTTTCAGCTTAATCTGTGCAGTTTAGATTAACCTGCAAAGACTGAATTGATTCAGCCTTGGGCTTTTTGACTGCCTGCACCTGGCCAAAGAGACCAGAGAAGAAAACCCAAATAAATAAAATCTATGTGTATCCAAGATGATGTTACTTCTTGCCTGGATTTTCCTGGATAACAAAAGGTGCCTACTTGTTAGTATTTCAGCTAATGACAGAGCAGGAGACTGACTTGTTAATTCATTGTTTTCAAAGTTCTCAGCTAGTTTTCCATCTACAAGGGGGAACTTCAAGTAGGAGCCTTGCTATCTTTGACAGATTGCGTATGCTGTAAGCATTTAAGAGATGATGAGTTACACTGCCCAAACTCCTTAAGAAAACTGGCTTGTGTTTCAGATGCATGCCCAGATTCTGACTAGCATAAAGGGATTTGGCAAGCCTGGTAGGTAGTATTATGCTTAAGGTTCTTGCCCACAAATCCTGTATGTTTTCATATTCCAAACTCTGTAGTCATAGTCCTGTATCACTTTGTATATTCCCAAATGTTTCACTTTAAAGCAGAGTTCCTGCTCCCAGTTTCTAGCATTTTGAGCAATATTTCCAGAGTCTGTTGGAAAAAAAAAAGTGTCCTCTGTGGTTGTAAAATATATACAAAAGAAGAAATGGATGACATACAATAAGTACTTGCCAGTGGGATCTTCCTATGCCATCTGAAATGGTAAAGATAATGAATAATACAACACAGAGAAGGTTTATGGATGCTTGGGAGTACATGAGCATTTTCCATTTTTTTCTTAGCTGAGACTAAGGATGATCATGGTTCTGTCCTTGTAATAGCAAAAAAACCCACCATGAATAGAAAAGCTCATCAGAAGACATTCTGGAGAGTAATCCAAAGTAAAAATGTCGCCTGATATAAGAATTGTAAAATGAATCTTCAACAACCTGGAACTTAAATCATAGCTATTTTGAAGGGTGTAAGAAGATAATCTGGATTCCACCTTCCATTTGGTTGATGATCTCTGCTGAGCTGAGGAATGGGTCTGTAGGCCTGCCTAACTCCTTTCAACTATAATGGCAGTATTAGACAAAGGTCTATTTTCAGTCCTTCAGCCAATGAACACATCTTCTGATGAGTATTAAATATTCAAAGACAGGCTACTTTAAAAATATATAGGTTAGGTCTTGTTTTTCCCCATTCTTGTCAGTTGTAACCACATAAATTGATCAAAGTTTGACAAATAAAACCATAGTCTAGTTTCTTGATGGCTACAAAATATGCTGAACCAGCGTGACCCACTACCAGAGTTTTAAATGAATATGCAATATTTCAAACAGTTTTCATGGTGCAGACTCCCTTTCTCTCTCTCTCTTTTTTTTAATAAAAATGCAGGAAACCAGAAAAGAAGCAAAGCCAAATGAAACGGTCCCTTCATGCAAAGCCCCCATCTGAAAATTGTTTTAATTCAGCGCAGCCGTGGGTATAGTTTACATAATAAAAAGCAGTTTTGCTAAAGTGTTTGTGGTTATACAAAACCAGAGGAGAGATCCTGATCAAAGCTGCTTCGCAGCCAAAGTCATCAGCAATCCGACAGCATGCTTTGGTGAAAAGGACTTTCTCTCTCAAGCTGGGATGTCTCAGACCCACCCCCAAGTCAACTAAAGCCAAGCTAAAAACTGGGTGGACAATCAAGACACCTTTTCCACACTCTCAATATTAAACACTAAAGACAGTGGGAGCCTCGGGGGTCTATGTGCCTTCCTGAGACTTATGAAAATAACCAAGTTTCCACTGTTAGAAAGATTTATGCACATATAGCTCTGATGTGTTCACCACAAGTGGAGAAAGACATTTTTTCTCCTGGGAGCTCTGCTCTTGTGATGCTCCTGAGCTCAAAGAATCTGGTCTTTTAGTTATTACAAGCTGGATAATTAATAATCAAGCAACATAGTCCAGGAATTTTGATAGATTCCTGGAGTAAATTAATCGCTGAGTATTTTTCTTGACTGACCTGTCTCTTAGAGCTGGGCAAATACTTTAAGAATATATTTGCTACCTAATTTATTAGTTCAGTTTTACATATATATCAGAAAATTTTTACTCAACTTCCTTTTTAATCCTTCAGAGTTTTTGAGCATTGCAGAAAGGAAACTGTATCAACACAACCCCATTCAGGGTTGCATGGAGCTTGAGTTGTGAGGCTAAAATTATTTAAAAGACATCCATGCAGAATTTTACCAAGGACACCAACTCATCAAGCTCAAACAGAAGGTTTGGGGTTGCGTTTTTCTCCCCCTCACCCTCCATGTCTGTCACTTTTGAACAACAACAACAATGTGCAGAAAATAAAGTAGCTGTAAGCTTTTTCCTTTGGCATGAGAACCCAGTTTAATTGACATCTCTTGACTTTTAGTAAACTGTGCCTTCTGGTGTATGAGAGAAAGCGCTGCAGTAATAACGTCCATATCAAATCATAATTAAAAACAGGAACAAAGAATGTGCTGAGATTTGAACTGTGGACCTCCCAGGGCTAAAGCCCAAATTGCAAAACAGGACTTTAAAGGCTCATGGAAGCTTTAAACATTCAACATCTAATCATACATTGTCTTCAGGGATGATTTCCAAAAAAAGAAACAAAATCTCACTACAGCAGAGAATAATAATGAGGTCTCAGCACAGATGATGTCAGAGAAACATTTACTTAACAAAGGGGTCATAGTTTGTGTATAGCTTTATATGCACTGATGGCAGCATTTGTGTCGTCAAAGATGTTTTCAGCATGATTCACCCTCAGCCGTACTTGGAAACAAAAAAGGTGGGGAGGGGGCAAGGATACTCCATGGTTGTGATCCGGAGGATCCCAACAAGTTTGCAAGGGCCTGAAAGATGTTAGATGGTTTTTATATCAAAAGCCATTCAGTCACACTTGCTGCTTATACTTGTACTATTCTTACAGAATCTATCTATGCCCTCGTATCACCCTACTTACCGTAGTCTCACATATGCACATACAGAGAGGGAAAGGAATGGATAAGATGACAAACAAATGAATGCTCCAACTCTTCTAAAAGATCATTGTTAAGTTGCTCTGTTTGGGCAGTGGGGACTTGCATTGCCTCTACCCATGCTTGTACCCTCCTCTTTCTCACCTTCAGATGCTTTTGCTCACATCTGCTTCCACACTGAAGGAGAACATGTCTCAAAGACTGAAGACCTTTCCAGCCCTGCATAGAATCTCTTTTGGAGGAAGGGATCCTCCATTCAGATACAGGTCTGTGGCTGGGGAAAGCCACCAATTCATGTCCACCAAAGTTAGTCTCCATCAGTAAAGGAGAGAGACTGTTAAACTAGACAGGAAAGGGGATTCTGTCCCTCTAGAATGCCACACAGGTATGGAAGCCAGAGTGAGCAGGATGGGTGCACTGTGGGGATCGCTGAGCTCTTATGAAGGGTCATCAAAAAGAATACATTAATTATGACTCCAAATTAGGGAAAGAGAGCGCTAACTCTCTTCCTGCATGATAGTAACCCAGAGGCATTAAAATAACCTGATTGCCCAGCTTCCCACTCAGGAGCAGTATTCCAGTGCTGGGTATCTACAATGGCTCTACATGTCTGATCCATAGGTTGTGATTTCAGTACTTGAATTCTCTCCTTGGAGTCCACCCTAGAGACTTATGTCAGGAACCTCCATGACAGTTGTGCTGCCCTGACTGTAGTTCATTCTACATTTCTATGACATAGAAGTTTCCTCAAACATCATTTGAATTGGCTAACATCAGATTTAGTAGGCAGTAATTCTCTCTTTTTTCAAAAAGGTACAAGATTTAATAGCCGAACCCTAAAAATATGAATAGCACTGACCATAATGATCACTGTAGTACCATTTTACACATACCTGTAATTTACTGATATAGTTCCTTTCTCAGAACAGTACTACCTTTAAATATATTTAACAAGTCTTAATATACTCTACAATAAAATACAGACCTATAGTATAGTACATACTCTTTGGGCATGTCTACACATGCATTTACACCAACTTAAATTTACTGTGCAGTAAGTTACTGTACAGTAAGCGGAAATAGGCCGGCATCTACACATGGAGGCGACAGGGGACTAAATTTAGTCCCAGATCAAAGCAGCCTGCCATGTGCCCCTCTGGCCACTGGGAGGAGCTCCAGCCTCTGTCCACATGGCTGTTAGCCCTTAGGACTAACTTTAGGCCCAAATTGAAGCCAGGAGAGGTGGCCAGCCAGGAGTCCTGGGGCTGGGTTCAGGCTAGCCCCCTAGTGACTGGGCAGACCCAGCAGGGAGGCCCCTGGGGTACTGCGCAGTAACACATCTATACATGCATTACTGCACAGTAACTAACTGGGTGTACATTTGATATCTTTATGATGCAGGTATCAAATTTATGCTCAAGTCATTTTACACTCAAGTCGCCATATTTAGTAAGTAGTAATTTCGGTTACTGTGCAGTAAATGCACATGTGTAGCCACACCCTTTCAGTATCTTCAGGCTGCAATTCATGGCTTTGCCACCAACCATTAATAAACTTACTACTTTTGAGCTAAGCAAACCATGAATTTTTGCCTACTCTTAATTAACTTAAAAAATTAACTTGTGAAAATCTGATATCATAAGTAAATCAAAGTGTTTTCCCTTTCCCAAAGTGGCTTTAGATTTTTTACTTCTTCTATGAGGCACAAGTGAGGACATTGTCCAGTCTAAGTCAAGAGGAAGACCAAAAGGGGTAGGCAATAATAGGGATGTCTTTCAGCACACATTTCTGGCTCTGTTAGTAGGGTTGTGTTGCCAGCACTACGTATCTTTTTTTATCTTGTGTTTTCTCCATAGTAACAACCTACATCTTCCAAATGTCCTGCAACAATTTACCAGTCTGCAATTCCTGTGCTCAAGTACAGAGTGGTTGGAAGAAATACCCACAGAACACAACATTTCATTTACAATTCATCCTGGCACACTGTGTGACCTTGCTACCCAACTTTGCCAGTCCTGTTTCATGGCTGATTTTTCAGTCAGTCTTAAAAACACAGGTACCCAACAATACCAACATGCTTCACATGGTGATCCTTTCCTGTCACCCCCTCCTCCACTCCAGTCTCAAGAGTTCTGATGATAATGGTTACAACAAGTAATCATAGGGTGCGTCTACATGTGTTGCTATGGTGACATTGTTACTGCACCATCATTTAGTACTTCATTTTGGAAACACTAAAAGACAGTACAGTAACAGCCTGTACTGTGCCGTGCATGCTGTACATGGTTATTTTTAGCCATTACCTCGCCATAGCAATGTACTATACCAAAGTAGTGCGTTGCTACAGCGATGTAGCAGCGCCGTTACAGTTTTTGCCTATGAATGCTATGTTGCTGCAGCACATTGCTATGGCAACATAGCATCACTTGTAGACATGCCCAGTGTGTGATTGCTGCTTCCTGTGCCATATAGCTTGCTCTATTTCACCCACTTTAAGGCCTAGAAAACTCCCTAGTCTTGTAGCCATAGTTTACATGCACAAAGTGGACACGTCTACATGTGCCCCTGACTGTGCAGTAGATTTCATAGACATTTGGGCTGGGAGGGACCCCGGAGGATCATTGAGTCTAGCCCCCTGCCCCAGGGGCAGGAAGTCATCAGGGATCATAGGACCCCAGCAAAATAAGCATCCAAATGTGTCTTGAAGGCGTTCAAAGTGGGTGCTTCAACCGCCTCTGGCGGCAGCCTATTCCAAACCTTGGGAGCTCAGACAGTGAAGAAGTTCTTTCTTACACCCAGCCTGAATCGGTCGTGGCGGAGTTTGTAAAGGTTCAATCTTGTCATCCCTTGGGGCGCTCTGGTGAACAGATGTTCCCCCAGATCCTGATAAGCACCCTTGATAAACTTATAGGTGGCCACCAGATCACCCCTGAGCCTGCGCTTTTCCAGGCTGAAGAGCCCCATGGCTTTCAGCCTGTCGCTGTAAGGTCTGTTTTCCTGACCTCTGATCAGGCATGTGGCTCTCCTCTGCACCCTCTCAAGCTTCTCCACATCCTTTTTGAATTGTGGAGCCCAAAACTGGACACAGTTTTCCAGCTGCGGCCTCACTAAGGCCGAGTACAGGGGGAGAAGGACATTCTGGGATTTGCTTGAGAAGCATCTATGGATGCAAGCCGGCGTTTTGGTCGTTTTACTAGCCGCAGCATCACATTGAAGGCTCATGTTCATCTTGTGGTCAATCATGACCCCCCAAGTCCCTTTCATCTGTAATGCTAACCAGCTTAGCACTGCCCAGCCTATAAGCATGTTGCAGGTTTTTCCTCCCAAGGTGGAGACCCTTGAATTTTTCGGTGTTGAACACCATCAGGTTCTCAACTGCCCATTTCATAAGCCTGTCAAGATCTGTCTGGATCACCCTCCTGTCCTCAGTACCTGCAGGTACTGTGCAGTCCTGGCAACACACGGGTCATTTTCAACCCTACTGCACAGCAGCGGTGGTGTCACGGCTAGTGCCTGCCAATGCTACATTGCCATAGCAATGAGCTACATCAATTTAGCATCTTGTGTAGATGTGCCCAGTCTGCTTATATCCTAGCAGTGAATAGGAAAGGCAATGCAAATGACCATTCTGGGCACTTAAAAAGTAACATACTTACAATTAAAAAACACTAGAACACTTCAAAAATGCCATGAACCTATGATATACAGGTGGTAGTATGACAAAAAGAAGTATACTCATTTTATAATGAATAGGTTACAGGAAGTGTATTCATTGATGATAATAGGTTAAATTCAAGTTCCTACCCATTTCACATTTTATTTCCTAACATATGAGAGAAATTCTAGACTCCCAAAGTATTTCCTGTGCACTATAACAACTTCCTATGTTTTCTGTGCATAGGTGTAGTATTTCCGTATATGGTACCATCATCTAGAAGGTATGGTAGGCTCATAAACTTTTGCACTAATGTACCACAAAAAAATTCCACTACACTAAAGCACCAAGTTGACCTGCTTTTGTGAAGAGTAAATATCAGAAGGAAACTGGTTTTATAGTTATAGGGTTATGACGTTTAAAGTCAGCAGTCTGAAATGTTTTATCCTATTTTTGGTAATGTTGAGGTTATGCTGTTGCCATGATGGTCCAGGAGTTACGTGAGAGTCAAGAACCCTTGTGGGTGATATTTTTTATTGGACCAATTGTCCTATTTTTGGTTTCAGTTCAAAATTGATCCTGCTTTGTGCCCTGAAGTGGGATATGTTAAATTCTAAGCAGTCTATGGTATGAGATTGTTTCAAACTGGACATCGTTTAAAAGTCCTTCAAATTTTGGCCACTCAGATTTAAATAATTAGTAACTTTGAGGTTTTTTATTTATATTTTGTGCGTCGTGGAGACTCTTCTGAAGGCTGTTTTTACTGATCATTACTTACTTTAACTTTCAATGAGACGTAGTGTAGATATATTCTATTTTTATTATACTGTGTCTTGTTCTAATTGACAGTATTGTCAGTATATGAAAATAACTATAAGACAATAGTTGCAAAACTTAAGGATCTGATAATCCATATTAAATATTCATCCAGAACAGATGGAGGCTGGAATATTTATTTATTGTACATTTTAAAACCAAATCAGGCAGGCTCTATATTCTAGAAGGCCACAACTGTGTTACAAAATCTTAAAAAGGAAAGCTATTTAGAAACAGTTTTGCTTCTGTTTAGACATTGCAGATTTTTTGTTTGTCTCTTCTGATTCTTATTCTCTTGCTGTAACAAGCCTTGTTAGAAGTGGGCCAGAAACAGATCAGAATATGTGCTACTGCAATCTTTCCTCTGCTAAGATGAGATGTTTCTCCAATAACGGAATTATTACTCTGTTGATACTTATCACATTCTTGTCATTTTATTGTGTCATTAATAGCTATTGTGGAAGTAATTAGGATGTTCTTAGTGAAGAATAATGAGCATCAGATCACCATGCCATGTATTGGCATGAGGCCCCTGTCTTTCCTGTTTGAAGCCATCAGAAGAGTGAAATGACAAGTGAGGTAAAACCTGAGGACCATCTACATCTTGAGATTTTGATGCTAGTCGGGACAATTTACATCCTTTTGCTGCAGAGTTGGGATGTTTGGTTGTTTGTGTCACCGTGCAAGGCAATGAGGGTCCTGGGTGGCCCAGGAGAGGGGTAGGCTCTCCCACAACAGCCCCTGATTGACGGGGGAACATGGCCCAAAAAGGACTGAGGGTTGACTTTACCTACCTGCAGGTAGCCAAGCCCTAGAAGAGGAGGCATGCACACGTCTCTCTTGCACTGCTTCAAAAGCATTTTTTCCCTGTGTGTGAGAGGGCGCACTGATGATGACACCATAAAAGGGTGTCAGGAGCTCCAGCAAGCAGCAGCTGCCGAAGAGAGAGCAGGAGCTACATGGACAGCAGGGAGCTCCTCCACTGACCCAGCAGGGCCCGATGGGGATGCTGAAGAACATCTGCGAAGCTAGTGCAAAGGGAACCCAGAGGGGTTCCTCCCCTCAGAAACAGGAATCATGAGACTTGGGTCCAATTGGACTGAGTCTGGACATTGGACGCCGGATGCATGCATCCTTTTCCCCTATGCGGCACCATACAGCAGAGGTTTTGCTGTGACACACTACTGCGCACTTATTAGGCTGATGTGTAATAAAAGTCTTGTGTAGATACTCAGCATGTAAAATGTCCAGATGACAGTCCTCCATCCAAACTTCCCCACATACATCATGTTCAAACACTGACGCATTTACTGGTGGCCAGTGTCAAAACAGAATTTATATAGCCTTAAGGAAGCTTGAAGTCAAATATCCATTTGATTTCAAGTAACCTAAACTTTCATGTAGGTATGGATCCTCAAAGCCTCATTGTGTACTGGAGCAACGGAAAGACTCCATTGACTTCAATGCCCTCTGAAGCAGGTCTCTGAAGTATATAAACAGAACCTTTTGATTTACATCCTGCCTCTCTTTACTTTCTCATGCAATTATTTTTAATAATATATCATTGCTAACAAGAGATTTAAATATTTATTAAAAGTGATCTGTTTTTCTATTTACCAGAATCAATATTGGAGTAAATATCTTGTCTCCAGAGCAGAAAGAATATTTACTTTAGTGAACAAACAGGAGTACTCAATCTGAGTCATGGGCCAGACCCAGCCAATGAAAAGCTATTTGTATGAATGATCCTTCAGGCATAGAAGATCCTTGATGATCAAGCTATGAAGGCACCTGCCTCTCAAGTTGTGTTCCTCAAAACTTTGAGACAATGTCAGCAGATAAATGATATAACATATTTCCCATTATAGTATTAACATAAAGCCAGGTAGCCTTACATTTATCATGCAAATAATTAGTCACCAGGTGAATTAGAAAGAAAAAAAATCCATCATCACCTTAAGTCACCTGTCAAGAATGTACCTGTTTGTGTCTTTTAGAGTACTATGTTTGTGCTATGTGGTCCTGGCACTTAGGCACTATTAACACAACCCTTTCCCCTAACACAAAAGTAGAGATGATTATTGAAGATTATTGAAGAAATGATTGTTGTTGCTTTGCCTTGAAAGTCCATTCTGAAGAAGGTACTAGAAAAGGCTTTCTTGTGGCTGAGAGATCAGATTACTGCAATTAAAGTAAAAAGGTGTGGCGCTATTTACCCTGCATGTTATGACACATGAAAGAAAATGATTCAGGCAAGAAAAATAATTACACGTTAATTTGTGTTTGGCAACTCTGTTTTATATATTTGGCCCACAGAGCAAAGATAAAAAGGTATTTTGTTCTATGTGTTCTCTCTGCTCCTAGTAAGCCAAGATGTAGGTTACTTTTACAGGAATTGTTTATTACTTGCTGTTTTACCAGGAGTGTGTGTGTGTGGTTGATAGGGGGAGGGGGCTGGAAGAGGGTTAAAGCTCTTTATTTGCACAATACTGCAGTAAAGTCTGGTGAAATGCTTATTACAAAATCCCAAATCACCACACAAATTTCTCCCAATTTGAAAAATATCCTACAAATCAGAAAGCCAATCTGAATTTCTGGATTTGACCAAGCTTTTGTAAACTTGAGCTGAACTTCAAGGGAACTTTCAGGACAAGTGGACTAGAAACATCCACATAGGGGTTGAATTTCAGTTTGAGCTTTCAGATTGAAACTCCTAGATCCCAAGCCTACAAATTAGCAAAATGTACGTAGATTTCTGTGAATTGAAGAGGGATTTCAAATGAAGGGGGTATTGCTCTCATCACAGATCCAGGGCCTTTTTTGTCTTGAAATTGTGATTGGTGTTAACATTAATTTTATGTATTTCTTTTTGTGCAATGCGAAGATGTATTTGGCAATAATACATATAGAGGTGAGTTTTTAAAACCGCCATGAGTTTTCCAAGATGGTGTCATAACATGTTAACCAATACTTTTGAAATGCTCTGTGTCATTCAGCCTATGAATAGGATTCAAATTCATACTGCGTGCAGTACAGTTCTATTGCTATAAAACGTTTAGGAAAAAAATATAAATTCTGGTTCACATTTAGTCTGGGATACAACTACAACCTCAGTGCTGAGCGGACAAGAATTGGCAAAAATTCCAATCTGGTTGCCTTCCCTTCAGCATTTCTGCAATAGATACATATTCCGTGAAACCACCAGAAAAAAGAAGAGAAGTACAGTGGATTAGCAAAAAGGGAAGGAGGTGCAAAATATGATGGGAAACATACATGCTTCAGTCAGAGCCTGTCTATGTCAGAGCACACATCCATGCAACTTCAACTGAGACGTATTATACTGGAGCTACATTAGTTTACACCAACTGATCTGGCCCTTTAAAGCAGCATTTCTCAACCCATGGGCCATGACCCAAAAGTGGGTTGCAAAAATATTTCAAGGGGTCATCAGCAAGTGCAGGGGAAGGGGCAGGGGGTTGCTACATGATCAGGCTGGTGACACCAGGGTTGGTACCGTGCTCAGAGGAGTGGGGCAGCTGGGAGATGTTGCTTGGGGGACGGAGGGGCCATGACCAGGCTGCCTGGTGCAGCACAAGAGCCCCAACCCAGGGTGTGCGTGCCACAGGCCTCCCTTCCTCCTCTTTCCAGCCCATGCTGGGCTGGACTTGCTCCATTGACACCTACATGAACCAGAGTTGCTGCAGCCACATCGCTCCAGCCTGACTGGGATGGAGGCAGCTGGGGGCCCCCTTTAACAGGGCTGGGCATGGCAGGGGGCTGCGGGTTGGGAGTAAGAGGCCCCAGCATGGCCCAGGGGGAAGGGGCTGTGGGTCAGGCACTGGCAGAGCCAGCAGGGTGTGGGTCAGGACAAGCCATTGATCTTGGCAAATGGAACCCAGTATGAAAAGGGTTGAGAACTACTGCTTTAAAGGATTATTTACATGTATAATGAGAGCTTAGTTCACCGAAACAGTGCTTACTTGCATAGTGTGTGAAAAACAAATATAAAGCCCTATATGGCCTTGTTTCCTCATAAAATAAGCTTTTAACAGAAATGATGAGTAGCAAGGAGGGAATTTTAATTAAAAGTTTACCATTCCCATATCAATGTGTATATTTTGAAGTGATCATGTGAGCAGAGAAACAGAGCGTGCACATTAGTAAATAAAGCTTTCCAACATGCACAAAAAAAAGCCAGTCAGTAGAATAACGTTTGTTTTCTTCTAAAGGTTCATGTGGCAATTTTTATACAATGCTCTAAAATAAAATGTTGTTCTTTGTGCTGTTCATATTGATACAACTTGGTAACTAACAGCTCTTCCTTATGTGCCAAACTTTTTTTAATTTCTCAGCTAATAGATACTTTTTATAGAGAGCTCCAGAGTATGAATTTTAATCTATTGGTTACACTTTGTGTATCTAGGGAATGCAAGATGGTTTGGTATCAAGTTTTTCCTGGCATGGATCTGGGATGGCTGCATTATTCATAACTGGCATAGATAGGAGTGTGTTGTGTAAGTCACCCCACACGGTTCGGTGTAATCCCTATACTGCTGTAGTTCTATTGTTTTGCATAATCATCTCTGAAAACAATTAATTAAAATGTTTTTTAAAAAAAAAGAAAATACTGCTGAGGCCTCAGCTGAAGTACAATATTCAGCTTTGGGCATCACAAGTCAAGGAAGACATGGACAAATTGGAAAGGGTCCAGTGGAGAGCAAAAAAAAATGATTAGGGGCTTAAAAAACATGATAATTGAAGAAAGATTGGAAAAACTGGGATTATTTAATCTGAAGAAGAGAAGATTGGAGCAGGGGAACAGAGTTCAATAACAGTCTTCAAATACAAAAATGGTTGCTATAAAGAGGATGGTGATAGACTCTTCTGTGGCCACAGGGGACAGAACAAGAAGGTACTGGTCTCAAACTGCAAGAAAGGAAATATAAACTGAATATGAGGAAGAGCTTTCTAACCCACAAGGGTGGTTAAGGACTGGAAAATGTTGCTGAGAGAGGTTATGGCATCTTCTGTACTGAACAAACACTTGGCTGAGATGTTTTAAACAGTAATGTTTCTGCTTTGAGCAGGCAGCTGGGGTAGGTAATGTGCTGAGGTCCCTTCTAGCCTTATTTCTCTGTGATTCTATGGAACTACTAAATCCACTTATATGTGCAGTTTCTCTATTAGCAGGTGTCACTGCTGAGTGACACAGTTCTCCTCTCTGCTGATTGATCTGTTAGATATCGGGAAACTTCTTGCATGCCTCCCCAGGGTACTAGGAAGACAACAGGAACTATCAATAGGTTCATAAAAGGTATGAGTGCTTTATAAATAAGCAAATAAGTTTCTAATGCTTCCACTGTGCTCCAGAAAAACAAACGCTTCAGGAATAACGCCCCCGCCTCCCTCCCCCTCTGTCCCCTCCCCCAGAGAAACACAAATTGAATAGGTTCAAAGCTAATGAAAGGAACGTCTTCTTTCATTTTGCAATTTTGGTATAAAACCTGGAAAGCTGATTAAGATTATAATTAAAAAATAATGTAGTGACTTTAAGGCTTACAAATATAAGGACCAATGGTGTTGGCTAGACCTCAACTTGCTATGGACTGGTGCTATGCTAACTCTCCCCCATAACTTTTCCATAGCATTTTAGTTTTAACGTGTAACAAACAATCTCTTAGTTGAGAGGTGTCCAACCTTTTTGAATGTGGGGCTGGATCACGAACTTTTTATCACCCAGTGGGCCGGCAAGCCGTATTCAAAGACCTCACAAGAAGTGGTATCACATCAGGAAGTGATGTCACATGATGTTTGACAACAATGAAGGTGCAGGAAGTGACAATGAAATGGGTCTGGATGTGCTGGGAAGCATGGTACTTTTGTCACTGGAGCAAGGGCTGGGGTGGGGACGGAGGGACTGGCCAGGCTGGGGATGCTGCATGTGCTCTGTCTGCCCTGCTCTGACTCATGGCTCTGGCCCCATTCTGGCACCTGCTGCTGCATCCTGGCTGTGTGCTGATGGGCTAAGTCAAAGTCAGCCATATTGCAGCCCCATGTGGAGAGCCCAGTCTGGACTGACCACATCCTGCCCTAAGCAGAGAGGGGAGTGTGAGGCTGGGGCTGACTGCCCCTGCCCAGCCAGGGACTCATGGCCAGGATGCAGCTGCAGGTGTCAGGATGGGGACAGGGCCAGGGCCAGAGGTGTGAGTCAGACAGAACCCATGCAGAGCCCCCACTCTGGCCAGCACCCCAGTCTGTAGCCCTGGCTGTGGTGAGAAAGGCACTGTGCTCCTGACAGCTGTTCTGGCTCTGCTCACTGCCACTAACTTCAGCATGCATGCATGTGTGTATGTGCACATGTGTGTGCATGTATACCCTCCCTTGTATCTCCCCATCCTGGATGTCCCAGTTTGAGGGACAAATGCAGCCCCTGGGCAGGGCTCCTCCTGCCTCCCGCCCAGCCCGGCTCCGGCAACTGCACACCCCGCAGCCCCGGCCCGGTCCCAAGGCACCCCCAGCTCCGCGCAGGAACTTACCCCATGCCTTTGTCCACCCCGGCCCAGCCCCGAGGCACCCCCAGCTCCGCGTGGCAACGTGCCCCGTGCCTCAGCCCCGAGGTGCCCCCAGCTGCGCGTGGGAACTTACCTCGTGCCTCCGTCCACAAAGCATGTGGGCAGGGTGCGGGCCATGCTGCAGCTCCCCCGGCCACATGCCGGGGCAAGGGGCAGAGCCAGAGAACGAGCTGCACGCACTGTCCCCAGCTCATCTAATCAGGTGCGGCTGGGGCAGTGCTGCGCAGCCCTCAGGGCAGTGGCGGCAGGACCCGGCTCACTGATGAGCCCAGCCCCGCGGGGGTAAGCAGCTCCCCTCCCCTCACTGCTGCTGGGGCCTGCGGGCTGGCCCTGCCCGCCTTGCCTCACCTCGCCTCGTCTCGCTGCCACCACCGGCTCTACGCTCCGCGGTGGCAGCGGCGGCGCCTCAGGCCAGATAAAACGGCTTGGCGGGCCGTATGTTGGACAAGCCTGTCTTCGTTCTTTCCATTTAGAACCTCCTCAGCTTCTCCAATACTCTTCAATCTTGCCCTACAATACACCTTATCTATTCTGTAGTCCTCTCCTAGCTCCTTCATGTACCTTGATTCTGACTCGCTGTTATGGAGATCTTCATACTGCTGACTCCTATCATCCTCATCCTCCTGTTCTTCCACTTGTGATCCTCTCTTCACTTGTGCTCATCAATTGTGGCAAGAGTATAAAGATATGAGCCATGTGCAAATGGACAGGGAAGCTGTGTATCTTTGGGATATTGAATTTTTAAGGTAACCCTGACATTTGGGGTGTTAGGTCAAGGGTGAGCAATTATTTGTGCTGGCGGGCCACTTAAGGAGTTTTGGTGAGCTGTTGCAAATGGGGGGGCAGGGGTGCTGACCCAGCTCAGCATGGTGGCTGGGGATTGCTGACCCAGCGTGGTTTGGTGTGTGGCAATTGATCCTATCCAGCCTGGGCCCATCCACCCTGCACATACCGGGGGAGGGGTGGGGACCAGATGGAGTAGGTGGGCAAGTGGGCGGGTTCTCTATGAGGACCAGCTGGGACCAGATAGGGTGGATGGGATGGTGCCATAGGCGGGTGGGGAGCAGTGTCTGTAAGTGGGATGGGGAGGCGGGGCCAGAGCTGAAGCCATGGGATGGTGACAGCATGGGGCTGGGACCCAGGGCAGAGCTGTGATCCACTCGCCACACATCCCTGCAATGGGTGCCACTTCCATGGGGGAGCATGCGGGGAGCAGATTGTGGTTCTGCTCCGGGTTCCAGCCCCACATTTTCACTGACACCTGATCCCAGCCCTGGTCCCTCCAGCCTGCCCCACTCCCAGATGCCACTCTGCACCCACCCATGGCTCCATCCCAACCACCCAGCCAAGTGTGCCCTGTCTATCGCTGTCCTGGCTGGTCTCCACGGGCTGAGTCCAGCCGCCACACCACCCCAGCCCTGCCACATGCCCAGGGGTAGCAGGACCAGCTGCCTGTGCCATGGCCTGGGCTGCCCCACACACCTGGGTCGGGCAGAGTTGAGGGACCCACCACAGTCAGGATAAAATTTCTTGGCAGGCTGGATCCAGTCTGCAGGGCATATTTTGCCTGCCCCTGCCTTAGGGGATATAGCAGATGATTCAGATCTGTTTCAACCTATACATCAGATATTGACCAGCAGAAATCTTCACCACCAGATGGTGCCAAGGCAGTGTTTGTAAATACAGCAACAGGAGCTATACCAAAGTTACAATCAGTCACCTATACCCACCTGATTTTTTAATGCCCAGCAATACCAAAGCCCTTTGCCTTTTGATACATAAGTAACTAATCAATTAATCAAGAAACGGAATAAAAAACATCATCAGTTATCATCAGAAAAGCTAGATGCCTGCAGCTTTGCAGTAGCAAAAAAAATAAATAGCAATAAAATCCCAGTCTTGAGACTGTCCATCAAGTATTGGCCCTTAGACATTTTTACTATTCCAGTGCCCTGTTTGTGTTCATTGCTTTTTTAATCTCCCATGTATTCTGTTCCTTGTTTTTAACTTCCATCTAATTTGAATATTTGTCATGACTGGCTTACAACACACTCGCTGATTTATTAATTTAATATCATCTGCAAACGGATAGATTCATATCTTGAAAATAAAAAGAGCAAATTTGATGAGCCTGAAAACATTGGCAAGCTCACCTAAATGTCTCCTCCGTAAATCATTCCAAACACAGGATTCACACATAGGTATTAAGCAGGAAAAGGAAGAAGGTTTCAAGGAAGACATATTCAGAACTAACAAGTCTAGTATCAGAAAGCCCATCTCAGGTTACAAGTGAAAATGAGATTGAGCCCTGGTCAGTGATATCTGTTCTTTCTGCACAGACATGGTAGGGTAGATTGCCTGTTGTGAATTAGCACTGCTCCACTGAACCCAGCAGAACCGAATGCTAATTGATAATATTTGAGGCTGAGAGCCAAAGCTGGCTATCACTGCTTACATCTGGAATCACAGGGAGTGTTACATAGTATGGCTGGGATGCCGTGAGCAGTTATGCAATGAAACTTACAGGGTGCATCTATACAAGATGCTAACTGCGCAGTAGCCTAATGACACTGCACAGTAGCATGCCAGGAAAAAACACGCTAATATGACACTGCGCAGTAGTATTAGGCTACTGCACAGTAAGCATCACTAAAAAGCTGTGCGCTGGCACTACTGCAAAGTAGCACAAGTTACTATTGATTTAGTACTTAGTTAACTGAGTTCTAAACTTAATATGCAATAATTACAGCACACTAATGAGCATATAGACATGCCCATAGAGTATTACCCCACACTGTACTTTGCTCTGGCAGTTCCATCTGATCATCAGCTTTCTGAGCATCAGAAATGATACATAGCATTGACGACTAGGGGAAAAAAAATCACAAGCAAAGTATTTGCATACCTAAGCTCAGATGCAAGCACTCAAACACAGAGTGGAGTCATGCGCAGCTGTTATGCTTTTTTTGCAGATGCAAAGCAGCAGCTTTGTGTGCATTAGAATTTGCATGTCGACAAATTAGGAGTGCACATTTATTAAAATCAGGCCATCCAGGCCATCATTCACTGACTCAAACATTAAACCTTAAAAAAGCCTGCAAATGCAAAAGAAACATTCAGCCTTCCAGTAATCCAATAACTCAGTTTTAGCATGGACCAATATTTGCTTCTGTCCCAAATATTCCGTAGCGGAGGCTTAGTAACCGGCAACATCGCTGGAGTTCCTGAGGATTCCAAATAGGACCTTATATTGAGATAGTTCGGATCTTAAATGCCTTCAAGTTCAAGTACATTTTTCCATTCTGCCATGCATGCCCAGAATGCTTTCCCATCCTGGCTTGCCAATCCACCCTGCTCAGTGCTTTCAAGGCCCCCTTAAAGAAAGATTTCTTAAATGAAGTTTATTTAACAGAAGCAGGAATACTAAGTTGCCCCTCTTCCTAGACTTTTCCTAGACTTCCAAGTTCAACCAGTTATATGTGTCTGTCTTTCAAATTATGAGATTTTTGACAAGGGTGCACTTCATGCTTTGTACTGTCCATAACTGAACACACTGTCAGCATTAAAAAAATAAAAAATAGCAACAAGCACTGACCTGACATGCATAACACGGAAGTGGTACTTTCAGAAGTACTGAAACCCCAGAAGCTACTGGAAAGTAAGTGGGTTGACAGGGGAGAAGTCTCAGTGAAATTTATTTGAAATGGCCTTGGGCAAAATGTACCCTGGGAAAAGACCTGAAATATTTGACACACAGACACACGCACA
>NW_017729000.1:21426167-21436055 GCF_001723915.1 Gavialis gangeticus
GCACTGACCTGACATGCATAACACGGAAGTGGTACTTTCAGAAGTACTGAAACCCCAGAAGCTACTGGAAAGTAAGTGGGTTGACAGGGGAGAAGTCTCAGTGAAATTTATTTGAAATGGCCTTGGGCAAAATGTACCCTGGGAAAAGACCTGAAATATTTGACACACAGACACACGCACACACACACACATATTTCACACACACACACACACACACACACACACACACATCCCTGTTTAACCTGGATGTGCACAATTGCTTTCAACCTGAAGAATTATATAACACTTCACATAATTTTGCAAGGAGTGTACCAGGAGTATTGTGAAGGATAAGAGCCAAGAAGCTGTACAGACAGCGAGGCGTCTGTGTTGCCACTACAAAGTGGATGTTAATTACCTAAAACAATACATGCAAAGAGAAAAATGCTTTCCACTGCTATGCCATACCCAGTCATCTACTGCATCTCTAACTGTACAGTTACTTAGCCTGGAGGGATCATAATTAGCTGCTTCATAAATTAATAAGGTTAGGGAAGAAAAAAAACTATCAGTGCAAGAATGGTGGGAAACTTTATATGTGGTTTTTCTCGAGGAATCTGGTTAGCATGCATAATTACTTCATTAAATACATAGAATCTATGTAATATAAATATATACAAGCACACAAGAAAAGGGTTGTTTGATATGGATCCAGTGGCCTCTTGCTGATGAGATTAATCAGGCAATGGAAATGTCAGGCAATTGCCAAGCTCTGCCCAATGTACTGAATGGCTTCATAAAAGATGGTACAAAGCCAAGCATGATTCATTTCTGACAAGAAAGGCTTTGCCCCTTCTTCTAGTACCTTTCATTTGAAATCTTTTGACAAATGCTAATTAGTTAAATCCTGAATAGCTCACAAGTGGAGAGGCTGGGGAAATATCATTAACCCCAATCTACTTCTGGGAGAGATTGAGATGCAGAGAGGTGAAATGACTTACTCCACATTTCCCAGCCAGTCAGTGCCAGAGCTGGGAGGAAACCCAGTCATCCCTGCCAAACTCTGAATGTTGTAATTAGTGCAATTCAATGCCATTCCCATTACTGAGTAACAAGTTGGGCATAATGGCTGGTTTGTCCATTTTTTTTCTGTTGGGGAATGGAAAGTGTTTGTCTCTTTCCATGTCTCTTAGTGTCCAAGGAATTTACAAGGTGGCAGAAGTGTCTACATGACTGGTGGCCAAACCAGGCTTGCTAATGAGTGGTTTCCAGGCTGACAAGTGGACTGCCATGTGCGTGTATTTTTCCTGTTTCCACAGCCCAATTTGAATCAGGACCTTTCCCACTGCACAGGACAGATGGAGAGGAGCAAACCTGCCAGAAGATCTGAAAAAGACACTCACTCTCTGGCCCTGGTAAACCTTGTGCTGAGTTCTTCTACTGGAGGCCATTCTTTGTAGGTGTTGCTCAGCAAACCTCCACGCATTTGATTTGTTAACTCACAAAAACTCTATTCAGATCCAGAGCAGAGTGTCAATGTAATCCCTGCATTTTTCCCTTAAATCCCAGGTTTCCCAAGGCACAATGAGGTGGGAGACGTGACTGGTCTGAAGTCCAACAGTGAACCTCAGCGATGCCAAGTCAGCAGTGGAATTCTGAACCCTCCGAGTCCCCGGGCTAAGTAGAAAACTGGGCCAAAAGGGAACTCTAGCCATTTTGCTCAAGCCAGCAGTCCATCAGCTCCTGCTGCAGATAAAAGGAAGAATTTTAATTACATGTGGCACTTTTTGGTGGCAATGAACTTTCTAGGAAAAACCATATGGGGACTCAGCCTAAAAGAGTGTGAAACATTTTCCATTTGGCTTTTAAAGAGACGCCCCACATTTATGTTACCCCACCTGCAGTACTGCCACTTTCCTTGCTCTAAATGCCCCTGTTCTGCTTCTGTGATTTTCTCCTGTATCTTCAGTACCCAAAGTTTGTTCTCTGTTCAGGGCTCTCTCCTCAGATCCCTTTCTAGTCTTCTCTCCCCATCTTTTTCTGCCCAAGGGCTTGGCGATTTCTCCAAGAAAAATAGTTCCTACCTTCCAATAAACTCTCTTACCCTGCTTTTCATTCTTCTTCTTTTCTCCTCACTCCAAACCACCTACGTTTCTTTCTTACCTTTCACTTTGGATTTTTAGTCTTGTTTTATTATAACCCCCTGACCTGCATGCTTACCTAGTTTTTTTTCCTGGCCTTCTAATTCCACCAGAATTTTGTTAACGTCCATGTCAATGACTTCCCACTGGCTTCTCGTCACATTATATACACCAAGCTACACATTCTGCTTACCCTGCTCACACCCAGTTCATTCTCCCCTTCAGCATCCCCTCTCTGCTACTGTGTGACATGTAATACTGGACTTACAGCCTGACCCAATAAATGTCAGTCCTTAAGTTCTTAAGATCATGTCTCTATCCCTATCTACATCTCTGCTGTCATGTCCTCCTGCTCTTCATACTGCTTCCTGTGTTTCTCCCAAGCCTCTCTCTGCCACCCAGAGTATGCAATCCCATTCCCGATCCCTGCCCCTGGGTTCTTGCATCTTAGACCCTGTTCCCTCTTGGTTCCAATATTACAACATACCCTGTGAAGCATACCTCATAAAAGTCAAACATATAGGCAAATACACCACTATTTGGTAAGAGCTGTGTATGGAGAACCAGCACATCTGACATTTAACCTAAATGACAACACAGCTTGATGTTTCTATGAAATAGCTTTACCAGTGAGTGGCATAACAGGAAAAAGTAGGCCTAGCATCAGAAATAAGCTCCCTCCAGAGGTTCTGCAATCACCTACTCTGGAAAACTTCAAGAGGAGACTGGACGGTCACCTCGCTGGGGTCACTAGACCCCCACTGTCTTTCCTGCTTGGCGCAGAGGGCTGGACCCAACGATCTTCTAAGGTCCCTTCCAGCTCCTTACAATCTATGAATCTATAACTAACACTTGAGTATCTGGGACTTGAAAGTAAGGACATTTATTTTCCCTGAGGGAATCTTAACTAAATATACCCAGTGTTTACCAGCCTGCTTGAGAAACATGCTTGAGAAACATGTTATGGAGAAGGAGGAAATCAACAGGTTGGGAAGGCCTTTTAATCAGAACTGTTGAGTTAAATAAGCCTAGATGGGCATGTTTAAATACCAGAAGCAGTGGGTTATCACATGGCTGTGAACTCTGTCCTGTGGATAGTGTTTGGAGCATGTGACACCTGCCTTTGACATGCTGCAGCAACACACTTGGCTCTGAAATGAAAATTCATTTTCTTCCTTCTTTTTTGCAGCCACCACCTCAGTTTAGGCCATCACGTGCAACTGTCCACTGCTTCTGTCTCTAGGAGCTGTCTGACTCAGAGAAGAGAGAGCTGGAATTGCAACCATACCAGTCGGTAGCTATTCCCTGTTTGCCATGGAATCGCACAGGCTGGGGCTTCCTGGCCAACAGCACAACCAGGTGGATCCCAAAATGTAAGATATCTGAACACTATCATCAGTGGGACAAAGATAAAACCTGCACTTGGTTGGTGGTTGCTCCTCACAGGCTTCCTTTTATAAATGAAGTGCATTGCTTAAAAGGTATATTTTCCCCTTTACATTCATATAATCTTCTCCAACTAGTTTCTACACTCCTATGTACTGAACATATTTATTTTGCCAGATTGCTCAGGTCCTAGCCTTGAAAAGTTACAGAATTTTAGACATGTAAAATGCCCAGTCCAGTAATGGTGCTGAGTGATTAATAATTGGCTGCAATTAGAGCACCAGATTCTTCTATATTTTACCTTTTGCTTAGGGCACATGTCTACTGTTCATTGCAGTACGGTGGAGAAGTACTACCTCTAAACAATCTAGTACTCTGGCACTGTGTGCAGTATAAGTATACCCTTAGTTATGATATCCTAAGCAGCAGATTCAACCCTGCACACATTCCAGCACAAGGACAGAAGGTAGAAATTTATTCCCCCACTCTCATTGCTCCTATCAGACATTGCAGGAGTGCAGGATTACTGGATCAAATTTGTCTTGATAATCCCCCTGAGATCCCAGTATGCTCTATTCCTCTCTCGGTCTATCCTTCAAGACCTGCCTCCTGTCTACAGGCTGCTATGGTGGTGGCACTGAACTGGTACTGTCTCAAAACAGTTAAGATATGCACTTCAGTTGGGAGCTTAGACTACAGTTCATGTGGACATGCCAAGCTACCTTAAATCTAGCTGGCATGAGCCTGAAGATCACTGAAACTGTTGTAATAAAGGTTTCATCAACTCCATGCAGGTTCACAGCAGCCCTTGTGGACTTGAACACTGTAAATCTGCTCCAAGGTTTATGGGCTATGTGAAACTCCAGATTTATTTCTATTATTAAGGTATTAATACCATGAGTTATGTAACAGCTTCATTTCTAAAATACTTTACAAACTCTATAAGAACCATTTCACTCACTGCTGATATGTTGCCATCTCTGGGGTAGAACAGGGTAGCCATTTGAAAGCAAACAGTAACAACAATCTAGGATAAGAAGTGAATAATACTTTATCCAGGTTCTTATACAGAAGAAAGTAGGCAAAATGTAACTACTGAATTAGAATTGGAATAGGATTACTAACACAAATACATGAGTAAACTGCTTTTTTAAACTGTGTCATATGATGTTTAATACCTACAAGTATTGAGGGATATTCAACTTTGCTTTACCTGAAAGATGTCACAACACAGGTGCCCCTAGCGCCATCTGGGGGACATGACTCAATACTGACTCAGATAAAATGTCCTAAATTTCCTATCAGTTATTAATCCCAACTCCTTTCTCTCCAAACTCCTAAGAGCTGATGAGATTAATAAAGTGAACTCTGAATTAATGTGCAGGAGGGAAATTTCTGTGAAACCCAAGCAGGAATTAGAAATGAGGTGTGCTGCTGAACACCAAAGGTACCTGCAGCTGAAGTGATTTGGATTCATTTCAGATTTGAGATCTCTCATGCAGTTACCTGTGCAGTTTCACAGGGAGTTGCAAATGGCTGAATCTGTTCCACTGGAAATAAAACCTCATGCTCCGAACACCAGAGATGCGTGAATATTACCATACCTGTATATGGAGGCACAAGATGCACTAGATTTCTCAACTGCAGTAAACTCATGTGCTCCAGCAGACTCTTTATGTCTCATTCATGCTGTAAACAGAAAGTTGCTGAGTTTAGGAGTGAACTATGCTGACAAGCTGTCCTTTCCAAACAAGCCTTGAGGTTTAAAGAAAAAATAAAAGCACAAAAAGAACTGCTATTTATATTTCCATGTTAAACCAGAGAACATACCCAAACACTCTACCACTCTGCAAATAGAAATAATATATAGCAATTCCTTGAGCTTAACAATATGGTCTATTACTCGCTTTAGGTAATAATTATCATCATATGTGGTTAAAATTAGTTAGGCCTCATCACTGGGAAGCTAAAACCAAGTTATTCATAAATTTTCATTGCCTGAATTGTTCCTGCCACTGTGTGTATAGCGCAAAGTGGTAAGAAACAGAACAAAACTAACAGGGCGGTTTCTAGCTTGGATTTGAAGTGGTGGTAAATTTCACATTTGGATTTGAATTGATGGTACATTCCAAAAGATTTCTGCTTTTGATCACAGACAAAATAAGGGCACACAACAGAGGAGTCAAAATTACCTGAATTTCTCCAGACCTCATGGAGTGTGTTCTAGTTGGGAGGACCTCTAAAGCTATCTAAACCTGTCTGCATAGTGCTATTACTGACTCCATTTTCTATATATTCCTACTATATACACTTCTCAGGGGTGATGGAACTAATTCCTACAGTGTGAAATACAAAAAAGTAGAGACTTGGTTACAGCCAGGGATTCAAAGCCAGTTCTGTGTCCTAATCCAAACTCTTTCATTAACTTCCTCTGTGATCTGTGACCCAAAGCAATAGTATTGTTATAAAAGTGGGACTTATAATCAAGGGATGTTTAGCACAAGCTCTAACAGGCCTGACCAGAAAAATCCCAGCTTGCTCCCTTATAAAACCTGCCAGCTTCATTCCATGAGGGTCTCTGATGTCAAATGCAGTAATGGACAGGCCAAACCCAGATGGACTTCTCTAACCACTAGATGGAAATTAGTGGAGAGTTTGCTAACGAGGTTCACTCTAGTACTTGGCACACGTTGACAATAGGTAGACGATATTCATATCGTAAAAATGTTTAGTACAAATATGACTCCATAGGTCCTCATTTGATGTGGTTTTATCTTAAATGACAAAGTCTGAATAATCCTTTTTTCCCTATTTTTAAAGAGACATCTTCTCTTTTGCACTCTACCCAGAGACAAGCAAATCACATAAGTTAACATGGAAAAGTCTACTAGATCATACAGCCCATTTTGCTACTGGAGCAAAACTATTCTGTAATGCAAAGTATTGTCTATAGTCTCCTAAGTCCACCCAAACTGGAATAACATAAACAAGGAGTTAAACCAGCATAGAAAGTAGATTAACTGAGTGGTGAACCAAGCCCTCTCATTCCAATAGCCAAAGTAACAGGGCTTCAAGTTGTGCCCTTTGTGAGACCAATTCATGTCTCAGAATACTGCTGCTAAACCCCATGCCAAAAAAAATTGGGGCTGTGCACGTGGCAGTAGCACATGCTGCCCAAAACCAGCGCCTAGCTGGCTGGAGCCACACTCTGGCTGCAGCTCCCTGAGGCCCCCAGGACCCTAGGTAAGTCTGTTGGGGCAGCACGGTTCCTGGCCCCAGGCTCCTCTACCCCACCATAGGGTAACCTACCGTGTGGCATGGCCATTCCCCAGGGACAAGTCACAGTGGCACAAGCTATACTACTGTGACTTGTCCCTGGGGAAACAAATGTCTGCACTCATCTGGATGCAGCCATTGTGACCAAAGGGATTCTACTTCAACAGAAAACACTGTGAACTTGTAACAAGGGTAGAAAGAAATACCAAAGCGAGTATGAAAATGATTGGCACGATGGGTAATTTCAGTGTGGTTGTGAAGCTACCAGTTTTGAAGCTAGCAATTTGAAGTTTTACATTATAATTATACAAGTGAGAAAAATATTATTCTCCATTGCCAAAAATAATCATTTGATACATGGGGCTAGGCTGGCTGCTGTAGCCTATGTCTTCATGACTGCAGTTGTTAATTCCTGTTTAATAAAATTCCAGCAGTGATTTTGTTTTATCAGGCTCTCATCTGTAATTAAGGCATTTAATATTCAAGCTCTTTGATGTCATGTCATCTTTGAAATATAAATCAGAAGTTTGTCTCCTTCTTAAAAATGAAGATGAATGAGTTAGGAGGGCAGGTCCCCAAAGATACTTTTAAAAGCAATTTGGTGTTTTAACAGCTATGAAAAAAAAATCTCTGACAGAAAGCTTAAAACAAACTCTTGTAGGAAGTGAATAACATGAGTCACACATTGACAGAGAAACGTGGACAGAACTGGAAGCTTTACTACATTTTTTGTCCCAGGCTACTTGCTCATAATATCTCATCATGTTTTCATTAATTCACTCCCTGCCCTCATGGTAACTACTTATTCATGTTATCTCCATTCGTACATGTGGGAAGTTAGAGTAGTAGAGGAGTAAATTCACAGAGAACTGGAGGGGAGGGGTCATATCAGTCCTGTGGTGGGAGCACTAGAAGAAAGCTGTAGGCACTGTAACCTCCTCATAAACCTTTGTCCCCATGTAGCAGGTCTTTGTGCCAGCTTGGCATTGGGCACTGGTTTAGAATGGAGTCCATGTGATCCAGGACTGGACAGGATAGGATCCAAAGGTTTTAAAGCTCCATGGTAGCAATGCTGGAAATTTAGGGTGCGACTACACGTCACTGTACAGCGATGTTGCTATGGCATGGTGTGTGCAGTATGGGTTGTTATTACACTGTGCATGTGGCACATAGCTAAATTTCCCAGCTACATCACTGTAGCAACTCACTATACTGGGGGAGTGCTCTGCTATGGTGATGTAGCTGGCAATCACATGTAAACCCACGTGGTCACTATGTTGCTGCAGCACACTGTGCAGTGATGTAGCGCGTCACTACTTCGCTGTAGGTCTTACTGTCACTGTTTAAAGCCTTATCAGTGTCACCACTCAGGAACAGGTTTTCCTCTCCTTGGCCACCATGCTTTGCCTACATATGGTGGTAAAGTGACTTTTACCAAAGTCAAAAAAGAATCTGTGGCAGACCTAGTACTGGAACCCAGGTCTCCTCGCACCTAATCTTGTGACATGGGCACATGATTATCCTTCACCCACACCAAAGGCATCACTGGAGGTACAATCTCTTCTGCCATCACTCTCCCCCTTAAAGTTGTCAAATTATCTTTCTCTTTCTTTTGGCATGGGGCCACTTCTGCTGCCTTTATCCTTCTGTTGGTATTACTGGATGTTAGCCGACTTAGATGCAAGCTGTACTCCTGTATGCTTACAATTAGAATGTACACATTTCATTTACCTTTATTTTTTTTTCAAAAGTTGTCTTGGTGGATTGAAGGGAGCAGCGTGTGGGAGGGGAATCACATAAACACTTTTGTATGTTCAAACTGCTGTATGGAGAAAGATGATGACCTCTCATTAGTCATTAAAAAGATCTGGGTGCAAATTTCTTAGCCAAGACTTAGACATTTTACTCCTGACATGCTGCTATATTGATTGCTAGGCACTTCCTTCCCTCAGGTCACCCCGTTTACTCTGGGTTTCATTTCTACACAGGCTCCTCAAAAAGTGCAACATTTCAGCATTGTAGGGTCTAACATATCTTTTCCTTCCCCACCATTTCTCTTGGATTCTCAATTCTCCCTGTTTAAATCATGTAATGTTTCTTTCATCCATGTGATGTGGCGACACATTACATTAGTTATTCTAGGGCGTGTCTACACATTCACTAATGCGCTGTGGTCACTGTGCATTTAATTTAGTACTTGTATAATCAAGACTAAATAAATATTCAGTAGCCAGACTTACTGCACAGTAGCACTGGTGAATGCCTTTTCAGTGACAGTACTGTGCAGTAGACTAATAATACTGTGCGGTAATGTATTAGCACAGTTTGTGCTGTGACGCTGTACTGTGCAGTTAGCACCTCATGTAGGTGCACCCATAGACTTTACCAGAGATGAATGCAAGTGACAACGATTCACATCCTGACCTTGATTCTGGGCCCCCAACACAAGTTTAGCATTTCTCATTTCTTACCAGACTGCCAAATCTGTAACTTTAACTAGTTTGGGGAGTGAAAGATCTAAAATGTTTGGCTCATTTTTTGTATAACTGTGCATCTCTGTCTGGGTTCCAAGCAGAGGTGATGGATAATAGTGGGTACCAGTGCCTTACTGGGTCAAACTTGGGTCTATTGTGTTGTGATAACCCTTTTTTTTTAAAGGTTGTCTTAGGCAAACATTTGTCAGAGATGATTTATATACAGATGATCCTACCTTGGGCAAAAGGTTGGAATAGATAGCTTTGTGGTCCCTTCCACTCTCTGTATTAGCATTATTGATGACCTGGATATCACTGAAGTCAATGGGAATTTTGAATAGTAAATATATATGGAAATATATATGGAAGAGCACTGTAGCAGGTCAAGTGCCAAAAAGGTAACTTGTCCCTGCCCTGAAGTGATTTTATTCTGAAGACATAAGTGATGAAAAACCAAGCAAGACCAGACAGGACAAATACAGGATTGGAAGTGGGCATTCAGGCTTAAGTGTTCTTTGACATAGGTGGTGTCTCAGTAGTTGCTTACTAAAGAACTTAGGTTATATTACCAGTTCATTATGGCAGGCATGTGGGGTGGGGTTGTGAAAAGCATAGAGATGGGTGGTTATAGA
>NW_017729000.1:21436131-21439340 GCF_001723915.1 Gavialis gangeticus
AGAGGGTGGGGTTGTGAAAAGCATAGAGATGGGTGGATGAAGGAAACAAAGGTGTTGGTGAACTAAGGCTTGGGAAAGCTCATAACAAAGTGGCAAAATTGGCAGATATTCCAGTTTTCATTGATCTTGTCTTGACATCTGTTTCCTCTTGGATTTTGTTAATCACAGCCTGTTGGTAGATGGAATTAAAGCAGTCCAGTTATCTATAACCCTGTTTTAATATACGTGTTCCTGGTTCTTTCTCCTAACTAGTCCACAAAAGTTCATTAGTATTCTGTTTGGTTGATTCTTTTGCATCCCAACATTTTCAGCCTTGGCTGGCTCTGTTGATATGACTCTTTGAGGTACAAGCCCTATTTTCAAGTCCCCCATGGTCCAACAGTGGGTGTGACCGCAACACTGTTACAGGTGCCATCCTTCAGATGAAGCATTGGGCCAATTTCTCTTCTATTTCATGGTGCTGCTTCAAAAAAGAGGTGAAAGGGCCATGGCCCTTTCTCATAATCCTATCAGTTAATCCTAGCATCCTGCCCAACTCAATAACATGTACTTTAATATACAAAGCTATCTGTGGGCTATTGTTGAGTAGAAAATGTCTGATCCATATTCTTAAATAGTCACTGCACTGCCAGTAGTGAACTCATTGCTTTGCTATGTGCTTTGAGATACCCTGAGTATAAAAGATGATATATAAAACCAAGTTCTATTTAACTCTCTGAAGTCTCCCGGACTAAACAACCTGAGCCACAGATAACTTAATGAGAAATTCAGATGAGGGAAATTATTTCTATCATTGTTCTCCTCCTTGCTGCTATATATTTCAATAAGGTGAAGAACCAGTCAGAAATAGAGTCTTTTATGATGTGGTATACTTGAACCTTTGCTTCCCAGCCTTTAAGCACATAAGAAAAAAAACAGATGTCTTGTGAAAAAAAATAGCTTTACATGCACTTGGATCTTTCATTTTATAAAAACAGTCAAGCCACAACCACAAGATTTCACAGATAAGAGAAAAAATGTGGATTGTACTTAATTCAATATTATAAAGAAATGCTCTTATGGGGAGACGGCAAGCTGAGCCAAAGCCAGACCAAGATTGCTGACTGATCTGAAAAATGTGAATATTATTCACACTGGGACACCACATCTCATAATGCTCCATGTGTGCTATAGTATATAATTATGAAATGTTTGCATTAAGTAACTTGGGTGCCTAAATACAGATGTTCCTTATTGACATTAATTGGACTTGACATATCTTTGGCCTGCTTTATACCAGTCACCAAAGCATGCATTTCCACTTTACCATACTTATTCTAAAGGAGCTCTGTTCCATATCGAGCTTATTAACAGAGAAAAACATTAGTGCCTTAGCTATCTGTCACATATTTCAGTTAAAAATGCAATTGGTTTCCTTTAAATAGTGTGTTTGTTGGGACCTGACCACAAACATTAATTATTGTTCTTTTTTATTTTTATTTACAGTGAAATCAGTCCCCAGGACTCAGAGAAGTATTTTTCTTTCCAAAAATATCATTAGATGTTGATGCCATTTGTTCTTGTCTTCTTAGTGCCACAGCTAAGTTAAGTTTTTGCAAAAGTTCATAAAGAAAGAAAAAATTGTCCTCTTGCCCCCCCCCCACAATAAATATTATTTTTGCAGTTATCATTAAATTTAACTGTCCTATATATTACTCTTCCTGGAAGTCTGATTCTAATATTCCAGAGACAAAACCCACTTAACTCATGAACAGACATCATGTTTTTGATAAACACACATTTCATCAAAGAGGTGAACACAAGTTCCCCCAAACTTAAAAAAGTCTTCTGAGGTTCACCAATCTTTAGTTGCCCTTGGGATCACCTATTTTAGATGGGTCTGCCAGCCATAAAGCTGAAATCTGGATTGGCAAGGGCTAGAGATCCATGGACCTGAGGTTTTGGATCATGCCTTCGTGAACAAACTTCCAACTGATAGTCTAATGAAATCTAGGCTTTTTGAAATCCACAAATGGAAAACACATACATTACAATATTAAGCTGAGCTGTAGGTGAGTAGGCAAGTTTTAATTGCCTCTTCTTACAAATGTGGTAAGGGGAAAGATGGATACTCATCTGAAGTTTATTTGGACTAGATTTAAGACTGAAATATTTGTTTTTAAGACAGACTTTTTGCATGTGTTGCTTTGGAAATGGGTCAGGCATGCTCTGAGAACAGCCTTTCTTGAGAAAGCCATGTCAGTGTAAGATACTGGGTAGCACTATGAAGTGTCAAGACACCTCCAAAGTATTTTCAAATTTTTTATATATATATAAAATAAAATCAAGTTTGATTTGATCTAGATCCTGGTTTTTCTAGGCCTGGCTTATTTAATGGTCTTTGAGCCATATGAAATGAGCTGAGAGAAGGCATGTAGAAGTGTATTTCATAAAGTAATAACAGTTTCAAAATAAAACCATTTTGTTGCAATGATCATTTACTGGACCATATCATAAACCAGGGGTGCATTTGGCAGTGCTGCCTGCCATCAGTGTTCCCTGCTATGGTGTAGTTTTACATTTTGTCACAAACATATTGCATGGGCAGCCATTTTGCCATTTTTGAATCATCTCATACATTTAGGGGCCAAATCCAGCTTCAGCTTCATTGAAGAAGAGTTGGGTCTTCTGTCCATTACTGCTTTAGAAATACCTGCTTTTTCCTTCTTAGAGAGCAGGCTAAACTTTGTTTAGGCATGGCATCCGTTATGTCTAGATAAAAGCCTATGTGTATTTATGTGTAGGTTCAGATCCTGTGTCTTACAGGAAGCAGGAAAATGTTAGTTTTTTAATATAAAAAATTCTGTGTTTCATGTTGAGACTCCTTGTAAACAAAACAAAACAGCAAATGACTGACCTCTATTTCTGTTCAAGAGAATTATTACTTGCTACAGTCCTTTCAGCTTCCCTTTATCAATATTGGCAGAGCAAGCAAGCAAATGTCTTCTGGAAAAGCTTTTGCTGGGTGTTATGAAATGTTTTCCAATGCTAAGAAGATTTGATCAAATCAGATAATGGTAAGCTTCCCCTATCCAGTGTCACTATGAGTTTACATTAACTTGAAAAAATGTGATCTTTGAATACTACTGTTAGGGGATGACAACCACCAGCAATTCAGTTGCTTGCAAGGCTTAATAGACAGCTTCCAAAGTAAAAAAATGGGGAACATG
>NW_017729000.1:21444340-21459378 GCF_001723915.1 Gavialis gangeticus
TTGTAAACTCTACTTTTGTTCCTGGCAAATCTACCTCGCCCAAAGACAAAAGGAAGGCACAAAGTGACTTGACAGCACAGAGCACCAAGAGGTTGTTTTCTTAGGTTTGTCCAACTGCTAACGTTTCTATTCTCTCAGCTGGAAGAAATAATAATAAAAAAACCCCTTTGCTAACATTAGCTAAAATGACTATGTGGAACATGACCCAATAATAAAAGGCACAAATAAAAAGATTGCAGCCACTTTAAGCTACAGAAAACTCATCTGGATAAAGCGCTGTGCTCATTCTGAGCTAAGAGAATGGGTGTTTTAAGCTACATCTGACAAATAAGTGTGTTGCTTGATTTTTTTTTCCAGTTGCATTCAGTTGCAGAGGAGGATGGTCCTGGCTGAATCTGACATGAGCAATAAAACACTTCTTTGTTTTTTTCGTATAACCCATGCTACAAGGACAATAAATACCTGACAGAGTAATCTGAAGTTCATCAGAAGGTCATTCAAGGGAGTTTGGTCTAGGCATGTGAGGTATAATGAGCTCAGGACCCTTTAGGGTCTGTCTTAAATGAAATGAAAAAGTTGCAGGGTACTTGTTGGTAGCCAGTGTGCTTTGAGTCATGCTGGCTGTCGTTCTTAACTAGAAAGAGGCCAAACCTCAAAACCTTCCTCTTCTCTGATCACTGCACTTTGGCGATTCAGACAAAATAGAAATCAGATACTAACCAATCCTGCCTTTGGTTAACCAAAACCTGACCCCTGCAACTTATTTTTATTCATTATGTTCAGAAGCAACTAGATTTATATGTCTTTCGACTATCATTAGGAAGATCAAAATACGTCACATTTTCCCTAAAAGCATTTCCCCCTGAGTTTTCTTTTCAAAAGATGAATGAGAAGTGTAACTAATGTTATTAAAACAAAGAGTGTATGTTGTTTTCAGATGCCTTCACTTAGTGTGTTAAGGTATATTAATTTAGCCATTCTGAAGATGATTACAGAGTGGTAACGATTAGAGATCCATCAATTTTTAGCCAAATCTCAAACAGTGCAGGACTGTTTTGTGCACTCATGGGCGCATCCAGGCAAGCATGGTTGTTTGTTTCCCCAGGGACAAGTCTCAGCAGCACACCTTGTGCCACTGCTACTTGTCCCCAGAGAATGCCTGTGCCGTGCGCACGCTGGTATGTAGCAGGTTACCCCTGGTGGGGTAGGGGAGGCTGGAGCCAGCAAGTGTGCTGGCCGCAACAGCTGTACCTGGGGTTCTGGGGGCCTCCTGGGCCTGCAGTTGCAGCAGGAAGCCTGGCTGGCAGCTGGCATGTGGCTCTGGCCTGCCAGGCTCCAGTTTTGGGCGGCACACACTGTTGCCATGTGTGCCAACCTGCTTTTTTTCTGCATGGGTTTTTTTTGTGACCTCAGGATCTCCCACAGTCAAACCCCCCCACCCCATGCTGCAAGGCAGCAACATGGGGAATACCTGCATGTGCAGTGTGTGGCACTGCAGACAGACATGTGACATCGCAGACCCATGCTCATCTGGACGTGGCCCATGAGGCCAAATCTTTGGCACACTGAAGGCAGTGAGAACTTAACTACTCAGTTCATTAGGACAGAACCAGTATGATCAGCTTTTCTGATCTCTTGCACAATTCAGCCCACTGAATTCCACTTACAGTTTTTCCTTTGAGCCCCTACCAAGTAAGGAAGGTACTTTATGGTCGTGATGAACTGACAAGATAGCAGGCCAAACTCCTCCACTCTTGTATCTTGACTTTAGTAAACCCTACCCCAGTTTTAAAAAAACAACCATGCCTACTGCAACAATACCAGGCAAAGGAATTAGATAATAATGTATAAATTAGAATTCAGGCATCAGATTTTTCTAACACATTTCTAATCATCCCGCTTTTTTACAATAGAAACTGCATTCTGGGAACATGTCAGAAGTCTTGGAGCTTACACAGAGATCTTTCCAAGTTTGCCCACATGGATTGCACGGAAATCCTTCCAGGTTTAGAAAATGGAAATTGCATCACAAGCCAAAAAGTCCCAAAACAGTGAATAGACTCCAATTCTCCAACATGATAGCAATACCTGAAGTCTCATTTTTATAAGTCAAGAGGCACTGTTCACCTTGCTTAATATTGTCCTAAAGGAGAAGAAGAAAACATGTAGTTTGGAGATGCCAAGAATAAAAAATAATACATATGAATTATGGGCAAGATAAACAGAACCTACTGCTCTGAGAAAAAATAAATATTGTAATTAAAACATCAAAGGCAACCCAAATAAATCAAATCTGTGTTTAGAGGGCTAATGCCAGGAACATATTCCCATTTCCATGGGGAGTGCAACCTCTTTGGTACCTGCTGGTTGATGTTACTAATGCCCTGCAGTTCACCATGGATATACCTTCCTGCCACCCAGGCATCAGCTGGATAATAGGGAAGGGTAGTGGGAATAAAGTATATTTTCTCCTGGTAACCTAGCTCTATGTCTTGATGATAGTTAGATGTTGCCAATGGATGTTTTAGTCTTCCCAAATCTCCCACTGAGCCCCTGCAGGGACACCCAGTATAGAGACAAACAAAGGGAGGGAAAGGTGGACAAATTTGTCAGAAGGTAACAAAATACAAATCTACATTATGAATGTAGATACATTATGAATCAAGTAACAACAGCTTTGCTATGAATATTTCTAGAAGTGGGTGTGCTCCTCTTCTAGTCCATTGCATTTATTCATGCCTCTGTACTGAGGTGTACAAATGCCCACTGTTAAGTTAATATTCCAAATGTACATCCAGGCATCAGAACATCACTTGCAAACTTACGTTTTTTGCATCAGCAGGGCACGTCGAAATTTACAAAAACCACCGAACGTGAACTTTACAAACTGTTTATGTTTCCTGGACTTGGTCACTTGAAATTGCAAAAAGATTAGATTTTGTCAATCCTTTAAGAAGACATACTCAGTATATTTTTAATGACTGGGCTGGTGATGTTTAATGACTGGGTTGGATAGAGAAGAAGGTACTCACCTGTAGAAGAGAGATGGTTTGAAATTCCTCCAGGTCACCAGGGGAAATGAATTTATTGTTCGACCTGCTCCCTGGGGAGCTTTTGCACACATCATGTACCATTTGTTACAGTCAAGTAAAAGTTCTATTCTCTGTCCAAGAAATATGCAGAAGTGTGAGGGGGAAAACATTAGGGGTTGAAGTTTAGGAGGGAAATGAATTAGCAGAGAGAGCTGTAAGTGAGAAAGTCTCAGCTCAAGCCAGTTGCTATCTGCCCTTCATTTTCAAAATTGCCTGAGTCACATATTATTATTAATAATTATTACTATCAAGATGTCATCCCATCTTACAAGCCAGAAAAATCATTCAAGAAACCATATTAGCACTGAGTGTGAACCATCAATAAGGGAATTTTTCCCTACTATGAAAACAGGGCTAGTCCTTTATATTACTGGACAAAGCCTAGTGAGACTGTATTTCCTGAAGTGATGAATCAATGTAAGCCTTCAGTGTTATAAATGAGGTCATGGAAGTCACTCAGAAGCTGTAATAAACTCAGAATCTGAAATAAGGGCTTCTTGCGCTCAGGAAATAGAAGAGGCAGCCCACAAAGGTGTCTGTAGACAAATTCTCTACAGGACACCAGCTGCTGCATGACTTGACCAAATTATTAATATTTTTGGCTGCCACGAGTGATTTACTGTAAACTAGCAGAGTCCTTGGGTTCATAATCTCAACAAAAGGAGGGAACATGTTCTACACAGCCACTGGCAGCTGCTGCTACAAACTTGAAAGCTAAAGAGGGGCTGCCAACAGGGAAGACATAATAAAGGCTGTGACAGTGACTCTAGCAGTTACTGTTGTACAGAGCATGAGATTGCCAGCTGATCACTCAGCCCTGTAGACTCAATTGCAAAGCCTATTACAAGCACACAGAAATCTGACTTCACTGCTTTGTTCCCAATACAAGTAATTCATTTACATCCCAGAGTCATTCCCTTTCAACTGAAAGTTTCTAGGCAAGACGCTGTTGCTAGAGCACTTTTTAATTGCACGGTGATTTCATTCACAGTGCTGGTGATGAAGGAAATAATAATTTACCTAAGCTTTACTCCTAATGGTTTTGAATTAATGCAGGTAGGATGTCAGTTCTATTTCAGCTCCTAAATGCACTGACAGTATTGCATGCACTGCCTAATATAATACGTTTTTGTCCCTTTTTCCTATCACATGAATATGAAACTGAACTTGAATCTGACAACAATCAGTAAAACAGCAACTCTTTTAGAGTTTGGTATTAGTTTCACTTCCACGCCCTATTTCCACAGAGACAAAATGGTAATAACATAAAATTATTGAAATGCAGAACCCAGCCAAGCCCTATCTTGCCAACTGTGACTGGTATCCTTATAATACTAGGCAGATGAAGAAAATTAGCTTAGGGTGAACAATCTTTTGGTTTTTTTATATTTTACTGAGATAATGTAGTGTTTGTAAATATTGGACAGGTTTGCGGGGTGGGTATGTTAATTTGTTGCCCTTGTATTAAAAAAAAAATTCCTTTTTAAAATGAGGAAAACTGAGAACAAAAGAAAACAGAAAATCTACACTTTTGCAAAATGAGGGCAGTTTGTTAACTGGAAGGAAAACTCTGGCTGGGATAAAATTTGCAAAGGAACTTAAAGAAAATGTAAGGCCCTCCAACTGAATTTAAATGAAATCCTAACCTTAGCTGAGTGTAACAAAAATAAAATAAAACACAACAAAACAATGGACCAAACCTTATCCTTGATTAGATCTTTGCCTGAAAGAGCACAGAAGTTATCCCTGTGTTTGTGAGGGATAGCTTTTGTAAAAAAAAAATAATAAAAAAAAATCTATTTCTCTTTCTCCCTTTCTCTTCCTTTTGACCCAGTTAGACATTCCAGGCATGGGTCAAGTACAGCGGTTTATCTTCACCACAGGGAGGAGTCAGATCTGGTTTCTTTGATCTATACTGTAGTGATAAGTCTGATAATGTTTCCATCTGAGAGCACTAAAGAGAGTCAATAAACAGCAAAGCAAAAAGAATTTTTTTTCATTCCTGTCATAAAGCAGAGTTGGAGAAGGGAGGGCATCTTCAGATCCCTACTGATTTTCTTTCCTTGAGTAGCAATGATAGAGGCATTTCAAAGATGATTTTCCCTTTAAACCCTCCCTACACAAATGTTCTGAGACTTTTTTTTCTTTTGAGAAGCATTATCCTTGATCAGACAGGCTTCAAAGAAGGTTCATTAGTCAAAAGAACTTTCCAATCCCAAAAGTTTCTCTAGGATTTTCTACTGTCACCAACGTTTCAGAATTTTCAAGTGAGGGTTTGTGGCATGAACACGAAGTGACAGAAGAGGCCAATGGCAAAAGATCACATAGATACGGTGGTCCTGATTTCAGTCTCATGGAAACTGATAAAAACTACAAGCAGCTCCACTTCAACCCAGAAAAAGCCAATGCCCATAGTTGCATTGCCTCAAGAGCAAAACAAGGACCAACTTGTGATTCTTATAGAATTACAGTCCTGATCTGGTTCCCTAACATATTCTGGGAGGGAAATATTGTCAATCAACTCTGGCTTCCATTCAGGTGAGAGCACTTTAAGACAATGGGATGGGTGAAGCCTATGGAAATTATTCCAGCTAAATTTTCTTGAAAGTTTTGGATCAAAGTTTTGGATCAATGGAATTCCCCTGCAGGCAGAACAAAGAGACTAGGTGTTAACCTTGAGAGACTTGGGGTTGCAAGGGCTGGGAAGGGGAGAGAACTCAGAGTCTCACAATACCAGAGAAGACTTTGGGCAAGAAGAGGAGCAGAAGGGCATGTTTTTGTGAGTCTGGTCTAACTGGAAAACCAGTCAAGAAAGATGGAAAAGGGAAACTGGTTGCAGAAGGTGAGAGAGAGAGAAAATGAAATTCCACATACAAGAAAATTCCACATACAAGAAGGACTGTTGTCCTTGAAGAATTCCCAATGTAAGTCAGAGTTTGAGGCCCCAGAAGTGGCCCTGGGACCTTTGGGATAACAGACCTGGAAGTATGTCAGATCAAGGAAAGAGCACATGGGCCCACTGTGGTATGACCCTAACTCAGAGCCTTGGTGACTTCAGCTTAAGGACTTGTGTTGTGTGATAGAAACATGAATACTGACCTAGTGCAACTTAGTTCAAAAGTTTGTTTTTACAATTGAAGCAGTAGGAACATTTTCCTCCAGGGAGTTCATCCTTTTCTCTATCAAGGAAACTGAATTCCACATAATATTGCTATCTGTGCACCTGTCACAGTACATAGGACCCATGCTGCTCTGCCACTACCTTCTCCCAGCCTCCTGATGCTTCTGCTACTTTCCTGCCATGACTTTGATGTTAGTGGATATTGGGAAGAGGAAGGAAGTCCTAGGACTGGTAGCAGCTGTCCAGGTCACCTGGCCAGCTCCACTAAACCCATCACCCTACTCAGGTCCTTCTGGCCCTGTGCACCCACACAGGCTCTCTCCTTTCACAGGGTTGTCCTTGCAGGTTTCTGAGGTCTTGTCAGGGCTCCACCTATTAAAGCCTAGGTGCCTTTTTCTCTCTGGCCACACTCACCTTGACCCACTGGTCTCAGCAGTCATCTCACAACTTTTTAGAATTCAGTCTCCACGTGCTGGTGTCTGCCCTTCTGTTTCTGGCTTTCCCTTAGCCCTTGTGACAAAAGGAAAGGGGACATGGCCAGGCCCCCTATCTGAAGCCTCCTCCACCTCTGTAGTCACAAGCTGGCCCTCCAATTAGCAAGTCCAAATTAAATCAGAAAAAGGTAGATCAAACTGTCTGCTCTGCAAAAGAAATAAGAGGTCTCCTCCTTAGTCCAAGCAGCCTGCAGGTCTTACCTGCCTAGGAGACTTCCTCTCCCAGTTCCCCGGATAGCTTACATGCCTGTCTGCTCCACTACAACACAATGCAACACACTCCTCCCCCCATGCCTGCCCTGGTATAGTCTCAAGTTGGGTTTAAAAACCCAGCTTACTTTGGGTCACCAGATCAGGCCTCCTGCACCTTTCACCAAGGTGCAGCTGATGGCTCATTAATCCACTGCCTTCATCAGTTCCAGGTTCAGCCCGCCTGTTCTGCTACCTTTAATTGCCTCTGCCCTCTCTAGCCCCACCAGTAATGGGGAAAGGGGTTCAATGCTACAACACCATATAGCTGAACTCGTTTGAGAAGTAAAATGTAAATCATGATAAAATAAAGCCTAAGGTGATAGTCTAGCTCCATTGAAATCAATGGGGGGGTTTTCCACTGATTTCAGTCTAAGAGTGGTGTTGAGGTCTCACCACCATGATATTATCATTAGCTTAACTATCTACTCTATGTCCATGGCATTTATTTCACTAGACCACATTAGAAACTTCTGGCCAGACCCTACAAAAGAGCAGAGCAAACCAATTTTGTTGCTGAAGACCTGACCTTAGCATTGGTTTATGGTATCTTGTAGTAAAGGAATTCATCCAATAACAAGTGCCCTCCAAAAATAAAAGCAGACAGTGGGCTGCCACAAGACCACAGCTACCAGCACTAATATTATAATGAAAGCAAGAACAGTTCACTTTCAACCAGTAAGAGTTCATTGTTTTTTATGTCACAATTCAAAGTTGAATTTATTGCTGATGAAAGTGAGGAGATAATCATGACAAAACCAGACACTAGCTTGACCGAATACTTAAGTATACTTCCTGCAATGCAATTTGGCAAACCTATCCCAATCTGCTTCAATCTCTTGTTGGGAAAAGTTATTAATATTGTCATTAATATTCATGTCAACAATGAAACAAACACAGAAGAGGAGGCTTTCAAGTAGTTACATTCTGCAACCACATCAGTGGTATAAACAAATTAATTTCCCATGAAAACTCTTAAAACTCTTTTAATTCCACTGTGTTTATGGGGCATCAGCAAATATCCTTTCTCCTGTTATTCTGGAGCCCACATGAAGGAAGTCTGGTAATTGTTACTGTGTGCATTTCCCTTGTGACTTAAATTTACAAGGCTTCTCTGATCACATGTACACAGAATAATGTGCTTGGCTGTTTGTTTATGCCACATTGAAATGCCCTCTTTGACATAAACCAGTTTCAATTATTGTTTTTACCCCTTTGCTGAAAAGGCTGAAAATAAAATATGAACAAAAGGGGCAAGCTTTCTCCAAATTATCAAATAACATTAAAAATAGAAGATTGGACATTGCCCAAATAGTTTTGCCATAGGAAGACCTTGAGTTCAGGGCCTAGATTTAGTCAAGAGCCAACAAAGACAAGCAAAGAAAGCATGTTCAGTAGGGATGTGCAAAATGGGCCATATTCAATTCAGATTTGGGCCAAATCGGGGACAGTGATTCAATTTGTTGATTCAGATCACTGTCCCGATTTGATTCAGCCAAATCTGAATCTGAAGAGTCAATCCTGATTCAGAGAATCAGTGATTTGGCCATAGACACAGCTTTAAATGTTTTTTCTACATACCTTGAGGTACCAGGCACAGCTCATGAACAGTGTGACAGTGGGGCAAATGGAGCATCCCACAGGAGTGTGTGTGTGTGGGGGGGTCCCCTGCATGGTCCCTGGTGGACCTGAAAGTGGATCGGAAGTGCTTCTGGTCCACTTTTGGGTCTGCTGCTGAGTGCGCGGGGGACCCCCACCCACGCTCCTGTGGGATGCTCTATCCGCCCCAGCATCTCAGCATTCATGAGCCGCCTGGTACCTTAAGGTATGTAGAAAAACATTTAAAGCTGTGTCTATGTCCAAATCATTGAATCTTTCCAGTGGGTTCTGGTGGAAATCTTTTTGAAGGGTTCCAGTTCGATTTGGAGAGAGTAAAAGTTCCTAGGCCTGATTTGATTCAGGTTCAGAGATTCAGCCGCCAAATCAGGCCAAATCTCTGCCAGATCGAATCAGCGACTGAAGCTTCGCGCAGCCCTAATGTTCAGCTCACGGTTTAGATGATATGTTTGCAATATTGTCTAGTGACTACCTGAAAATATAGAACATCATCCACTTCTCCTGTACTAGAAGGACAATCACTGGTTGCTATTGACCCTATGACTATGTAGCTGTATTTGTCCATAATAGATCAAAATCCTCCCTCTGGCAGGTTGTTGATACTAGAATTATTTTTCTAAAATGTCCCACCATTGCTACTGCCATTTCCGGTTTGGAGCATAGCTGTGGGTTGGGATGGGAAGGGCATGGGCAGGGCATGCTTGATCCATTTAGTGCCCTGCCGGTGATTAAAAAAGTTCTAAAGAAAGGCAGATAGTTACTTAGTGGGAAATAAGTGGAAGTTAGATGCTTCTTCTTATTGTTGTTGTTGTTACTGCTGTACCCTAGGCATATAGGACAGGTTAGCTCATCTGCATATAGCTCTCACATTACAAGAATACAGTACATCAGAAATATATGTGCACGTTTCTCATATTCTCTGTTAAAAAAGGCAGCAAAGCATAATCTCTTTTGTTCAGCACCAGATTATATTTGATTTTAACCACACTATACAATCATCTCCAGTTCCTAGGCCACATCTTTCTTTTCCTGTCTTTTCTTCAAGGGCAGAGTGACAGACAGTCTGAAAACACAACACTAGCAAAGCAGATCCCATGGGCGTAATACTAATGTTTCTAAGAGTTTGAGTGTGCAGTTCTTTGATAAACAGCCTCAGCCTTTCACTTGGCATTTAAGAAAAATTCCCCTTACACGATTGGCTGATAGAATCCAGATCTCTTAAACATGCCAATCTGAGCTGCAGACATGGGTTTAAGGAGGGGGATGTGGTTAAGCAGTATCCAATATTGCTACTGTATTAAACAGGACATGAGTGGGATGCCTCCATTTGTGGCTGGGAGAAAGTTTGTGGGAGTTCATTAGCAGCTCTAGGTTTCCAGTGATGGGGCTGTAAAATAGCCAACTCAAACTATGGAGATGGTGGAATGGATTTATCCCTGTATCTGAAACCACGGAAGGTTCCATAAATAGTGCTAATTCTAGCAAGCGGTCCAAATAAAGCCTCAGAGATAAATGTTCCCAGGGTGCAGGATATTAGGATTTTGGCCAGTTACATAAATTGGCATGAGCCAAGAGCACAGATACAATGCCAGAATGAGAGTCTGACTGTTGTCCATCTCTGCTGGATTGCAGTAGATATTTATGACATCCACATTCAATTGCTTTGCAGTTTCTTTGATCTGAGACAGCACTTTTGAGAATCTTATATATAAACCATGCTCTTTCAATTAGCCTTAATTTAGCCTGTTCACTCCTCTGCTTGACTGTGCTCCTGTATTGTTTTGATGCACTGCTTAACTCAACGGAATGCAAGTTGGTTATAGCCAAAGCCACAGGTGAGATGGATTCTTGCATGAATACTCCTGTATTAATCTACCCATTGGTAAAGTTGACTTCCCTTCTTCCAAGTATTCACCACCGATTGTTTGAAAGCCTGGGCTTATATTAGACAGCGGGGGAACACTTTTTCTCACTGTGAATTTTACAAGGTTGCTTCTATTAGACAATGCAAACAAATGCACCATGACAATTTAATTTAATCTACTGGTTAGGGTACTGAGTTTATGATACGTATTCCATTTATTCATACACTTTTTCCTTTATGTACTTCTGTAAACATACTCAGAGCTCATAAAAAGCTAATCAGGAATAGAACAAAACAGAACAAAATAAACAAAGGCAATAATCTAAATCTTCTGATCTCTTTTGGCCCTGAGTACTTGCTTCCTATTAACTACTTCGATGTAAAATATAAATTTACCAGAACAAGGTCCTTGATTCAAATCTTTTTATGCTTCAATAGGAAAAAAAAAAAGAACCCAGCCCCATAAATCAGATAATTAGGACAGGTTTAGGGCTTTGTGCTTGAAATTAAATTAGTGGAAAAAAGGAAATTGGCAGATCTCAGTGAAGCTCCCAATGTAGTCAGAAGGAATTTTGAATGTGGCAGGGACTGATGTTTATCATATGTTTTGTATAGTGTCTAGCACAGTGGGGCCTCAAACTTGTTAAAGCTAGTAAAGACAGCTACAATAAATTCACTAGAAAACTTTCTACAACATTTACTCCATGTTCAGCATAAAAAAAAAATCTGTTCAATGGATACTAGATGCAGTATAAAAATGAAATAAGGAAATTGCCTTTGGGTTGCAAATAGATAGAGGAGTCTATTTCAGCAGATTTATTGTAATTGTAGCACAAGGATTGGCCCATTAAAAGCCAGGCACTGAAAAAAACCGTGGTAAGAAACAACCCCCACCACAAAGATGTACAAGTCTAACAAAGACGAGAGAGAGAGTGTGTGGGAGGAAAAACAGAATCAAAGAAGTGGGAAGTAACTTGTCTAAGGTCATAGAAAGAGCCCAGCCTTCTGAGCAAAGTACAGACAGTGAAAAAGCCTGAGGCTGAATCGATTCAATCTTCTCAGGTTTCTCTAAGCTGTGTAGATTGAACTGCTAATGAAGTGAACTGATGTTCAGTTTTGAATCAGAAAAGATAGCCAGATGCCTGCAGTGCCCCAGACCTGAAACCAGGGGGTGCTAGATCACACCTCCCAACCTGCAGACCACTGCCAAGGGTGTCCAACTGGAGCCAAGAGGCGGCCTATTCCTGACTGACTGCCCATCACATGCCCCCCCAACTCCCTGTTGTCCCACCTTGGGATGGGGTTGGGGGGAACAGTCCCTCTAGCCTGGGGCTGAGTCAACGCTGGGCATCAACCCACATGGGAGGATTCCCATGCCTCAGCAGGCATTCCCCTACCCTAGGCAGGATCCCACAAGCCCTGCCACCTGAGGGAGAGTTCCCCCTCCCACGTCTTAGCGTGGTCCAGCACTGGCTTGGCCTGCGACTAGAGGAACTGTTCCCTCCCCAACCGTGGGAGCAGGACTAAGCTGTCGCTGGACTGTGCAGAGGGATGGGAGATGAGGATTCCCCCTCTGCACTGGCAGGCATGAGCACCATGTGTCCCTGGAGGCCGGGGGGGCACAGTGAGCTCCTGCAGGCAGTGGCGGTCGTGGCGACATGGTGGTGGCAAGCAGTGAGCCCCCCCCACCCCCCCCGGTGGCAGTGTCGGTGGCAGGGGGAGTGGCGAGTGCCGATCGGCTGTCAGTGACCACCCACAGATGCAAGGGGTGGGATAGTGAGTGGTGACCGCCTGCAGGTGCCACTGGCATTGTCAGTGGCACTTTTTGCAGGGGGTGCACCACTAAGCTCAGGGGGTGAATGTGCACCCGCGTGAACCCCCCTATGTGTGGCCTATGCTGGCAGGGGGTGGGGGAACCCCCACTAAGGCAGGGATCCAGACTAGCCCTGGGCTGGAAGGACTGCTCCCCCCCACTCCCACCTGTACCAGTGACTGGTGTAGGCCCAGGGGGAAACCCTCACACACTAAAGATTGGGCTGGGACTGGGGAGGGGAGCGCCGTTCCTCTGCTTTCTCCCCCCCGCCCCCAAACGCTGCATCTAGCTGACAGGCACAGGCATGACTAGGGCTGCAGAACAGAGGCTGTGCTGCCTCAACCCTCAGGGGTGGGGCCAGCCCTGTTCAGTTGGAGGAGACAGCATAGACCAAAGCTAGCCTGCCCACCCTGAGATGTGCAAAGCATCCTGGGATGCTGGGGGTCTGTGAATTAACTTGAGTTGGGAGAGGATCTGGGATAGAAGTTCAACAGACTAGTTTAACCTAAATCAGTTAAATTTGATACTACATTCAACCATTTTGAAACTGGTTTATGTGCACTGCACTGCAGTTTTGTTCTGTTACAGGTTTAAACTGGTTTTCAATGACTTAAACCAGGTTATGTATAATGTTTGTCTCTAGTCCTGGTGTCCTGTTCCAGGCCCCTGTCTAAATGGAGCTCACTGCTCCTGAAGTTCATGAAACTCAGGGTACAGACTGAAGTGCAGCCCCCCACTGGCTTTGCAGGAAGCATTATGAGTTACAACTACCCCTCAGACCAAACAGAAGTTCACTGTATATTCCACTGGGGAGGGAAATCTAGGTGCTGGCTGGGACCCTACCGGCAGTTTCCCCTTGCAACAGCCCCTCCTCTCTCCCAGCTGGCTTTGTAGGGTGGGGTGGGGTGGATGAATTCCATCCTCCACCTTGGGGGGTCTCCAGTATACCTGCCCCACTCTCCAGCAGGGGCTGAAACCCCCCCAGACCAAATTCTTTCCACTCCCTTTCCCCACTTCCCTTCTGAAAACAGCTTAGGGCTCACAGGCAGACAGAAGTTACAGAAGATGCTGTTTTGAAACATCTTCATCTGACCCCTGCAATGAGGGGTCAAATTTTCACCTAATCAGTCATTTTTAAAGCTGTCTGCAGTCATGCACTTGTGTTTGGTCATAGCTATAAACTGCTTTTTTGTGGCCAGATCAGGCAAAATTTGTCACTTCTGTCTGGACCCAGAGTTTCATTTCTTTAGACTATAAAACTTGTTGTGTACATCCACTTTTACATCACTTAAAAAAATCTAGTGGGCTCAAGCATAAGCAATATCTTTAAGAGGAAATAATACATTAATAGCTGTGATAGTAAGAAATACTTCTTGCTTATAGTCCAGGTCAAGCATTAGCTAAAAGTTAACCTAAAGTTTCCTATGTTTATGTAGAAATATAGATTATTTTCCTGCCACCTCATCATGATGGTATTGCTTTTGATGAAGTTCCCTGTTGCAAAAGTCTCTGCTAGAATGGGAAAAAATTAGCCAGTGTGTTACACCAGTGTGTTACATCAAGGTTTTTAATTTGCGAATGTAACAAAAGGATTAGGAATCAAATGGAAGCGTTATACTTCATAGCAACGTTTACACTGAAGGATCCCAAATCACCTTGTAAACCTATGTCCTGATCCTGCCATGGGATCGCCACATGATGACTCATATCTTCCACACAGGCACAAAGACCTATTGACCAGAAGGCCTGATCAGGAGCTTAAATGATATATAAATGTGGGCGTAATTCTGCATTCTAGTAAACCCCATAACTTCTATAGTAATATATTTCTTACACTGGTGCTTTGCTGTGCCAATTATGTTGCATAATGTATCCACTGTTTAAATATTTATATTAGGCCCTTTGTATAGTGACTCTTTCTGGGAAGTTCCAGGTGTTAACCAGAGAACAGAACATCCTGTTTGGGCTTCTTTTCAGGTCACCTTTCAAGTTTCTGGTTCCCACTGCTTGAAGCATTGAAGATGGCAGGTTAAACCTGTCTACTGGCTTTCTCAGATGTTTACTATAGGACAGTATCACAGAATAATGGAAATACAGTGCCCAGAAGAAAATATTTTAAAACTGCCACATCAGCCAACACAAACAACAAAGGTACAATATTGTCTGAACAACACCGTGACTAAAATGGTTTGCACTGAATGATGCATTTAGAATCCTTATGTGTACGGGGATAACTGCATCCTTTTACATACATCATAGGGCCAATTCCAAATCACATCCGCAGCAATGATGTTAGAAACCTACGCAATATAAAGACAACATGATTGGACAGCCCAAGACACTGGTGTTTGGATGTAAATTAGTAACTGGTTTTAATGCGTATCATATTGATAGTCATTAAAAGCTGTAAATGGGTTATCAACAGCTAATGTGAAATCAGTTGGTTTTGTAGAGTCAGGTTTCTGAACAATACAAGTCAACATTATGGTTGTCGTTAATTGGCAACCTCAAAAAAGCCACAACCTCATGCTGCAGGGAATATACAATAGGGTCCCCTGCAGAATGGGAGTTTCCAAATGAGTGCTAAGGTAGAGGAGGCATAGATGCTGCTTTGTACTGATCAATGCTACAGAAACAAGAAAGCTAAAGAAGCAGCATAATTACACAGTCATGGCTTGCACTGTTTTTCTTTTGTAGATGAACCGAATCATGAGCTACTATTCAGTAAAATATGAAAAATATGCAGATCAAAAACCTGAAATGAAACCTGATAATACGAAATAATCAT
>NW_017729000.1:21459478-21461325 GCF_001723915.1 Gavialis gangeticus
AAAAAAAAGCAGATCAAAAACCTGAAATGAAAACTGATAAAAAGAAAAAATCATTAAAAATTGGGGGGGGGGGGAAGAAGAAAAAGAAAACCAGACATAAAGCTAATTTCTGACTACTTGGGGTTGGTTGGTTGGTTGGTTGTTTTCTTTCTTTCTTGCAAAATGGCCACCAACAACTGTGTCCCCTCTGAGCTCTGAGCACCTGTGCCTGTTCTGTGAGCCTTTCTCCTTCTCTTGCTTTGTTCCCCCTCCCCCAGACAGTCTGACCCCTTTCTTACCATAGTCCCCCATTTTTTATTATTTTTTCTTGCCTCTTTTCACCTTCTCTAAGCCCTTTCGTCTGCAGTAACCTGCTTCCCTCCCCCCCACCCCGGGTTTATTTTGTTCCCCCACACTTCACCCTTGCTGCTCTGTTGTTTTCTGTTTTCCCTTCTCTTCCCTGCTATATTAATCACTTTTATCTTCTCCTCTAGTGTTTATTTGTTTGTTTGTTTGTTTTCCAGCTTCTTTGTTCCCTACTGAGGGCTGCCTATCCCCCACCCCTCTGGTTCCTGGTATAGTTAACCCTTTTTTTGTTGGAATGGCTGAAGACAGCTCCCAGCAGCCCACTGTTGGGGCTTCTGCCCCTATGGACCAGAGTTTTGGTCTCTGGCTTCATGCCCCTCCTGCCACTGGAGCAGAGGAGTACACCAGTGCTGTGGGGGCACTATTAGGCTGCAAAAATGTCCTTTATGCTGCCCGGGTGAGTACGGTCCCCATCATTTTCCTCAGCTCCTCTGCTTTGGTGCATGATACTGTGATACCAGGTATGTCTGTCCAGGGTGTTTTTTGCCTCACGATGCCCTTAGATTCACCAGTGTTACCTCTCAGCTCCATGTTCTTGGGGAAACCTGGCACAGGACGCAGCCTGTCTGACTCACAAAGAATTCCCCCCCCACACCTCAACAAAATCTGATTACAAAAGGCAATAAAGATGCAGTGAGAGACACACCTAAAGCCCTCCAGATAAGGGAGCACCTGCCCTAGGTCTCATTTGCATCTGAGATGGAACCAGATGACAATTTATTTACATGGGAGATGGAGAACAGAAAGCCCGAGGCAAAGACCGCAGTGAATTCTGGGATCAGAGAAGCAGGGGAGCACTGCATGATGGGGAGTCTGTGCTCCAAATACTAATCAACCCACATTTACACACACTCAGCTCAGCATTTATCAGACCAGTTCTAACCTGGATTACAAAGGACTTATTCATTTCCCCCACACACACACACCCCTCATCTAACCAGAACTAAGCAGAAGTAAAGTTTAATAGGCATCTTGGGCCGCACATTCCCTGGTCCCACTATGGGAGTCCTATTTAAACTTGAATGACTAAAACTTGGTTGCCGGGTTAAGGAATGCTGAGGCAAGAGACCAAGTCAGGGGGGGTATGGGCAACATTTGAACAATGGTTAAGGGTTCATCACAGCATCCAGCCCATTGGAGCCCTGACCACAAGTGTTGTCATATTTTTCCTGGGATGATTGGTGGAAGTCCTCCCCACAAAGTTTATGAACACTTCAGGTAATCAATCCCTTTCAGTAAGATCTGGAAAAGTCATGCTAAGCTGAGGCTTATTCACAACAGGTAAAAATACAAAACCCTGACGCTACAAGCTATATATTGTTTCTGAAAAAACAATGAGGTATCCCATCCAATATATCTTCTATCCATAATAATTTCAAGCTGGCTCCTTAGTGTCTGGTTACTCCTTAAAAACTTATGTTTTTTCCTGGTTGTTAATCAGTTTCTTGAGATGTTAAAAACCAGATAACTTCTTGTCAATAGAAAAGACAATTTTTTACGCT
>NW_017729000.1:21466325-21467350 GCF_001723915.1 Gavialis gangeticus
TTTCTTACCATAGTCCCCCATTTTTTATTATTTTTTCTTGCCTCTTTTCACCTTCTCTAAGCCCTTTCGTCTGCAGTAACCTGCTTCCCTCCCCCCCACCCCGGGTTTATTTTGTTCCCCCACACTTCACCCTTGCTGCTCTGTTGTTTTCTGTTTTCCCTTCTCTTCCCTGCTATATTAATCACTTTTATCTTCTCCTCTAGTGTTTATTTGTTTGTTTGTTTGTTTTCCAGCTTCTTTGTTCCCTACTGAGGGCTGCCTATCCCCCACCCCTCTGGTTCCTGGTATAGTTAACCCTTTTTTTGTTGGAATGGCTGAAGACAGCTCCCAGCAGCCCACTGTTGGGGCTTCTGCCCCTATGGACCAGAGTTTTGGTCTCTGGCTTCATGCCCCTCCTGCCACTGGAGCAGAGGAGTACACCAGTGCTGTGGGGGCACTATTAGGCTGCAAAAATGTCCTTTATGCTGCCCGGGTGAGTACGGTCCCCATCATTTTCCTCAGCTCCTCTGCTTTGGTGCATGATACTGTGATACCAGGTATGTCTGTCCAGGGTGTTTTTTGCCTCACGATGCCCTTAGATTCACCAGTGTTACCTCTCAGCTCCATGTTCTTGGGGAAACCTGGCACAGGACGCAGCCTGTCTGACTCACAAAGAATTCCCCCCCCACACCTCAACAAAATCTGATTACAAAAGGCAATAAAGATGCAGTGAGAGACACACCTAAAGCCCTCCAGATAAGGGAGCACCTGCCCTAGGTCTCATTTGCATCTGAGATGGAACCAGATGACAATTTATTTACATGGGAGATGGAGAACAGAAAGCCCGAGGCAAAGACCGCAGTGAATTCTGGGATCAGAGAAGCAGGGGAGCACTGCATGATGGGGAGTCTGTGCTCCAAATACTAATCAACCCACATTTACACACACTCAGCTCAGCATTTATCAGACCAGTTCTAACCTGGATTACAAAGGACTTATTCATTTCCCCCACACACACACACCCCTCATCTAACCAGAACTAAGCA
>NW_017729000.1:21477497-21479011 GCF_001723915.1 Gavialis gangeticus
AAGTTTAATAGGCATCTTGGGCCGCACATTCCCTGGTCCCACTATGGGAGTCCTATTTAAACTTGAATGACTAAAACTTGGTTGCCGGGTTAAGGAATGCTGAGGCAAGAGACCAAGTCAGGGGGGGTATGGGCAACATTTGAACAATGGTTAAGGGTTCATCACAGCATCCAGCCCATTGGAGCCCTGACCACAAGTGTTGTCATATTTTTCCTGGGATGATTGGTGGAAGTCCTCCCCACAAAGTTTATGAACACTTCAGGTAATCAATCCCTTTCAGTAAGATCTGGAAAAGTCATGCTAAGCTGAGGCTTATTCACAACAGGTAAAAATACAAAACCCTGACGCTACAAGCTATATATTGTTTCTGAAAAAACAATGAGGTATCCCATCCAATATATCTTCTATCCATAATAATTTCAAGCTGGCTCCTTAGTGTCTGGTTACTCCTTAAAAACTTATGTTTTTTCCTGGTTGTTAATCAGTTTCTTGAGATGTTAAAAACCAGATAACTTCTTGTCAATAGAAAAGACAATTTTTTACGCTATTAAAAGAATGCTTTGAAGAAGCTGAACTGAGGGTATAAAAATCTGTAAAAAAGCAGCAACCTGTGTGCTTCAAGAGGAGAAATCTCTCTGACACCATCCGCTGTTGTTGTCGAGAAGCTGGAAGAAGCAGATCGTCTCCCTTCAAGGATTGTGCTAAGAACTTTACCTGTCAGCACTGGAACCCGAGTGCCTTGGACTGGTGAGATCCCAGCTCTCGCTCGCTCTCTTTTCTCTTTTCTCTCTAGGCATAGATTTCTGAACCTGAATTGTATTAGTGAGCTTGAGCTAAGTTTCCCCAAATACTTAGTGAAACCAGGGTAGTATTGTAATTGTTTGTGTTTGTTTTCTGTTGCATGTCTATTATTACTAGTACCATTATATATTTCATATATTCAGCAATAAATAACTCCTGTAGTCAAACTGGTAATAGCTGGGTATATTTTTCCTTCTCTACTTCTCCTTCCCCACTTGCTCAAGCAGTGCTTCTTTTACCTAAGCTAAAGATCCCTGTGAAGCCCAGAAATACTGTGGGATCTGTTCATCAAGACAGGACAGTTAGGACAAAAAGATTGGGACGTGCTGAGTTTGAAACACATAAGGGGATCAGCTTGTACAGGCTGATTGACCCAGTTTGGCTCAGATGTGCCCTAATGAACTGAATGCTGGCCCATGAGGGTGTCAGCTGGACACCCAGCTGGATTCAGAGGTATTCTGTTTACCTGCGTGCTTGTCTGACTGCAGTTTATTGTTGCTCTGATGAACTGATTCTTGACATATGAGGGTGTCAGCCTGTCTATGCTGATCAACCCGGCTGGGTCAGGCGTGTCACGTTAATCTCTTTCTGTGTGTGTGACTGATTTGGTGACTGGAGGAACCCAGCCCCTTTGAAACTGAGTCCTGCAAGATAGCTCCATTGAGGGTGAGGACTTGCAGAAGGGAGATATACAGCTCCATATAGAAACACAA
>NW_017729000.1:21484011-21512184 GCF_001723915.1 Gavialis gangeticus
CTGTGTGCTTGTGTCTGACTGCAGTTTATTGTTGCTCTGATGAACTGATTCTTGACATATGAGGGTGTCAGCCTGTCTATGCTGATCAACCCGGCTGGGTCAGGCGTGTCACGTTAATCTCTTTCTGTGTGTGTGACTGATTTGGTGACTGGAGGAACCCAGCCCCTTTGAAACTGAGTCCTGCAAGATAGCTCCATTGAGGGTGAGGACTTGCAGAAGGGAGATATACAGCTCCATATAGAAACACAAGTAACACAAGCAGCACATTGATAGAATTACAAAGACCCTAGAAATGTGTCCCTAATAAATGAGCACACCCCAAAGTGATGGGCAAATCTGGTAACACCAGCCATTTGGGTGGTAGCCTTTAATGTCCCCCCATTTCTCTTGGACAATGAGCTCACAAGCCATCTATGCCCTTATGGTATGGTGACAGACCCAGTCCATAGACTGCTGCTTGGCAGCAAGGTCCCTGAGCTCCGACATGTCCTGTCCTTTAAATAATAGATGTTCATGCTTCTTGACGGGGAAAGTCGGGGTTTGCCCCACTCCATGTCCTTCATGATTGATGGGCAGTGTTACAAGGTCTGCCTCACCACTGGGGACACCTTGTGCTTTCACTGTGGCAGCAGGTCCCATTTGGCTACCCAGTACCTAAAGAAGAAGCCAGCCATGGCAGAGCCGCCAGCAGCTGCACCTAATGGTGGCTCATCCATCTCCGGTGCAGCAGTCCCAGTGGGTGGTGGGGATGGGCCTTCCTCCCAGCCACTCCCCACTTTGTCAGACTCAGCTAGCTCTGTGGCAGTGGACCTGGCCCCCTCTTCTCCTCCCCTCCACAGGGGAGGTTTTTACCCCTCCTGTTGGGAAGGGCAAGTCCCAGGAACAGAAGGGGTCTTCCAAAAAGACTTATTTTCCCCTCAAGACCTCCCCACCACTTTGAGGGGAGCTGAGGTTAGTGAGTGGGATCCCCCCACTCTGCCTACCTCTTTGGCATCCCCCCAGACCCTGGGGGGGGGTGGTCAGGGGTAACCTGACAGCAGGGAAAGTGGGGGGTGGGGTCTGATGGCCCTCCCCCAACCTCTCAGCTCTTTGAACCTAACGAGGTCAACATGGAGGTTGGGCTCTCTGGGAGCCGCAAGTGGCTCCAGGAGCAAGTGTGTCCAGCCCAGGAGAGTGCACCTCCCCAAGAAATCAGGGACTGATGTCCCCTCCCCGCCAAGACTCCTCAGAGGCTGCTGCTCACACAGGACCTGATGGTGAGAGCCCTAGCAGGGGAACAAGTTTCCCCCCCAGGACTCAGTGACTTTCGATGCAGGACATGTACAGCTCTTTCTCCTCAGGGTTTGATTTTGATTCTGCCTCTGAGGACGAGTTGATGGAAGTCCTGCCCCAGGAGTTGGCATCCCCTGATTCGGCTGCAGTGCCCCCCTCCATGGGGAGGGTTCCTAACCCAGCAGCGGAACCTGTTCCTGGTTCTGAGAAACCTCCCTGTGCTGGTTTCTCTGTCGAATGCTTTATTGAGTTTCTTGACCAGACCAAGCACCACTGGAAGGTTGCACAGTGAATTCATAAATGGTTACCAGAACCTGAGACGTTCATGCTTTCCACCAAGGCCACAGCAGCGTTGCTGCACTCCACTCCAGAGATGCAGTGTTATAGTTTCAGCCTGAGCAACTCACGGGCAATGTTGGGTGCTTGCTGCGTGAATTGCAGGCTGGCAAGCTGTAGATCCATTCTTTTCCCCTGTCCTGCATGCTTACTCCTCTCTGGTGTTTCTCTCTGTTCTTTTGGCTTTGCCTGTGCCTCATTCTACACCCTTCACACATGATTGCTACGGCCTCTGACTCTCTCAATGCCAATGCTTGCAGAGCTCTTGTGAAGCAGACAGCTTCCTTTGATTTCCCACACCAGAGCCGGCTAGATGTCACCTTTCTGCATGGAATGCACACTGCTGCAGCTAATCCAGACAACTGGCATGACGCCTGGAAGGGCAGCATGTTCCTGAGTCATGGCACCTCCCTCAGCACACGGGTCATGATCCTCTTGCCGCCACAGCTGATGCCTGACTCAGCAGTAGTCCAAGAGGCCCCAGTCACCCGATAACTGTTTGTATCTTGGTAGTGCAACATCACCTCCTCCTCATTGGTGTCTATGTGCCCACTGTTGGGCAGGAACAGCTTGCCCTCTTTGAGACCCTGGCTGACTTTCTGCAGAGTGCAGCTGCCGGCAACAACCTTCTCCTCCTGGGTGGGGACTTTATTTGCCCAGTCAACAAGCAGCTTGACTGAAATGGGCCAGACCCCCATCTGTTCTCAGCCTGGCAGCTGCAGACTGCTTTGGAGGCAGCAAACTTTGTTAACATCTGGCACCACTTCCACAATGACACGAGAAAGTATACTTGGCTGATGGTGACTGATGGTGGGATTTCCATGGCACGCTTTGGCTACTTGTGCATTGCCAAGCATTGCCTGCAAGCCCTGCAGGGTGGCTGCATTATTCTGTCTAGACTCTCAGATCACAGGCCATGGATAGTGACCTGGGTGGTGGCCCAGTACTTCCTTGATTCTTCCTGTGCCTCCTGACAGTGATGCCAGGGTTTGCCTTGATGCGCTCCTCTGGAAGGCCCCATAAATATGGCTTTTTCATGTCCTCTATGCCCACATCATTGCCACTAGTCCTGAACAATATGGCAACAATGCCTCGTGGTACCAGCGTTAGCACCAGCTCACCCCCACATGATGTGCGCTTTATAAGCCACCCATTGCCAAACAGACCAGAGCCCTCCAGTGACAGTCGCTGCATGGGATACTGGCCAATGGCATTCATATCAACTACATGGATCCAGCTGCATTGGTGGCCTATTTATTTTTACCTTGGGGAGGTAGACAAGGATTTCTTCTACACTTTCCTCAGGTGTCCCTGGCTGCCACCACTCCTTGCTGACCTCAGCACCTTGTTTGAGGCACTATACTTGGACCACTTGGAAACTACCTATTTGTTTTCTTTTCCATAATGGGCACCTGAGGGGAGTGTCATCTGCCTGGCCAACTTTCTACTCATCAGGCCAAGACAGCCACCCTCAAGTGCCACAAGAACCTGCTCCCTGGGGCCGGTTCTGATGCTGTCCTCTGACTCTTTTCAGTTCCTGTTCTAGGCGTGCCTGTCACTGGGATTCAGATCTGCGGTTCTCCAGTACCTGCCTTCTAGGCATGTTGGGCCATTCAGGGGATGCTCTGCAGAGTTGCTGGTGATTGTTTGGTCCTTGTACTTTGACACTGCCCCCCTTGCCACCTTCCTGGGGTACCAGCTCTAGTGGTATTGGATGTTTTTGTTTTTGTTTTAGAATGTGAGGGCAGACCTTGAGGGCTAGCCCCAGGCTCTGTCTCCTCTACCTGGACCCTTGTGTCCTTTATTGTTGTATTTTACCCCCTTTGGATAATTGCCATATATGCACAATCAGGTCATTAGAAGTGCATGCAACCAGATATGGTTCTGTAGCTGGATATCTGGGCACAGTCACAAGTTTGGAGGCACAAACTTAAGCTAAGAAAGGGCACTTGCCCTTCTGAAAACTAACGTCTGAGTTTTTCTTCCGCTTAGCATCTTCCTCGGTATTTCCAGCTTCTTTCTTCACATCTGTAATTTTTTTTAAACTAGCCTGCAACCAGCTTATCTGCAACCTTCTAAAAACAGACCAAAGGGGATGCCACAAACTTGAGGCAGCAGTCATCACTTCAAACTTAACTGCCTGTTCAGCCTTGGCCATCCTAATGAACATACTGCTTATGGCCAAAAGCCTGGATGCCTTCTAGGAAATGTATCATGCAGTATGTAAAAATACAAAAGGTTCTTGGAGAACAGGAAGGTGTCTGTAAAATGAGAAGTGCTTTCTACTCATATCCTATACAGCTTCTCCACAGCACCTACTTTTAGATGTAGACAGCAGGTAAATGTCAAGTATCAGTGGTTACCATGTAATTTTTTTTCCATAAATCTTTGTCAGTGAAAGCACTTGACAAAAGCACTGACAGTACTAGCTATATTCAGGACAATATAATGAGTGACCTAGCTATGCTTTTTTCATTATGCACAGCTCTGCCAAAGCACTGCAGTCCTGACCTGCCACATACTTTATTCCCAAATTCTATACATGGCTCTTTCTAAAATATAATCATTCTGCCACAGAACAGGAACAGCATTGACGTTCCAGTTTGGTATTGCCACACCGCTTTACCTGTCCAGCTAAATGCTAGCCTTCGGATCTGGCCATTAGTTGTTTCTGAGTACAGACTGCCAGTTGGGTCAAATGTGCAATGGATTATGATGCTTTAAGTACCAACGAGTGGAGACCTGCTGAATTGCAATGCACACATGATGGAAGCCAGGATAGACATGATTGTAATATTGCAAACTCTCATAATATTTGGTATTGTCACAAGATTCCTGTTAGCGGAATCCTGGGATTATATGAGAATATCAGTTTACAAGTTTTAACAAGTTTTTAGCCTAGAGAGGGAGAGAAAAGCTTGAAAATATAAAAATGCTCAAAATACAAAATAACAAAATAAAAAGAGCCCACTCTTTGTTGTATTTATTTATTTAAGTCTCATTATTTCTATAATAGGAGCTGGCTGCTTTTTTGGGCTAGGTGGAGGCAGCGGAGCTGAGTCATGATTATAAATCAGTTGTAGTTGGCAATTCTACAGTTGTTTTATACAGTGCTTATCTAACTTGCCTAATTTACCGCTCATACAAAGTTATTGGTCCTTACACCACTGAAAGGAATATGCAGTTGAAAGAGACATATGGTTGTAAGCTATCTCTGGATTTTTTTTTCTTAAAATGGAACCTGTTGTATAATAGTGTATCTCTTGGAAGTGCAGTCTATACTCTTTAATAAATTAGAACTAATTACAGGTAACCTGTTTTTGGCTCCAGAAGAAAGAGAAAACCAGTTCTTAAACCTTGGCAGATGCTTTTGTATCTTCCCTCTATGATCTCAGTTGACTTTATCAGGTGACACAGCATTATAATTAGCTGAGGCATATATTACGCCCTCAAAGTAGTTTGCTCATGAGCAGAAGCTGGATCCAAAGCCTCAGGCTAAGAAGCTAATAAATGATATTATTTCAATTAGGCAATTACAAGTCAAAGAGCTGGGAGTGCTTTACTGGAGACATTTCCTAATGGATTATTCAACAGATAAGACTCTGAACAAGCTATGTGGTGTCCTAGGAAAACTAAGCAGATATTGCTGTCTTGGACAGAATTTTTTTCCTAATTTGAAATGCATCTTCATAGAGATGTAGGCCTGGAAGGGTATCAAAGGATCATCAGGACCAAAGAAAGGGATTTGATCACCTTTCTTTTTCCATTTGGAGATGCACAAAATCTACATTTAGAAATAAGTATCTACATTAACTCTTGGTTCCTATGCTAAAAAGGAAAACAGTCTCCCTGAAAAAACTTTTGTGATGCTGTCATGGAATTAAAAGCATTGTCTTTTTATACACATCAATTCCAAGTTCTCACTTTATAATGTGGATGAGGCCATTTTGGTCATTGGCTGTGGATATTGCACAATGTATTTCTGTGCATCCTCTGGGAAGCTTTCTAGTTTCCAATTATGGAAAGTTTCATGTAGGACTGATACTACTAAAATTAATGCCTGCAAATAAAATTTCCTGAGGTTGACTTACCAGCCTAGAGAAGGTAAAGAAAAAAAAGCATGAATCTGGCTTCCCACATGGAAGGGTCCAATTAAATTTGTGTACCCTTATGGTGGACATTCTTTGTGTGCACATTGGGATACCCCACACCAACATATCATCCTTAACATATCACCATGCGGACGAGTGGCTTTTGACAGCAAAAGCATATGAAAGGTCAGTTGGAAATGCATTACTTGATGAAAGAAGGCTCATTCTTTTTCTCTCTACCCCATCCTACATCATTCCTGGTGCCTCTGAGCCTTGCTATCCCAGAACAAAAGCTGACCAGTCTTTGGCAAAATGACATACTTTCCCAACTTTCCATGCTGCCTGAGATGCTGGTAAGCTGTACTAATGGCACCTATTTTAAGAGGGTCCTTATCTGTGACTTGAGCTGCTCAGTGCCATACCACTTGCCCAGTAAAAATAATATGCCTAATGTGAGCTCTGAGCCATTATGAAGAGTTGATGTTGTCGCACTAGGTTGGAGATGCCCAGGCGTGGCCGGGCCGGTACGGTTGGCACTGACAAGGACGCAGCTGGAATTATACCAAACTTTTTTATTTTTACTTAACAAAATGTACAAAATGCTTTACTACTATTACTTCCTACACTAATCTCAATGACTTACATATATAAACAATTAAAACAATTACAAACCAGGAATCTTGTCCGTTGGGTCACGAGGTTCAGGCCAAGGCCCCTTGCGTTCAAAACTATGTGTGGTCTTGGTGCGGCTGGTCAGGGTCCTAGTCTCAGACCTGGTCAACGGCTCATAGGTTTCAAGACAATTACAAACAGTTACAAACAGTTAGGCTTGCATGCTTACCACAAACGCAAACAGGTTCATAAGTTTCAAGACAATTACAAACAGTTAGGCTTCATGGCTGGGGAACGCTAGTCACTTCACGGAGGCCTCAAAAACTGACCCGAGATAGCGCTCGGGGAGGGGCAGCCCTGGTGGGTGATCAGTCCACGGGCCCTCTGACGCTTGAAGTTTCATTCCAAACCCCCCCCCCGTCAGGGCTTTTCCCACGACTGCTTTTATACTGTTTGGCTGTAGCGTTTTATTTCCAGCAACCAATCAGTCGTTTTTCCCTCAGCAATTTGTTCCCAGTGACCAATTGTGCGCCATGTTAAGACTTTGGGCTGCAGTGTTTTGTTTCAACTCACACCAGCTATTATTTGCAATACCAGGCCGATGCATGGAGTGGATGGAGCAAGCTCCGAGTCTATCTCCCAGTTCTTTTGTTTGTCAGGCAGTTTCGAGGTGGGTGATCTTCTGCTACGTGAGGGTAGCAGACGCCACTCGTCCAGAGGCCTTTGCGTCGAGGCCTAGCACACTGCCGACTTATAACGCAGCCTGGCCATTCATCCGAGTGTGCCCGCGACAGATGTATATGCTCTTTCTTCAGGAGACTTTAGCTTTGCTGTATGTTGTACATAAAGCAACAATTTTCCCATCTTTGTCTAAGGCAGGGGTTCTCAACCGTTTTGGACTTGAGGCACCCTAAATTGGACTTGAGGCATTCCTCCAAACTTCTGTGAATTGAGGGTCACCCAATTTCAAAAAGAAATGTATAATTCATGTGCTTACCTCCTTGCAGAAGGGCCAGAAATTGGGGTTGGAGGGTTAGCCAGGTGAGGTAAAGCCTGACGCTGTGCTTATCTGCTCATACTTACCTTATTTCCTCACATCTCACAGCACCCTTCAAAGGATGCGGTATCACCCCAGGCTGTCACACAACCCCCTGGTTGAGAAACACTGAACTGTAGTTAGCCATTGAAAGTGAAACAAAGCAGGGACTAGCAAACACCAAAGTCCAGTCATCATGATCTTTTTTGCCATAAAGTTGCTGAGCCACTAGATGTCTGTGCTGTATTTAAAGGCTCCCAGCAAAAGGAGCAGTGGCTGAGAACTGATGAAGGTGGAAAGCAGTTTGATGTCTTGAAGCTGTTCTCCCTAAGGCCCCTTGTTTAAGAGATGTTGTGCTCCCACATAGTATGATGCTTCTTTATCTTGCACAAGATATGCTGCAATCCTGCCTTGAATGCTGACAGATGAAGAAACCAGCCATAAGGCATATGCTGGATGAATTTTAGAGGGACCAAACGGCCCTGTATGCATGACTGCATTACTTTAAAGAAAACAAGTGAACATTATGTCTCTTTAAAAAGAAATCAAAAAGCCCTTAGGCCAAAGGGCTTACTCCAATTTAAAATAACTTGCAATAAAGTTTCTTTGTTTGATGTTACCAAGAGAACAGGGCTACTCCCTGATAATGGTAGGGATAGGTCAGGGTTATTCATGGAGAGGGAATAGTAATGTTAGGATGTCTCCAAATATATTTCTTTGCAATATACTACCTAACCAAACTTATTACATCTGAATCAATGCAAATTCACTTGACCTTTCTGCTCTGTGGGGTTAAGTACGTCCTTGGGCTATAGTTTAACATAGTACTTCGGGAATGTAAAGACTTAGGGTCCCTTTGGCCTTTCTATCACTTCCTTAATCTGCTTACAAGATCTTCCTGCACTTTGACCCTTTGGAAAAACTTTTTGCATCAGTTTAAATGATGGGACCCTAGCTCTATTCTGTGGGAGTTGGTCCAATGGCAAATCTCTCGTGAATATAAGAGGCAGAGTACAGGAGACAGAGTTGAAGAAAAGATTTAGCATCAACACAAAAGTTTTGACCCCTCCCCCCTATATCAAAGACAGATAATTTATTAACAATTAGTATTAATTAAGACCTGTGGGGCCTCAATGCCTATAACATATGGAGGGAATGGTTCAGTGTTTAGCATTTTGCAGTGGGATTTAGAAGAACCAAGTTCATTTCCCTGCTTTGCCACAGGCTGCATGACCCTAGACAAGCCATTGAAGGTATGCTGCTATTTTGTGTGTGCTTGTATTCAACATGCACCAAACCCTTTTTCCAACCTCCTATGCAGAGTGCCGGAGAGAGCAGTTTTCCATCTGGGCAGCATCTAGCATATAAGTGAAGAGGAGAGACTTGGAAAACTAGGTGCTTTGTGAGCTCTGCGCAGAACGGGCTGTGTGTTTAAAAAATACCTAGCTCACTCTGAGCACTATCACAATCCACAATATTTAGTCAAATATAAGATAAGGTTATTTTTTCCCCCAGTAAGCCGGAGTCAGACCCACAGCAACTTCCTGACCCGCTCTCCACATGCTCTCTGCAGCTTCCGCCCATCCCTTTCCACCTCCCCTCCCCTTACTGTCAGGTGCAGCTCAGCTCGGTCTCTGGCTGGATTCTGTCCCAGGCACTGAGTACAGGGAAACTCTGCCCCCATGCCAGGCCAAGCAGCAGTGCTGCTGCATGGTCTGGTAAAGGCTGAGTTTCCATATGTGCTCTGGGGAGAAACAGAGCCCAAGCAGCATCTGACAGTAAGTATAGGGGGGAGGGGGAAGAGACAGAGACTGTGGGGTGTGGGTGAGGAGAATGGGGCAGAGATTGTGGGGAACTGGGGGTAGGGAGGCAAGAAGGCTTCAGGGGGAAGAAGTGTGTGTGGCGGGGGGGGAATGGCCAATGGGGCAACCTGACCTCCCCAGGCATTGCTTTCCCTGCTGTGTAGCAGTGTGTGTTAGGGAGGAGGGGCAATGGATTTAAAACACCCCTGCAAGAGTTAGAATACTTTGACAATTATAACAAATGTATACATTTTCCATATATAGGTTCTATTGGGAGGAGCATCTTAAATGCAGCATTGTCTTAGATTCAAGTAAATATGGTACTAGTAGCCAGTTTGGTTAGCAAAACACAATTCAGTTGGTAATGGATGATTATTTTTGCTGAAAAGAAGGCATCATACTATCACAAACAGTATTTTCAGTAGATGTATTTAAGGTAGAATTGAATGTGGAGTTCTGGGCCATTGTATATCAGCTCTCTCTTTTCCATTACACTCAAAGGACATAGGTACCCCTTGGCCCATGAATGAGTGCTTTTCTCTGCATCTTCAGTCCTTTACATGATTATCAGATGAGGTGAAGGTAGAGGAGGGAATGCTGGAAAGCATGAATAAAGGTTTACTTCAAGTTCAAAGTCAATTGTGATCAGAAAATGCCATGATGGGCATGTGTGTGTGTGTGTACATGCGTGCACATGTGCATGTATGTACTAATATAAGAGAATTGATATATTCTCTTAATGGCATCGATATCATATTTGAAATGGCATCTGTTTATATTTGACCCAGGCACTGATTCAAGCTACATCCTTGTCCAGTGTAATTACCATACATAAGAGCCAGTGCAGGTGTGGGAAGCTGGATTGTCATTTCTCCTTCCTTAAGAATTTAAAATACACCTAGACCTTTGGTATCGGAGTGTTACCAGAACTGTAAAAACCAAACCATAGTTTATTTCTTCACTCTGATCTTGGGCTGTGCTGAGAAAGCAGGTGTAGTCATTTTAGCTATTGCCTTTGGGAGTGGAAATCATGGAGTGGGAGGGCTCAGTTGGTTTCTGTATTGCTTGGCATGTCGTCATTCTTACTTGCACATCATGAAATAGATTGTCACCTTCAGTGTCTTTGTGGCAGGGATGCCGTAGAAGGCAAAAAGCCACATGATGATGATGATTTTTTCCCTAGGCAGCCTGAATCACAGACCAAGACTCCTTTATGCTAGGCAGTGAACAAATATAGAACTGAAAAAGAGTCTTCATCCTAAATTGTTACAAACTTGATTTCTCTCATTCCATAGTTGGCTGACAGAAGCATCTTTTGACTTAAGTACCAAATAATTTTGATGTAGATGCTCCGGGGAGATTAAACCTGCAATAGATGGAAACCTGAAATTTTATTTTTACTGCTACCTTGACAACATTTTCACTTTAAATCCATTTGGTTTTCATGAGTATTTGATTTCTTCCCTCTCCTTTATATATTTTATTGCCATGGCAGAGCTCAAACAGGGCAGAGAGACAGTGTTGTAAATCATTTATAAAGCGTTAAGCAAGTCACCTAGAAACACACCCTGAAGAAAGCTGGTGTCAGGAATATAACAGATAGATTAAACAAGCATGTTTGAAGATGTTTTGCTCAACGATTTCTAAGAAATAATTATTGGAGACTAATTTTTACCCTGTATAAAACATACCAGCAAGCAACCTTTTTTCCATGCAACATGGTCTTTTGTGCATGGGAATATGCAGTCAGGCTAGAAAATGTTGTGATTTCTGGACATGAAAATACAAGCCCCATAGACTGAGCTCACTGGGGTGTCTGACATTTTGGAGCATTACTCAGGCCTCCATCATCCCCTATGTATGGAGTGAGGCTGATGATTCTTACCTGCATATCCAGACAAGCTGCTATTTTTCTTCATGGGTTACAGGGATACCGCAGATCCAGGTATCTCCAAATCCTGGTGTTTAGGGGAGGAATCAAATCAGAATTCTGTAGTTTGAGCCCACCTCAAGTATGAGCTATCCCAGGAGATACTGGGATTTAGAAACCAGACCAAATGATTTCCACATGGAGAAAAATCCATATTCCTTCTCTAAATATGTTGCCAGTTTCTTCAAAAGTCTTGGACCCTTCTCTGATAAATGTATGTGACAAAGTTAATATAAAGGATTTCACCGTCTGTCTGCACCTCTCTCTTTTATGGGAAATAGCCTCTGGGAGTCTGGCAGGGTTCACAAATAAAAAGAAGGGGAAAAAATTATCTGTTCATTTAAAGGCCTTTTTTTCCCAAAAGCTAAGGAGGAAAGTGTTTTCCCAGGATGCATAGACAATAGTATTGTCATGGATTTGCATTACACTACAAAAGGATGGCCTCTTTAAAGGCATGAGCATCAGCTGCATTGCACACCTCACCTGCCTTTTTGTCTCAAATGTGGCAAAATGGCCAAAATTTCAGCTGAGGCCAGCACCAGAACTTCTACTTGTACTGATGGTTTTCTGGTGTGGAGATAAATATTTCCACTGATTCCCACAAGAGATAAATATCTCTTTCTGAGACTCCTTAACTCACTTCACAAAGCCATGACGAGAACAATTTTTAGTCACTACTGATCTGACTCAAAAGCCAGCGACAGACAAGTTACAAAGGGTGAGCGGTTTGGTTTAGAGAGTGTGCAAAATGTATTCAGCCCCCTTGGGTCTGCAAATCCCTCAAAGTTTCCCTCAACAAGAGTCCCACCCAAGTAGAAATAAGGGAATTATTCAAAATTTTTCACTAATAGCCATGCAAATAAAATCCACATTTTTCCATTAGATTTAAAAATCCATCTTGGTCATTTACTACAAGCATTTGAAGCATTCTGCAATATATTTTTGAGAACAACAATCTTGAGACTACTCTTACAAGTAAGCCTCTGCCAAACTTGTGACCATCATGAGATCTTCTTTCCTTTGAGGGAGAAATGGAAAAGCATCATACATTGTAGATAACCAGATACAGACCACAAACAAAAAATAGCAAGTAGTCAAACACATAGTTAAAATGATTATTTTTCCGCCAATAAATTATATGTTGGGGTTTTTTTAGAGCATTCAAACAATTTTCTGTAATGATTCCACTTGTACAAATCCAGGTCTACTAAGTGTTTATTTATGATTTTTAAAAATGGGCTACATTGGCTGAAGAAATGTTTCTTAAGAATATTTAAGCCCTTTGACATGCTCACAATTTTTCTGGTTTGTCACAAAAAGTAAAGTAGATTCTTGCAGTCCTCAAGGAATGCTTTTCAATTTGAGTGACTATTTTGTGTTTTATGGAAAGATGCTCACTGTTTGTCCATATCGTATGCTATAATTAGTACTATACAGCTGAACAGGAGGGTTTTGACCCTGGATTTTCCAGTGATCAATTCAAAAAAAAAAAAAGGACCCTAGACAGCCATGCTAAAACAGCAATCTAATAGTCTTCTTCAGCTTCGTCTACCCAATTTGAAAGCTGAAACTCATCACCATGTCTAGTTCATACCATTCTCTAGGAAAAGAAACACTGTGGTTTATGCTCCCAAAACTGGCTAAGTGATTCGAATGATTACTCTGTATTAGTGGATATTAGGGATTTAAATTATTTGGATGGCTTTGAAAATCTGCATGTCTCTATCTGGCAGTATCCTGAGACTGTTAAACCATGTAATGGTGCAGAATGTTTCGTGTGGGATTTGTTAACGCTGTAGGGAATATCCCATGGGTTTTCCTCCGAAGAGTCAGAAAACAGCGACTGTTAACAACAAAAGGTGAAATATCAAAGGTCCTTTCCGAATTAGCTTTAAAGCTGTCTCATAAAGCTGCCATGTGACCCGCCAGACAAAATGTTATGCTTCAGTCATGTCATTACCTGAGGCAGATTACAGGTTTTTAATTATTCTTTGTTGTTGCTTTCCAAAGACTTTGTTTTCTAAATAGGCCAGGAGGCTGAACAGTGAGAAAGATGAGTGCTGTGATATCTTGCAAAGTACCTTTCAGAATACATAAATACACCCCAAACCTTTTTGTGTGGTTCAGTATCTTGAATAGCAGTGCTGTTATGGAGGGGGGAAAAAAACCTGGGCAAATGGTACAGTAAATCAGGTTTCAGGCAAGGAACAGGGAAGCATAGTGTACTAGTTCAGTCAAGAATTGGGAGGCCAGGGAAGAGGTAAGGGGGATTAGTTTTTCCATTCTGCACTAGAATGAGAACGCAAGCCGGCAGAACAGGCAATAACCCGAGGACTCTCATGGAATGCGGGAGAACCAGGTTCAAGTCTGTGCTCTGAATCGGGTAGATTAGGATTGTGAACCTGAGTCTCTCATACCGCATGAAAGTGCCCTAGCTATGACCTAACAAACATTTCCTGTTGAAACCACAACAGTTTTCGTTTCAAGATATTGGTATTTGGGAATGAAAATAAAATCCTGGCCAGCTGTAGTCAAGAGACCTCTATTTTTTTGTTCGCTGGTTCAACCACTGATTTGTGACATGACCTTTGGGCAAGTTAATTTAATTGTGCCCCACTTTCCCCATCACTGAAAAAAGAAATATTTATTTCCTCTTTTTAAAGTAATCTGAAACCCTTAAAAGAACTATGCAAATGTGAACAGTTATTCTAGAATTTAGTGTCTCTTGATTCTTTTACAGGTGGATGAAGGAACTTGGTCAGATAATATAAGACCTGAAGCAAATTACTGGCCATAATTTCAGGAAAACAGTACCCAGAACCCTATATAATACAATCCTCTATGAAATCCTACCCACACCTCACTGTATGGCTAATATTTGTGAGCCATATCACTTTGAGACAACCAGTAGAACCAATAATACAAAATTCACCCCTAGATTTTTTTCCAGTTCCTTTTTCCCCACATAATCATGAATTTATAATGTGTTTAAATGCAAGGAAACATTTTTTTAACAAAGTTGAAGATTAATTTTGCTAACACAGTAACATATCTACACTTTTATCACTATCAATGATCCCACTTCAATAGCACAAATAAACCACTCTGCCACTAGAAATACTGTTGGAGACCTATGTGCCCTTGCTACCATGATAGCAGTAAGTACTATCCATTAGTGGAGTACTATTACATCATTCCTGTGCAGCAGAGTAGTGTCATGAACCCCATTTTACAGAATTGAGACTGAGGCTCAGATATTAGTAACTGAGTGCAATTGAAATGAGTAGGACTCAGGGATATAAATACACCTGAAGTTCTGGGCCTTGAGTTCCAAGTTTATAGAAAAGCAGGGAATTAAACCTAGATCTTGGCTTGTGCATGACAGCATTGCTGTAGCCTCTGTAGTCTCAAATTAGGGAGTTCACCTACTCCTTAGTCACCATATTGCCATTAGGGCTGTGCAAAGTTTCGTCAGCTATTTCGTTTCAGTGCTGTTTTGACTCGTTTTGAGCTCGAAATAGCCAAATCTAAACGAAACGAAGGGCTTAGAAGCAGCCTTGAAATGAAACGAGGGCAGACAAAACGTTTCAAAAGTTTTGAAATGTTTCAAAGCTGAAGCTGGGATCACTTGCAGGGAAACAGAAAGTAAGGAGAGGGAGGGGGACGGGGGGAAGGACTGCTTTGATACTGACTGTGACTGTTTGGCTGCCTGAGATGCTGCTGGTGCTACTGTGCTACTTACTATGTTATTACCTGTTGTCATTTAATGTGGTAGACCGGACTGAGACTGTAAGGGAGGAGGAGACCTAATTGGGGCACACTACCTTGTCATGTAGAGGCACCAGCGTCAGTGAGGGTGCATCTTAACACGCACACACAGTCACACGTGACACAAGTTTTGCTTGTCAGCAGCTTGAGATGCAGATTCCCAGAAGCCCCTGCACGTATCTCCTTGAAAGCTAGCAGGCTTCATGGCCTCAGCAGGGGCTACCATGCCTGCTGTTTTCACCCCCCTGTGCCCTCACACTTACAAGTGACATGAGTTTTACTTTCAAGTTTTTGAGGTGCAGTTTCCCAGAAACCCCTGTACCTATCTCCTTGAAACTTGGCAGGCTTTGTGGCCTCATCAGGAGCCACCACACCTGCTTTTTTTTAACCCCCTGTGCCCTCACACTTACAAGTGACATGAGTTTTACTTTCAAGTTTTTGAGGTGCAGTTTCCCAGAAACCCCTACACCTATCTCCTTGAAGCTTGGCAGGCTTCATTCCCTCAGAAGGGTCTACCATCCCTGCTGTTTTAATTCAAATCTGCCAAAAAATTACGAAGTTATAGGCAGTTTCATGCTTCCCCATTATAGCCTATGGGCAAACAGCGAAACAGTTTTGACGAAATGAAATGGAGCAGTGGTTTCGAAACAAAATGAAACTCAAAACAAAACACTGTCCTATTGAAATGGCAAAACAGAAGTTGCACAGCCCTAATTTCCATATTTTATAGGATAGTCAATCTCCAACCATTCTTCAAGAAGGAAATTATTTTCATTTCTACCCAGCCTTCAGAGGAGCTTGAAGATAATTTCCATGTTAAACAAACATTTCAGACCACATCTAGAAACTTTGCTCAGTTTGGGGTATCACACAACCAGAAAGATGTAGACAAATTGGTGGAAGAACAACAAAAATGATTAAGAGCTGGAGGGACTGATTTATGAGGAAAGATTAAAAGAGCTAAGTATGTTTAACTTGGCCAAGCAATGGCTAAGGAAGAACTTGAAATCTAAATATAAGAATTACTAAACTGTTAGCAGCAAGAAATGAGAAGGAACTATTTACAAGCGGGGATAAGGAGGACTAAATAATGAGACAAGTAAAAAATGGGCTGAATACAGAAAAGAAACGTCTTTCTTTGGCTATAGATTCATTAGATCATAGAGTGGTCAACCAATGAGCCTTTTTTCCCTTATAATATTTAAAATAACATTAGGCTACTAGTCAATATGTTGCAGAGGACAATCTTATACAGACTGACATAGTCTAGTTGAGATGTAATATGGTTTTTCCATCTCTGTCTTCTGAGAGTCTATGAATGGTCATTCTTTGTGCCCTATAGGACAAGGGTAGCTGGGATCACAGCAAACCTCTTCCCAGGGGGGTTGTGTTTGAAGTTCAAAGTTTTTTTTTCCCTTTTTTATCTCTGCTGTGTGACTTTGTCATGTAGAATTGAGAGGCCTAATGAATGGAAAACTGAAATTGGAGGATTTTCATTCTTTAAGGAAATTAACCTCGTTTAAAGGAAATGAGTGTTCAGAGGCAGAAAGGAAAGTCATAATTTAAATGATATCAGAAGCCAGTTTCCCTTATGTAGCATATTATTAAACAGTGGGGAAAGGCTTTCACTAGGCAGCCTCAGGGAGCGCTCAGCAGCTATAAAGAGAGTTCACATGCATGGCTCTAATATGTTAATAAATTATGCTAATTACAAGCAAGGGATTAGAGGAGGGGAAATCAAATAATGGTGTAGTAACCGGGCCTCTTTCAACTTAATTTGCAACACAGCCTGTCTAGGCTCCACTTGGACTTAGTAACTTTGTTTGCTTCTTTCAAAGACGCCGGGTTTCTCTTTTGTCTGTGGGAAGACGATGGTGCCACAGGCAGGAGATAGTGGGTGAAAAAAAATGAAGTGACAGGGGACAGAGAATAAGAGAGAGAGAGACAGAGAGTGAAAGTATGCTGTCACTGAGCTTCTGATTACTTTCCTACTGTGCTTGCTTTAAGGTTTTTGTCAAATAGCATAAAACGGAACATCGCCCCTCTTTTTCAAAACCTTTTTAAAACCATTTAAACATAGATAATACGGGGAGGAACGTGCTAAAGCTCATATGGGACATCTGCCACCGATACTTACCACTCTGATAATTTTCTACTGCCTTTTCTCCTAGAAAGCCCATTTTATTGGAATGTGCTTGAGTCTCCCAACTGACTGTTACTTTTTTGTAACCCTTTCCTGAAGATTCATGTCTTGCTTTGGGAAATGACACAAAGTCCTCCACATCAGTCAGAGTCTTTCCTTGGTTTTGTGGGGTTTTGTAGATGCTATTGCTCTTGGGATATCACTCCCCCTCACTTTCAGTCTTTCCCTTCTTCTGTCCTTCTTATGGGCATTCCAGTAGTTTATGAAATCCCCTTCCCCTCCATTTTCTGTGGGTTTGCCACATTTCTAACTGAAGATTGGATGAGCCAGGAGAAATAAAAGAGGGGTTTTTAGTTTTCCTTTTTTCGGGGAATTCAGGAGACAGCATCCTATTGCCCACTGCATTTCAGGGCAGGGTGCAGCACAGTCAGAGAAAAGGCTGGGTTTGGTACGAAAGGCTGAAGTTGGTGGAGAGATGAAGAAAATATCAATCCTGTAGGAAATGCTTCTATTGTAAAAAAATAAAAAATGCTATTCAATAATTCCAAAATCTTGCAAGTTAGAGCTAATAGATATAGACATATCTGACCATCCACTAGCCCCAATTTTCTCATCAAATTAAAAAAAAAAATGAAGTGTAAAGAAAATCAAATAGGTTTAATATGTCTAATAAGTTGCTGAGTTTTAGCCTCAGGACAGGGATGGGTATTCGTTTTCTTAAATTACTTTTTAAACCATTTGTTTTTCTTTTTTCATTTTTTTCTCCCCCGTTTTCTTTCTTTCTTTTTTTTTCAGTGAGGGGGGTGGTGAAAGAAAACAGAGACAAGCCAGATGCCTTTCAGTGCTTTGATCAGTTTCTCTGCAGACAGCCAGGCTGCCTCCTAGCACCTCTTTAACTACAGCTTGCCAGTAAGAAAATGAGCTGTTTTAACTCTGCAATTACAGTGCCTGCTGAATGCCTGTCATCACAGCAATAGGAACCTGATCTGAACTGTATATCCACTGGAGAGAGAATTACAGCAACCAGGGCAGAAAGTTAAATACCCCCTGTGGCGCAGAACCTCACATAAACGACTGAGTCCACAGCCCCCTTGTTGGTGTAAATATATAAAACGCGAACAGTATGACGCAGCTTCCCCAGCCAGCCAGGGAAATAAACTCTCTGGAGACACCATCCTTTTGATGGAGATATTCTTAGGAGCAAGGACTAGGAATGCTCATGGAAAGGGAATAGAGTTGATGGAGCGAAAATATGTTTTGTAAGAAGATAGGTATGTGTCCAGATCTGCAAACGGCACATAAACACGTACGTATAGGAAAGAGTCCGATGGTAATTGTGTGATGGTACCTTCCATCCAGTGGTCCAAAAGATGTGTACAACCGTCCATGAAAAAAGGCTTACAGTATGCCTGAATGGCTGGGGGAAAATTATTTTCTCCATTTCAGAACCATGGAAGAGAAGGAGAAGAGATGATTAAGTGACTTGTGGCAATCCTGGGAATACAGTTTAGATTTCCTTCCTCAAAGCAATAGGCTTTAACTATGCTGCAATGTTTCCTACACCAACAGACACCAATTTATTTTGAATGCTTGCAGCACCATATCATCATATTCTACCAATTCATTGTTGAGCATCTGTATTAAATTATGTGAATAAAATCATCTTTAAGGTAGATTCATTGACAGTAACTTTTTTAAAAACACATGTTAACGTCTGCTCATGAAATGTACAAACATAATGCATTTGGGCCCTGCTCCACTGAAACCAGTGGAAAATGTCTTATTCATCTCCATAAGACTATGAATCAGACCCTGTAAATGCACCTTGTGATTTGTTTAAATTACCTTGAGTAAAATTCAAATACATGTAGTGATGGCAGATAGCTCTTTTAACACCCTCCCTACCCCTCCACCTACAGATTAAGATGCTCTTTAGATGGATCTGAGATTAGCATCACTCTTTATACATAATGTCAAACCACTTGACTGTGTGGGAGTAGAAAGGATTATTTGAGGTCAACTGTAGCCAGGAAGTTATTTAATAATTAAGCGACTTTTTTCTAGAATTATTTCCCATGGAACCCGGCCCATTAGACCAGCACCATCAACAAAACACTGTTCTAGGGATTAGGGCACAGATCTAAGAATCCAGATATCTGACTTCCATGTATGACTCTGCCAGTGATTCACCACATAGCCTTGGTTAAGTCAATGAACTTCTACAATGAATGTCATCATACTCACTTTGCTTAACCACTGCATCACAAATATTAACTATTTACTGATGCACTGACAACCACAAATATACTTAGGCCAATCCTTGCACGCTTGAGTACCCAAAATAATGCACCCAAATCAGCAATTAAACAACTAAATGATTTGATTTTCATTGGTCCTGAGAACCTGAAGAGCCCTTTGATTTCAAGAGGAGATGTAGCGGAGGCGTCATGATGCTTCACTCTCCTTGCGTGAAACAAAAAACCCATTTTCAAAACTCTACAGGCCAAGTTCAGTGCTGGGTTAAATAGGCAGGAGACAATGCAGAATGAGGAACCATAATCTCTTACCATAGCTTGTTTGCTGCGCTAGTACCATGTAGAAGTCAGTCACCAGAGCACGGGAAACGATTCACATGACATTCTGGGAAGCAGCCATATAGTAGGATTATGCAAGTATATATCCAGAAAGACTCTCTAATGCCCCCAGCTCTTCAGAGCTCAGTCATTGTGCACACCCTTCAGCATGGCCAACTCATCTCTTCCAGTAAAGGTACCTTTGCAGGCAGAGCCGAATAGAGGAGGGCAGAAGTCTATTAAGTCTCTTAAGTCTCCCTGGGCAGAGAAGAGTGGGGTAGAACACACAGTCCCTGTCTGATCCTAAACTGGTCCCCAAAGGACTGCTAGAAGGAGCATAATTGAGAGCAGTCCTTAGGCAGTTCAGTGTCATGCTGTTTTTGTTTGGTTTGGGGGTTTTTTTGTTTTTGAGGTGGGGGGTTAATAACTATCCTACCAAGCCCATAATCAGGGCACTAACTTAGAGCTGCCTTTCCCCAACAACAGTCTAGTGGGAGACCCTACCTCACAACTGGGTACTGTCACTTGAAACTAGCTCAGAACCCCATCAAAAAGGCCTGCCACATTTCAGGCCTAATCCTGAATCCTTTACACTATTCTGCTTGGGATGGCATGGCGTGTTTTTGGCACAATGCAATACCCGCTTCTCAAGTGCAAATAGTTCTGTACCACTATACAAGTGCAAGTACCAATATATAAGTTACATATTATATGGAAAACTCTGTGGCAGTGAACAAGGTATTAAGTGCTCTAATGATGACTAGGCTAGGGGAAGCGTGTCAATGAAAAGCTACTCAGCTATTTGCTATAGACTGAAGCTCCCTCTGCCGAAGCAAATGTGTAAAGCAGAAGTTAATTATCATCTGAGTCAAGTTCTTTTCTCAATGCAGTCACCGGACTGAAATTGAAGTGACAGAATAATCAAGCCCATCACAGGCTTCAAGAAACATAATGGAGCTATGCTCATGAAAAAAAATATAATGCAGTGTTCTGTGGAAGCTGTCCACATCCTTTCAATATTACTGTTGAGAGATGAGAGATTTGGGGCCATTAGTGCTGAATACCACAAGTTCTTTTTTTCACAAGTGTAATAACACAGGGTATCACTCATCATTTGTAGAAAATACTTATTAAAAGGGACAAGTGGTAAGTTACACATGAATTGCTATCATATGGTATAACATAAATTCAAAATACTTACAGCATCAGCCTGCATTTTGCTTTCAGTCATGAAACCGCATTGATTTACAGATGTAAGTGAGGGGAAAATGTAGTGAACAAAAATCTCCTTGCATTAGCCCATGTTAAAATTTCACAGCCCAGGCCATTTTCCATTGGCTTTATTGGATTCTGAGTATTTTGGTAATTCAACAGCTGAGAAGCATGATGATCTTATTTCAGTTGCAAGCATCCCATTTCCCACTACTCTCTGCAACCAGGGGAGGATCACATTGAAAACAAACTGACATTGTTAACAGGTACTCCTGAAGTGGGGAGGTTTACCACTTTCTCTAAATCCTTCCAGGTAAAATGGAAAGCTAGAAAGAGAATGAAAACTCAGTATAACCTTTTGAACTGAAAAAAGAAATTTGCTTTCACAAACCCCTGTATCAGATAAAGCCTTATAATGCTTGCTAGGGAAGAGCAAAGAGATACACACTCCTGATGGGACACCTCAACTATTATTATACCCTTCAGGGCTAGGGACAGAAGTTACACATAAACCAGTTTAAGTCATTAGAAACTGGTTTAAACCTGTAACAAAATAGAAGTTCAGTGCACATAAATGAGTTTCAAAGTGGCTGAAAATGGTTTAAGATAAAACCTGGTTGAATGTAGTATCAGACTTAACTGATTTGGGTCAAACCAGTTTATGGAACTTCTGTCCTAGACACCTTCCTGGTTCAGGTTAAACCAGAGTCCCCCAGCATCCCAGCATGTTTTCCAGCCCTGGGCTGGGCTGTACTGTCTACTCCAGCAGAGAAGGGGGGGGGGGGCAGGGACTGCCCCCCAAGGCAAACCCCAGCTTGGGTCTGGGGTCAGGAAGGGGTGTTAAACCCCCTTTCCCTTGAGTAGAGAGCTGCCTTGTCCTGCTAAACTTACTGAAACTGAGTGCTGGCTGCAACTGTGGACTACAAATCCCAGAAGCACCTGAAAGCAGGAAGAAGTGACAAGCAACCCTGCAGAGTCCTGTTGTTGTAATTCTGCACTGCAAATCCCAGAGACCTTGAGGGCAGCAGGAAGAGGAAGGGAACACACAGCACATGCTGAAGGTATGTGGCTGCGTTTCCTGAATCAAAAGTGAATGTGTGCCCAGTTGTTTCTCAGTTCCCTCTGCAGCTTAGACTGACTTGCAAAGACTGAATCGATTCAGCCTCCGGCTTTTTGATCGTCTGTACTTAGCCCAGGAGTTACACTGTGTTAGATCAGCTGGCTATGGTGCATTATGTTGAATAGCATTCTTCCTACCTGAAAGCCAAACTCTTTGAATAAAAGGCAAATCAGAGATCCTCAAAGAGAAGCTGCAGCAGATATCTCCATCTCTACTGCAATTTCCAATACTCTTTGCCTATTATTTACGATACTTTTATCAGACTAAAAGGGCTAACCACTTCTGTGTCTACTTACTTATGATCCTCAACTTATGGGTTTAAGTTCTCCAGAAAGACCTAACCTGAAAACAGATGTTTGCACTTCTATTTTCATTATGTACTGATTTTTTATTATAGGACAGGAAATGGTATCTCTTCTCATACTTCAAGGACAGCCAGACTGGTTCAGTAAAAGAGTAAAAGCAGTTCTCTAAAATCTGACGCATTTTCCATTATTTCAACAATAATGGGAGGGCCAGGGGAAAACAGTGAGGAGGTTGTCCCCACATCTTTTCACATGTAGATTGTATTTTATTTCAAGATCATGGAGGCCAGATGTTGATCACATGCAAGAGGACAATAAGAAGTTATTTTGCTTTTGTGCATAGCTTGGAATAAGGGATTCTTTGCATTATTACAGAACTTTGCTGTATCATGTACTGACTGCAGTTAAAAGCAGCAGTCAAATTTTAATGGGGATGTGCACTTTTTGTAAATACAGATGCAGTGATGTTTTGTTCCCTAGTAAATAAACGAATAGCAAAAATTCCTTAATGCCATAAGAAGCATAAACTCGCACTACCTTCAATGAGATTAGGATGTTAACCCTTTATTTTCCAAATCACTTTGTAAAAAAATCAGTGATTGCTGCTTTGCAGCAGATTACCAGCTCCAATCTCAGCTCGTAATATCATAGACCTTTTTTCATCCCTGATATCTCAGGGAAAACCCAATTTTTGTGGCCCAGCAAAGAAAATGTTTAAAATATCCTAAATACTTTCTTTGATGCTAGTCTAGCTCCTCCTAACACCACAAGTCTCTTCTATCCTCTCTCTGGGACCATCAGGGTCTCAGGAACATAGTTACATCCCATCTGTCTCCAGGATGGTTTCAATCATGCAATCTTCTTCGTCTTTATTCATATGGCTGATGTAGATACAGAACAGTAACTATAATTTTATATTTAGGTGGCTGAACCAGACAATTGCACCAGGAGCAGCAGAGTATATTGCTGTGATACCTCCTTCATATTTGTGGATCAGGCTTTGAGTCATTATATGTTCCGTGGTCTGCTCTGGGTAACCACAGTTGCTCACAGGAGAGTTTTTAATTTTTCATTTGTGCATCAAGTATCCGCATCTCCCACGGTTTGTGCAGAGATGATTTAGAGTTGCCCAAGACCGTCACAGGAGATCAAAGCCAGGGACCTTCTGTGTTCATGCAATAGAAGAACAGAAAGAATACTAGATTATTAAGCAGTCACATAGCAGACATAACAAAAAAATAGTTGGGAGGTTTTTAACATTAAATTATTTTGAAACCTTCAGAATAACTGAAAGAAAACCCAGTCTGTTTGCAAATATTTTGTGAAAAAGACCAAATTCATTCAATAAACTGCTTGTCACAACTTGTTTGCTCATCTCTAGTGGGCTGAGTGGGCCTAAGGTCCGTTCCGATAAAAATGGCTCAACAGAAGATATTTATTATACTGTTTCTAAAATATCTGTGACTTGAGATAATGTTATAACATGGAGAAAAAATGTCCTTGATCCCAGTTTAGTTTATGCACTGATCAAGAGGACTGAAATCCTGAGAGACCAAATAAGCACAATTCATTTGCCTAATGCAAAAGCATGTTAAGAGGTGAGTTAATCAAGATTTATAGGTATCTATATGTACAGACAAATTCCAGGAGTAGAAAGATTCTTAATCTGGTTGACAGGTATAACAAGATCCAATTGCTAGTTGCTGAAGCTAGACGAAGTCAGGCTAGATGTAAGGGTGAGTTTGTTCATAGTGATGGTAATTAACTTTGGGAAATTTTACCCATGGATATGGTGGATAATCTATCTCTTGCACTCTTTAAATTGACCGACTTTAAAGAGATGCTACAAGTTATGGGCCTGATGTAGGAACCAGAGGGTGAAATTCTGTGTCCTCTGTTATACTCGAGATCACAGGAGGTGATCATTATGGCATGTTCCAACCTGGCATAAGCTAAATCACAGGTCCATAGATTTTATCTTAACCAGTGCAATTGGAGGTGCTAATTCATGTAACTGCCTCATCCTTTTTGAAAATCATGAAACTATTATTTTCAATGCTATATTGCGCTAGTGAATTTTACATCCAGTTTATGTTGCACTAAAAAAGATGACACCACTGTAGCAGAAATAAAAAAGACAAATATACTTAAAATGTCTATGATATTTTATCTTCACTATAAAGAGGAATAGACCCAAGTCTGATTCAAGGAGATGTCAACAAGGAGTAATTTTTCCACTAGCCAGTAATGCTTGTTTAGAAATGGTCTATTTTGTAACCTGTCAAGAGCCTATTCTAGGCTCAGATCAGTCCTCGGCTAGAAGTCAGCTGTTTGAGAGAGAGACCATTGTCCTTTGCAACAGAACTCATTAGAGACTCTGACAGGGAGCCTAAATGAGACTGGCAATGACAGGCTCTGACACAAAGCGATCTGCAGAGAGCCCTGCCTCAGTGAGCAGCTTGGATTGAAACCAAAAGCCTTTTTGCTGCCACAACCTTGCAGGGCCTGACAGAATAATATTTCATTTTGTTCTATTATCTTAACCCCCAAAGGAGGCGCAAATAAAATGCATTAAAGTAGGGGTTTGGTGTGAGCATAGCTGGTCAGTTGTGAGGTGCAAAAAATGTGGATGGCTGATCTAGGAGCTCCCCCAGACAGACCTTTGTCAAAGAACCTTTCATTCGATGCCCTGCTTCTCCCTCCGTGACCCCCTCTCAACTCTGTCCATGCAGTTCAGTGCTTATCTGTAGTGGCAGTCACTGCTACTCCATTCTTCACCTCTGTATTTACTTGCAACCCACCCTGCCTTTCCAGGCTTCGGCACATTGGTGATAACAGTGAATCAGTAAGTTCATCTGTTTTTAAGGCCAGAAGGGACAGTTAGGATCCCCATGCCTGACTTCCTGCATCACATACGCCAATAACTTCTGTGTTACCTTGATTTTTTAATAGCAATGATTGTCAGTTAATGAAGTACTAAATCTGAGGCCTTTCAGAAGTCTGTTACGTTGATATAGACAGACAAGGTTCTTTGGGTAAATCTAATGTCTTTTATTAGACTTTTATCATCCAACATTTAATTCATCAAAAAAAAGATGCCCAATTTGTTTTAGGTGATATATTTTGCATGATTATTACTAGTATTCATTATGCTGTCATACATTAACTAATTTAGATCTAGATATTTCAGTGATGTAGATGATGAATACCCTGATGAAATTCCAGTTGTGTAATGCTCAGAGCAGGGACTGAACGCAGGGCTCTAGTAGTGAAAAACTATTTAACTAATCAAACATCAACCACTGTCTCAGAGTTTTATAATACTTAAATCCAACTTAAAGTACATTTTGAAAGCAGCCGTACATCTTTTTTTAACTTCTAAGTGTTAGTATTAAACAAGTACTAGTTATTCAGGCTTCAGGTATTTCACCTGGGCTCATCTTTCTCCTTGCTATAGCTTCAAGTGATTTCCTTGTGACTGGATGCAAGTGTTGCACTAGGAGCCAGCACTCCTTTGCTTGCTGCTGGTGCACTTCCAAATCTGCTCGTCACCACCCAATGTTTGATGATATGAAGCTCACTGGGTGGAGCACCTAGCATACTAATTGGTTTCCATCCTTTCATTAAGCATCACTATTTTAAGGATTAGGGCTCAATAATGCATGTACACTCCACTCCCTCCAGAGTTGGGATACATGTATCCCTCCCACCCCTCTTACAATCAGTGAAGTACAGAGAAACCCTTACAGAGCTTCTTATAATGAGCTTCTTGTGAAATCTGAGGAAGGTGAACTTCAAAAGGCCATTTTATAAAATAGATGTTTGCAATGGATATTGTGTAGCGATTTCATGATTTCAGAGATGAATATGTAGTCCTGTCTCTTCATATGTTTGTGGAAGTCACTAAACTACCAACTTCTGGAACCAGCTTCCAAGAGAAGTGGTGCTGGCTCCTACCCTGGGGGTCTTTAAGAGGAGGCTAGATGTACACCCTGCTGGGGTCGTTTGACCCCAGTACTCTTACCTGCCATGGCAGGGGGTCAGACTAGATGATCTACTCAGGTCCCTTCTGACCCTAGAAACTATGAAACTATGAAACCATCCATGGGCAGCCTTTATCCCCACAATAGATTCATCCTGGATTCTCTGTCTCATCAGTCTTCCATACCTGCACTGAAACCACAAATTTCCTTCATGGAAGCTGCTAAACAGCCTCTGTCTGGAAACAAAATTTTGGTCATTAGCATGGGTGTATGAAAAGTACAAGAGACAGGTAGGGACCTCCTTTAAATAAGCATGAGCTATGAATAGTCTTGCATTAAACCTTACATTCTTGAGCCTTGCAATCCCGACATGGGATACCGAGCAGAAAACTATTGGAGCATGACAAGACAATGGCAAGAAACTGATAAAAACATGAGTCTCCTTTTGTATCTGTCTTTCAGACGAGATGGGATAATTAAGAGAAAAATCTCTTACTCTATATTCTATGAAGCAGTAAAACAGATGCTGAGAGTAAATGATTATTGGATATGAATGATTATGATATTTAAACTGTTGCAAAAGCTGTGATTTTGCTCAAGTGCTGTGATGCCAGAAAAACTGCTGCTGTATACAGTGCACTGGAGGCCTGTGATTATTTCTTTTCACAATAAAATTGGGAAAGTGTTGCACAGCCTGAACCACAAAGGGAACATTGAGCATAAGATACTGGACTTGTATAAAGCAACTGATCAACCAGGATACAGTGATAGTCTACCACACTTATGCCATGTTTTACATAAGGATCCCAAAAGTATTTCCCAAAAGTATTTCACCATTTTACATATATGGTGACTGAGGCTCAAAGAGGTGAAGTGATTTGCTAAGGTGCCTTGAGTCCATGAAAGATCTGTGAAAAGAACCCAGAATTGATTGTTTTTTACTGGACAAGGCATTGTCTGACTGTTGGTGAACCAATCTAATATGATGATTGTTTGCAGTTGGATCTTTAGAGAAAGAGGGTGCTTAGCATCTGAAGAAAGGCTTAAGTGGAGAGGGCAGAAAGTTTGTTGTCTATGCATGAGTGGGATGCGGTAGGCTGACGTATGTATGGTTGTCTTGAAAAATCTCCATGCTGCCACGGGAGTGCACTCTGCTTAATTGCAGAACCAGAACAAAGAGCAGTTTGCAATCTATCTGCATGTTCTGTCCCCATTGGTAATATAAGGAGAGCTACAATGGATCATGAACAGATTTTGGGACCCAAGGCTTATGTGATATCTCACATATATAATAATCTAGTTCTCTGCTTATTCCTTAGGCAGCACTAAATAATAAGCACCTAATTATTATTATGATTACACTTGGCATTTTTAATAATGATAATTGGAGGATGTCGATGGCCTCTTTTTAGGATCTTATATCTGGCCTGAAGTTCCCATCATTAAGTGCTGACTGAGGAAAGAATTACATAGCGAGAACAGGGTTTATTTTCCACTTCCCAGATGCTTGCCAGGCTCAAGGATGAATGCTGACGATGTCCCCATAGTGGGGAGGCAGATCCTTCTCCCAATATATACATATATATATATATATATATATACCTCAGTGACTCACCATAGGTTTTCATCATAGCACATTCAGGCTACTGGAGAAGCTAATGAAACAGAGCAAGTTTTCTTTGATCATCCATTTAAAGCTATCTAATGTCTGGTTGCATAACTATGGGGCGTGAGCGGGGTATCAGCCCCAGGTACCAGCTTACGAGGGGCACAAAAATAGCAGTCATTGCCAGCCTGCTGCTACTGGCCCCCCTGGCCCAGCCACTGCCACTGCAACGGTCCTGTGCACTTCTACCACTACCCACAGCATAAAACTGTCTGGCTATGCCTCTGCTTATACCTAACATTGCCATAACATGTTCTGAACAAAACCTGGCCATTTAAAGAGGCAGTGTGGACTTGTGTTTAGGGGTCACCAGATGTCACTGTT
>NW_017729000.1:21512195-21514900 GCF_001723915.1 Gavialis gangeticus
GTTTAGGGGTCACCAGATGTCACTGTTTGCTGAGTGATCTCAGGAAAACACTGTCCTCCCCAGCTTTTCCAGCTCTCCAGATGAAGTTATTTAACATCTATGATTAAATGGCCCTGTGATACATATGTTCTGGATGCCTTATCTGCAATTTTGTTGCAAGATGCATCAGAGAGAGGGGAAATCAAGGGACCCAGCCAAGTCTTTGGTGAAGTTTCCTGTGCTGTTAATGCAAAATATTAAACTGAGTTACCCTTGGAAAAATATAGGGGAATTGAAATTGCTGTGGTGTGGAGATTGGTTTGAATTTCAGAACAAGTTTCACAAATTTAGGTCTGAATTCAGCAAAGCATTAAGCATATGCAGTTGCCCAATGCGCACCCTAGTCAGCAAAGGACATAGGCTAGGTTAATTTGAGTTTAATGGGATTTAAACACATGCATAACTCTAGGCACCTGGTTAAGTGCTTTGCTAAATAGATCTGGTTGCCAAATTGAAGCTGGAGAGATTACTGTACTCTGGAAGACCATGAAGCTCACCTCACACTCTTATTTAATCATATTTTTGCAGGGGGAAGAGAAGCCAAGTCCAGCACTTTCCCACATGAATCTCCAAGTGAGTGATTAGGAATGCAGCACAGAGATGTCTGTGCTATAACCATATTGAAGGAAGGACTGTATTTTGCCTATCTGGAAGCATCAGGGTTGGAAGCAGCATCTCAGTGCTTCAGTCTTCACACAGTTTAGATCCAGCCCTGCCTGGCTCTGTCCAAGGCTAATTTATTCGTACTGATTAAGAGTTTAGGGTTAACTCCACTAGAGGACACTGTTGTTAAATATATGTGGGGATTTGTAAGAGTGCAGTCTACATAGAACATTCTCCTGGCTATGTAGGAAATGATCTTAAATCAGATTACGGCTCTTTTTCCCCCACCTTCTGCTGAAAACCAGAATAGATTATTCCAGAATCAAGCAAACATCCTACCTTTTGTAAAAAGCAGAAGGGAGAGGCAGATGCCAGGTATTCAAAACCATTCTTATTTCTGGAGGTGCAGCATGTCTGACACTGTACAAAGACAATGGAAAGACATAGTCCCTTGCCCAAGAAATGTACAGAAAATGCAGACACACGTAAATACAAGTTAAAGAAAGGATAGTCTCTATGACCACTGGAAAACTGAGCTGACATGTTAAAATCATTCCTTGGAAGATCTTACTGATAGCAATATTCTCACATGGCAATGATACAGCAGAAACAGGCAGTCGGTTCTGACCTCATACTTCTTTTCAGTCACTGATCTTTATGATTCCAGAATATAAGGAATAGTAAAAACCAGAATGAATTGCTTTCATAAATACCCTAAAGAATGCAGGGCGCTGCGCAGCAGAGAAATATGATTTAACTATAATAAAATCAGAATTAAATAACACTCATTAAAATTTGTTGGATGCTTTCAAGGTTCTGGAGAGGAAATATTCTCCCAGAAAAACCGGAGTCCAGGAGGCAGTTTGTTCTCTTCTATGCCGGCTATTGCCTCCTCCTGAACAGATCAGGCAAATCTGCTGGTATATTATGACTGGAGGAAAATTCCCCAGAGTAACTGTGCTTCATTGGAGAAACAGGTTTTCAGTGAACGAAATATTCTGCAAGAAAATGTTTGCTTTCCATGGGAAATCTTGACATTTCAGCAAAAAAAAGAACCAAACAACACCCCCTCCCCACACCCCCGTAGTTTCAGTCGAAAACTGAAAAGTTTTAAGTTGTGGATGAAAATGTTCCATTTGTTGGGGGGGTTTTTAACATCTCTCTCTCTTTCTGTTTGTGTATGTGTTCATTGAAATGTGCTGTGGTGGATAAAGCCCATTTTCTGCCTTGCTACAGTCCACAAGTCCCTTCCCCTGGAAGAACAACTGAAGGTCACTTAATAGGTATGTGTGGGGTTGGTTTCATGCTAAATTTATCCCCCCACCTCTCACCCCAATTCTGTTGTACACATTTGGCTAGAAACTATGCAAGTTGAATTAAGAAGAGTTGTTCAGTTCAGGTTTCTATGGTGCAGGACACTTTAAATGAATAATCTTCCTCCACAAGTCACAGGATGCCAAGCACTGATGCTAAGACCACAGTTATATGCAGGGGTCAAACATAAAGCAGATTCTGTGTTGCATGTATTTACAGACATCTTCAGACAAATGCTTCTGAGACATGGGGGATCTGCCCAATATATTATGTGCTTTGACTCAGAAGCCCAATGATGACAATTTTAATGCCTTTTTTATCTATCTCACTGCCGATCAAAGCATGTACAACAGAAGAGGGATGATATTGTTATGAGATTTTCCACAATCTGCAAAAAGTGACACGTGTGCCTCTGTTCCAGATAAAGGCAATAACCTGGATCTGATTTCAGGCAGGTTCATGGAAGCCAGTAAGCAATACATTAGTGTTGACTGCACAAACAAATTCAGAACCGCTTCATTCCTCAGTTTTCAGGGTTTGTAATGCTGAGAATAGCCGGCGGCTCCTTTGCAGTCACTGTGGAAATGTTCACAGATGAGAAATCTTTACTAACCGGCTCAGACAATTTGATGGAATAATCTACACCATGGACTTCGGTTTCCCATCAAGTGCTGATGAAATCACTCCCTCTTGTCAAGCAGCCTTTTCTGCCAGTTAGCTCAAGATATTGCTTCTCGCCCAAAACCTCA
>NW_017729000.1:21514911-21516546 GCF_001723915.1 Gavialis gangeticus
CCAGTTAGCTCAAGATATTGCTTCTCGCCCAAAACCTCACTCCAATCCCAATAAGCATTTTAATTAACAAAAGAAAATCCTAAATGTGAATTGAAACTTAATCTGCAATTGCACAACACACATCCCAGCTGTGCTGCTTACCACTAGAGGGCAATAGAGATGCACATGCCAGCCTTGATATCTCCCTGTAGGTATGATTCTCATTGGCAAGGGTGAAAGATGAACTCTGAGGCCCATTTCAGCCAAATCTCTGATTTGGAAAATCAGCATGGCAATACCCACACAGGGCTGACATCATTTGTGGCTGAAGTCCTTGGAATACACTTTTGCTGCAAGAATAAGATTTTCAAAGGAAAAACAAAAACGCTCTGTGCTTAGCAAGGATAGGACATTTTATAAACAGTGCAATGGAGGTCAGGCAGTCGATTACTTAGACAGTATGCCAAGACTGTCTACTACTCTGTACAGTGCTTAGCAAAACAGGGCTAGATCTTGCTTGGTTCTTGAGCATGACTAATAAATAGGAATTTATAAATAATAAGTAGATGATCAACAAACCTTCCGGTCTGTCTTTAAGGAAACAGGGATTTGTTTCTGGCAAAACCTTCCATCATATTCTCCGGGTATCTTTATTTAAATCTTTGGTTAAAGTGGCAGGCACCCTAGTGGAATGAAGTGTTCTCAGAGGAGGAACTATAAGACCTTATTCAGCTCATCTAGCCATGTGAGACCTGCCCCTCGCCTCCCAGCGTGAACAATCATAGCTATTACTTGACTGATAGAATTTTGATGGACTCATCTGCCTATGTGTGTTCTCCGGATCCTCGTCCAGCATGAACTAGCTATGTGCTGTGATCAACATGCCTGCCTGCTGGCTTTTTGCAGGCAGAAGAAATCCTACAATAATTTTCCATTCATTTCCACTGGCATGAAAATTAGGATTCATTGAGGCTCTTTCCATGTCCTTTCTTTGTTTTTTGTGAATATTTTAACCAAAGAATTTTGGAAGGAAGAACAGCATGTTTTAATTGAAAAGTAGAGAATTAAGTGTTTGGATTGTAGTTTCATGATTTAAGGAACTACTCTCACCCGGTCATGGAACAGCACCACTACCCTGTGCCCGATGTGTCCATGAACCAACACAGCTTGACATTCACAGTGCTGAATATAGAGACTTGCATTTTGAGGGCAAACAAGTATGGTCCATAGCCTCTGCTGCATTAGGTCCATTTTGCAATATGTTTCAGACAGAAAGCAGGCCCATAGCCAACATATGCAGCCTGAAGAGGACCATCCTGGCAGAGGAAATCCTCCAGACACTGAGTTGTCATGATGGATCCTATGGCATTGCTTTCTCTGCTGGCTTTGCCAAGAACTGAATGATTATTTCTTATATCCCAGTGATTCTAGAGCTGCTGTAGTAGCTCCTTGGAGCCCAGGGCAGATTTAGGGGAGGGGTAGGCTACAGGGGGAATGCACTGGTGCACTTGCACCCCACTCTGATTCCTAGTCCATCCCAAGTTTAAAGCCAACAGCCTGGCAGTGGCAGGGGCATTTCTATTCAGGCAGCTGAAAATGAGTGAGTTGACTTCATTGGCTTATTCATGGCTTCATTTGCTTAATTTCTTCTAAATC
>NW_017729000.1:21521546-21526581 GCF_001723915.1 Gavialis gangeticus
TGCACTGGTGCACTTGCACCCCACTCTGATTCCTAGTCCATCCCAAGTTTAAAGCCAACAGCCTGGCAGTGGCAGGGGCATTTCTATTCAGGCAGCTGAAAATGAGTGAGTTGACTTCATTGGCTTATTCATGGCTTCATTTGCTTAATTTCTTCTAAATCCTTCATTCCACAGGTGTTAATGACCCTCTTTCTTTTTAAATGGTCTCTATATTCTTCCTTCTGCAATGCTACTGTCTGTTCACTGCTCCTAGTCAAGTAGCTCCCATTTCACAGCTCTGCAGACTGTTTTTTAACTCTAGCTAAAAGTGTTAACTCGTGTAGAAATATGAACCCAGATCAGCATTAGCTCAGGTATGGAAATAATTTTCAATGAAGCACTAGGGGCACTGTCCCGGTTCTGAAGAAGGCTTAATTTTGTTTTCTGAATCTGAAAAAGCAATATACATTTAACCATAATGACTCCAGGATTTATAAAGCAATACTCTTGGATTATTTTGCCCAGTTTATTGTCTTTTTATATGACATATATAATATAGCAAATTAGTGCACATTCCAATATTTTTTGTTTCAATCTTAACTTGAATTATAGAACCCCAAGCCTCTACTTAATAGCGAAGCTTCTAGTTTTTTTTTAACTGAAGAAAAATGTGTGCTGTGTTATACAACTCATCACACCACCTGGACCCCCTCTTTTCAAGCAGGATCCACCCCTGCTTGAAGCTAATGCAATTTCAAGTAGGTCTCCAGCTGGACTAGTCTAAAGTTAGGGGCCAGCACTCATGCTGCTGGCCTAGAATCCAGAGAACAAAAAAGACTTAGAGCCAAATGCACAGCTCTTCACCCCTTGAATTGTGTTGTGCTTTACCGGGGCCACTGGAATACGCAGCCAGGTAAAGAGATCTGCAAGCACTCTACCCCACTCTGTGGTCAAATTAGGCTTCACAAGCTAAGTAGCATAAATTCTGGTCAGGACTTGCATGGTTTCCTACAGCCAAGCAAGGCCCCTCACCAAGTGTTGGTGATATCTGTCCCGGAGTCTGTTCTACATAGGGACATTCAGTAGGGAAGTTAAGGCAAATGGACTACAGCTGTGAAGTGAAACCACGTAACTTAAAAGGTATTAAATCCTTGTGCAGATTGTAATGCACCTTATAAGCCACAGCAAATGAAGGCAACTTTACTGCTGAGTGAGGGTGTGCAGGCCAGGTTTCAATGTGCCTTCATTTCATGCTTCTAGTGAATTTGTCAAAACTTTCCTGATAATCCCTGTTTAGAAAGGTTCTGGGTCTTTCCTGGCTAATTTCCTAGTATGGTGCTAAGAGGTGCTGCGCAGTAGAAGTGTTGTCATGCCACAGGGATAGAAAGCTGACAGTATGTGTCACTTCCCACCGGAGAACACCTAATTACCTCCAGTGTCTCAGTCAAACTCCAAGCAGGATAATTACAAGCTACCTAATTTCCCCCTGTTGTTTCATTTGGGCATGGTATTCGTCACCTCTTCTCCACAGTTACATAGAGTGGCTACACACTGACAGCTGTATTTCATTCCACAAATGGCTGCTTTGAAGTGACTACGAAAGTGGTTCTGGGATACAGAAACATGTACTCTGTACAGTGCTTTGGGATCATTGGTATTCTATTATTTTCAACTTAAAAATCCATTCTACTACAGCATATGTCGCTGATGTGTCAGTATGTGGAAAAAAATCCCCCTTAAATGGGCAATTCCCTTTAAAAACAGAACATGTCCCCATCAGCAGGAAATGAATGTTCTACATTAAAATGTCTTGCAGGCTACATAGGTACAGGAAGCCTATGCCCATGCCATGTGCTGTGTTCTGGGCTGTCCTGTATAGGACTGCGAACAGGGCTGTCGTGTATTGCAGAACACAGACAGGAGTTACATGCAGTCCACACGCCTGATCAGTTCAACAAACAGAGGGAATTGAGTTTCCAAGAGCACTCAAAGCACACTTAAGAGACACCAGGCTTTCACTAGTTTTGATCCTGGGAGATGCAAAGGAGCCATAAAGCTGCTTCTAATAAGGGAATATATTTTGGAAGATTGAGTGGGGTCCTTTGCCCTTTTGAACCTGCTGTCCCATTTCTTATAAATTGTTTCTCCATCACCAGATGAAGCCTTTTGACTCTGGTTGCTTAACCAACTCACAATTTATGAGGCTTTCCAACCACTTTGGACAAAGAATATTAAAAAAGAAAGGAGGCTGCAATCCCCTGTGAACCGTGAGCCACCAAAGTGAACTCATTTTGTACTCTGTGTGTGTGTGGAAGTACATAAATAATATATAGAATTATATACACCTAACTGGACACAAGACTGTAATTCCTTGGAGAGGTTCTATGGCTACCTTAAAGCACTAGACCAAAGCAATCCGTCTACTCAAAGAAATAGGGTTTTCAGTGTTACTGTTTCAAATTCTTTGGATGCAATGTGCTGCTGTCTGTGCATGCGGTAATTACAGATAATATGCAAAGTGATAAATAGAGCCAAGTTTCAGATCAGTTGCCATGTGTTGCCTCCCCCTTCTCTCTGGCCTGTTATATTTCTTTGTTTTCACACACCTGTTCAAGACGGCATAGATTTCCAAGGAACTACCCAGAAGCAGCTGCAGACAGAGGGTAGATAATTCAATCTGGATCACGATAGAAGCCTCAGTTCCTAATGTCCTTTGCTTGGAAGGCCATTTACCTTAAAATCCCTGCAGCTGAGCCCTCCCATTCTATCTAGGTTCTAGGTGGGATCCCCAGGAGTTTAATGTCTCTCAGAATCAGATCTTTGTGAACCAGAATTTCACCCACAAGAACCACCGAGTAGTGTGTGCTAAGAGGCACACTGATTCCTGAATAGTTTTCTGTACTGTTTCTGCACACTTTTTCCTCCAACTACGTTCAGGTCTTTCGCGCCGTATATTTTCCATAGCAAATACAGTGATCCAAGGGTACTTGTTTGCCTGAAATGTTACCTTAGATATCACAAAAGCAGTAAGCACATACTGAATGTCCCTTTAAGGAATCTGAGTGGATACCTTAGAATATACTGCAAAGTATGTTTATATAATAAAGTTATGTAACTGTGGCCTATGGAAAATTTTTCAGGGCCCTTTCCTCAAAGCAGTCAGCACTGACTACATCCAAAGATGGAAGCATCCTTCCAGGCTCCCTTTACTAAAAAGCAACTTGTTGACCTTCACCTCTGAAAACTGGATGTACCCATAACTCTAATCAAGTCAGTGGCCTTATGCCACCTGGGAATGTGTCTGTGGACAGTTTCTTCTCCCCATTTTCTCTATTGCTGTTGGTGGTTGGCCCTGTTAGCTGGGATACAAATTATAAGGGTCATCATGCTTCAGAGAAAAGCATATTCAGTAGTTGGGATTGAGAAGAACTCCCCAGTCCTGTTGTGGAGTATCATGGGAGCTCTCCTTGCTCTTTCTCCAGGACTCCAATTCCCCAAGCTTTCTATTCTGAGACTCAGTCATAAAGAAAAAAGATGTTGCCAACTCTGTTCCCAAACCAGCCTCCTTTGAAAATGTGCTTCTCAAAATATGTCATTCTGCAGACAACCACCGAGGTCCAGTAGTGATCCTTAGACCAGTGCTTCTCAAACTAGTCTGGGGCATCAGGTGCTGATCAGGATCAAAGAGAGTTGGCTGAATCAGAGGGACCTTATGACCTGTGTAATATATGAGTAAATGCTGGCCATATACTCATATATGCCTGGCATATGCACAAAGAACATAACCTACCAATGAATATGTGTATGCAGTCTAGCTGACCAATGAACTCTGATCGTTCCAAGGATTGGTTACTTGTGGTAAATGTCCCGGGTGTGGAGAGCAACCACAGGTGTGGAGCAGAGATGCCTCCTGCACCTTGCCAGAGTAAGTCATGGGGTTTTCTCTGAACAGTGTCTGATACGTGTGACCAGAAATAAGATCCAATCCTGCCTCCTCAGGCAGTGTTGTACACCCAGTATGTGCACATGTTCCAGTGCTCTCCCCCAGCACATGACAGCTCCGGTAACTGGATTTGTCTTTTCCTCTCACAGCGCGTGGCTTTCTGTAGACATGTTTTCCTTGGGCTGTTTTGAATGTCACTGTGATAGGAGACGATGTGCATTTTGAGAGTTTAGCAGACTCAAAAAGTTAGTTCGTGCATCCCTCGGAGGGATGGGTCCCACACCCAAACTTTATTCTGAAACATTCTGGCAGTTTGGGCTCTTCGGATTCCAGGCATGTATTTTGCTGTGTGGAACACGTACTATTCCCCTTAGTCAATCTTTTTTCAACCCTGTTGCTTCAATCCTTTTCTCTAAGACCACAATATTTTCCCTTCACATCCCATTGAAGGCACTTATATGTCTCTGTCAACCATGCAAGAGCCAATAATTTCTTAAGGTGATATCTTTTATTGAACTAACTATGTAGTTGAGATAAAGTTAGACAAGATTTCAAATGCAAGACATTCTTCCTCATTCTTTATCCCAATTACATAGTTGGTCCAATAAAAGATATCACCCTAAGAAATTCTTGCCTTTCACATAATTTCTGGAACATCACAACTAAATCGCCACTCTTACACCATTTTAACCATAGCATCTAAGCAGCTTTAACCTAATTTGCTTCCCACCTGTCAATGAAAATGTCCCACAACTTCCCTGACAGCACTCTCTCTCCCCTCTCCATCACGATTTGGAACAGCAAGTTGTAGGAACTAAAGTATCTCTTTGCAAATCTATCTCTATTGCCTGGTTTCAGTGGCTGCCAGTAGCTGACCAAGTTTAGCTATCCACCTGTTTTAAGGCTTCCCCAGAGCCTACTAAACTAGTGGTTCTCAACCTTTTTTGTACAAGGACACATTTGTAAACAGTGATGGACAGTCCTGACCCACAGCCCCCTGGCCCTGCTGGTACCCTTCACTCCTGACCCCCACTTCAGGTAGTTGAAGACTCCTATTAAATCTCCCCTTAGTCTTCTTTTGTCTAGACTAAATAAGCCCAGTTCCCTCAGTCT
>NW_017729000.1:21531581-21533357 GCF_001723915.1 Gavialis gangeticus
ACTCCTGACCCCCACCCCCCAGCCCTGCTGGTGCCCCTCACTCCCAGCCCGCTGCTTCCTGCCCCCTGGCCGCAGTCCCCTTAGTGTGTGGGGCTGGGGGTGGGCGTGTGGGGCTGGGGGATTTGGGTCATGTGGGGCATGTGTCCCCCCAGATTTGTGTTGCAGCCTGGCCAGACCACCACAGGCAGAAGCCACCTCTCTGGCCCAGCAGGTGGGACCCATCACAGAAGGACAGACCAAGGCAGTGAGTCTAGTTGCTGCCAGTGCCACTGCCATGAACCCAGCGCCAGCTGCCATCAGCAATACAAGGAGTAACAGATGTGGGGGGGGGAACCCACACTGCCCTCACCTCCTCCTGCCACCAGCCATGTCCACACCAGGCCGTGAATCTACCCTGCCACCATGGCCCAGTTGCCAGCAACTAGTCTTACCACCCCACTCCACCCTCTTGCGCTGGGACCCACCTGCTGGGCCATGGAGGCAGCTCCTGCCTGTGCTGGTCCAGCCAGGCTGCAGCCCCATGCCTGCACAAATCTGGGGGGAGCACATGCCTCCTCAGACCCCACCCCCTCACCCCACACACCCACCACCAGCCTCATACACTTACCTGACTGCACAAATTGGGGGGGGGGGGCATGTGCTCCCCCTGCCTCCCCCGACACATTGCCTGTGTGCCCCTGGCTCTGATGCATCATCTATGCCCCCCACCCCAGCTTTACCTGCAGAGAGCAGTGGGATCTGCTCTCCATCCTGCCTGGCTGCCATGTGCATGTGTGTGTGTGCATGCATATGGCATGCCCTGGGTCCCACTCCCCACAGCCCCAAGTAGCCCCTTGCAGGCTGGAACTCTGCCAGCCTGCAAGAAGAAACCCATGCTTTCCTGCATTTTTCTGTGATTCACAATCCTTTCAAATATTCTTACAACCCACTTTTGGACTGCGACCAATGGATTGAGGAACACTGCACTATACTTCTGTCCTCCTTGGCAAAAAAAAAAAAGATTTTGGATTTCTCCAAGGACAAAGTCTTTTCTTCTGGGATCCTACAGGTGGATGTGTCCATTGTCCCACGTTATGTAACAGTGAAGTATCTGAATTAACACCTTGCCCCAGGACAATAGCAGCTAATTCAATTTAACTGACATGCAAGCGGCATGGGTGAACAACTCTTCCCACACCTGTTTTGAATGAAGTCATAGCCCAGGACATTCATATTTGGGATAAACCTGTCCTCTGTTTTTATCCCTGTGAATATAACCTATATATAACTGCTGAACATATTTCCAACTGCTTAGAAATGACTTCTTTGCCATATGGTAAAAACCCTGTCTTCACTATGGACCGCTCTGAAAAATCCTCTTTCATCCATCAGTCTAAACTTGTGTCTGGTTAGGGTGTCTTCTCAAGGGTCACTAAGGAACTGTGAGTAGTTCCCCTGCAAATGATATTCTTCTGGCATGGCTTTCTCCTCTTCTGGCACTGCCTTCCCCAGCCCACCAGCCAAGGAGCCTGCATCAAGCCATCAGTCTCCCAGCAAAATGTACCTTAATATGTGCACTGATTCTACCTGCTTCTTAACAGATTTTTTACCTACCTTATTCAGTTGCTTACAAAAGCACACTATATAAGCTAGCCATATGAAGAAACTTACAGCTTCCACATGAGATGTCTGTGTAAGATCTTGAAAATAAAGTAGGAAGACAGAATGCCAAACACAGAAGTACTGCTGCACACAGAATAGACACACTTAGAAACCACTATCAAGAAGAAAAGGTTG
>NW_017729000.1:21538357-21548374 GCF_001723915.1 Gavialis gangeticus
TGCCAAACACAGAAGTACTGCTGCACACAGAATAGACACACTTAGAAACCACTATCTAGAAGAAAAGGTTGTGATGGGTCAGCCATGTCAGGAGGATGGGAGAAGACCATATCCCCAAGAATATTTTATATAGTGAGATTCAAAGCAGGCCTAGAAAGCAGTGTCACCCTCTATGGTGGTACCATGATGCATGCAAAACTGACATGAAGTCATTCAATGTTAACATAGAAAGCTGGGAGGAGCGCACAGAATCCTGTCCAAACTGGAAGGAACATCTGGCACTAGGTGCAGCTCAACATGAATTGGCTTTGATCCAGAGAATAGAAGCAAAGCAAGAAGGAAGAAAGCTGTGTGCTGTAAATTTGAACTCCAGTTCAGACAACGTATGGATTTGTGAAACTTGTAACAAGTTGTATAGTGCTCGAATTGGTCTTGTCAGCCACAGACAGCTTCATCAGGCATCTGATTGGACCTCTCAGGTGTACACCATGATCCAGAGCAGAGATTCCCAAACTTTTTCTTATTGTGGATCCCCTTTCACATTGGCTAGCTGCCCATTGGCTAGCTGCCCTCGACCAGCTGCCCTCTACTAGCTGCCCATTGGCTAGATGCCCTCTACCAGCATACACATTATATTTTAACCCCTTAAATGCCAATTATTATTCTGGGTTCCACACTTTAGAAAGGATGTGAAGAAGCTTGAGAGAGTCCAAAGGAAAGCCGTGCGCATGATTAGAGGTCAATAGAGCAGGCCTTATGACGAGAGGCTGAGAGGCATGGGACTCTTCAGCCTAGAGAAGTGAAGGCTCAGGGGTGACTTGGTGGCAGCCTATAAGTATATAAGGGGTGCGTATCAGGATTTGAAGAACATCTGTTCACCAGGGCACCCCAAGGGAAGACAAGGTCTAATAGTCACAAACTGCTGGAAAACCATTTTAGACTGGACGTAAGGAAAAACTTCTTTACCGTCTGAGTCTCCAGAGTCTGGAACAGACTCCCCCCAAAAGTGGTGCAAGCACCAACTCTGGATACCTTTAAGAAATGCTTGGATGCTTATCTTGCTGGTGTCATTTGACCTCAACTGATGTACTGCCCCTTGGGCAGGGGACTGGACCCAATGATTGCGCGAGGTCCCTTCCAGCCCTAATGTCTATAAAATCTATTAAACCTATAATAATGAAAATTAAATTAGGCATTACACAATTTTTCCTGTATACCCTCCAGAGATTTTTTGCATACCCCTACAGTTTAGGATTCCCTGATCCAGGGGATCCATAGTTGACTACTACATAGCTTTATGCATCTCTGAATTAGTTTATAACATGCAACTCTGCCCTGTCTTCTTCCAAAACACTAACATTGAAACTTGCTGAGGCAGAAGCAGGACCATTAAGGCTACATTTACAACCTACTGTTTCTTTAGACCATGTATGATTTGAGCAGGAATCCCAAATGAAGCATTTACTCTTCAGTAGACATCCTCTTTGAATGAGCAGTGCTGATCCTCCGTTATCACCACTTATGCAGCATTCGTGCTACCTACCCCATTGTGCTGAGATGTGTGGCTTCTCACTGCCTTCCTAAGGAGGGCTAAAATGTGAATAGCACAAAGACTGAAATAAATGATAAGCCACTGAGCTCAGTGGGAACAGAGCAATAACCACTAAAAGATCAGTCATGTTACAATATCTGAGCAGTTCAACAGCTCACACCAGGCTATGATACATGTAATGTTGTTAGCCTCTGACTAAGCCCAGCAATATTTCCCAATACAGCATTTTCTCCTGTAATTAAGAAAAATGAGGTAGCAATAAGAAAAGAACAAAACATTGGAGGGAGGTGGCAGGGGGGAAAGCCAGGACTACTGTATAATACCCAAAGATACCCCTGCAAGCATATAGGTTAAATACTAGGGTACCAGTGCCCATGTTGTGAAGCAAACGTCCTTTTTTCTCTTTATTAACAAAGCCTAACTTGGCCAAGTTATATCCTACAACTTCAGAGGCAAGGCTCTGCCCCTGAATAAATAGGTGTGAGAAGTACATGCTTGCATATAAAAATGGCCCATGAATTTTTCTCCCTGGAGGCTTCAGCTTCATCAAGAGCAAAGCAGACTCCATGCTGGTAGCCTAGTTCAGGAAGGAAAAAAAAAAGCCAAAAAATAGCTCCCAAGGAATGTGTCCTATACCTGAATGCTGTGCTGCCCGTGAATTCTCCTCCCAGCCAGTGCTACACAATTCCAACAGTCTGAGGTCAGAGTTTCTTCTGTTTCTGTGTCCTAAGACAAATCTCTCCTTGAGAAACCACAGGTTCTTTCCCTCTTTGATGAACCTCTATCTCCTGCTGTAAAGCCTGTCAGAGAAGGAGGAAAAAATTGCAACAGCTCTCTGAAATAATTCGTTCACCAAAGAAAAAAGGTCTCTTGAAAACAGGTACCCAGAACAACATAAATAGAAGATAAGCAACAAAGTAGGAAAACATTTTTCTGGAGTATAAAATTCATGCTTATAAATAATAACTGTAAAATGAACTTTGGGCTACATTTGCAAAACAACCTCCAAAATTCCCCAAGGTCCCAGCAAGGACAAATCTGACTGTAATTTGCAATTGCAAATGCAGGTTTCATACCAACACTCCTCCCCATCAGCTCTACTCATGCAAAATGTGTTTACACAATTTTGGAAGCCAGGTTTCACCTTCATAATGTAGGATTTTGCTCAAGGAGGCCTTAATGTTGCTTTCTGGGTAAGTAAGGGATCCCTTTAGTCAAAAAGCAGAGATTTAACAAGAACATGAACTCTATTTAGTGAGCTTTTACCAATCACGCATGCAACAGATGAACCTGCACACACCAAGATCCTGTCCTAGCATGTGCTGGGCTCATTGCAAAAATAAAGGAGACAGGTTATCTAGGGAGCAGTCATTTTCCGGTTGATAGACAGTTCTTAAGGATGTTTGAAAGGGATACTTTCAAAGTAGAACACAAGGTGAAAGGAAAAATTTTCTGCCCTTTTGTCAGATTAATACATATATGTGGGAGGCAGATAGTGCAGTTTTAATACATGAAGGCATATCTGCCCTCTCCACCAAGCGAAAGTATGTTTGTTCAGTGAGACTCCAGTAATGAGGCAGCTTATTTGCAAAGGGGCCAGTCCCATGATGGATTATTCTGGTGGGAAAAGCATTATCCATAATGTCTGGCCACATTTTGCTCAAGGAGTAGAGCATACCCCACCGTAACAGGCTTTACATCTGTTGAGCACAGCACAGGAAACAGTGGTGACATCTGCCAGCCTGCACTGACCTCAAGCTCACAGTATCACAGACAATCTGGAGAATTAAGATAATGGAGAAAAATCCTATGGCTCCTTCCCCTACCTTCTCTTCCACTGTTTCAGGGTTTATCTCTGATTAAACTCCTGGTAAATGCCCCTGTCCTCTTTTTCATCTCCTCTTGTTAAATGATGAGAACATTCTGCTTGGCTTCACGTCAGGCATGAATGGCTTTTTTGCAGGGGAAAGGAATAGTCTGAGCTATATATTAGATGATGAGGCAGACTCTGGCAGAATGAAGGAAAGACCTTGCTCTGTTTTCTCACTCAGCTCCATCGGGCATACGGAGGATTAGGTGCTTGTACGTTCTCTTTCTGTCACCATAAGAAAAACAACCCAGACATTTACATCAGTGCTGCTCTCAAAGGCAAAGTTTGCTGGTTGGAAGCACAGAACAAATAAGACATAATTCTTTCTGAACTAGCCAGCATAATGAACTAAAAGCTTGTAGCGTGGACCCTTTTTGATTAGAGTTCATTTTTCAGAGCTCTCCAAGTGTAGCTCCTTCACAAGTTATCTGACTCTGTGGAGCACCTTGTCCCTACAGTATGAGGGAGGGTGTTGTGCACAGAATTGTTTTTCTTCACCGTTCTGAATGGCTTTTGACGTTTCCTATGCACGTTTGCTAAATGATGACTCACCAGACTCTATGGCAGGGGTAGGCAATGTTTTTTGGCCGGAGTGCCAAAAAAACCACAATGTCTACCTTGGAAGGTGCTGGAGTGCCGACATGCCGGAGCCTGGAGCAGCTGTCTGCAGCCTTCCAGCTGCAGCCTGGTCTGCTTGCAGCCTCCCAGCCGCCTGCTGGGAGCAGCCTGGGCTCTGTGGCTGGCACAGCTGCTTAGAGCCTGGGCTGGCGGTGGTGTGTTGAGCAAAATGACCTTTTGTGCCATGTTTGGCACATGTGCCGGGGGTTGCTGACCCCTGCCCTACGGTTTCTCTGGGAAAAACATATACAGCTCTGGCCCTTTAAAATTCTTCTTTTCCCAAAGGATGAGATTGGTGTCTTTGGAATGACTCAGTTTCATTCCATGGAGTTCAAGATCGCAGGAAATTTTAAATAGCAAAGGATGTACAATACTATGGCAGATTTTGTTCATGCATTATTGCACTTAGTAATGTCTGTCACTGTGACATATGGGAACCCAGTTATATCATCCTGGCTATCACATCATTCACAGGGAGAACATGGTAAAAACTTCAAATAATTCTCCATAAATATTTATTTGACTCTTTAAAGTGCAGTTATTCTGAAAAGCAACTAGAAAAATGGCGGTGGGGTGGTGGAAGCTCCATGGTGATCATTTCTTAGTGACACTTGAGTCAAATCTGCTCATCTTACAAGTGAAAAGATTTCTTTCCTGAGGAGATTGCTGTGTCAAGGAGCTCAGGTATTTTTGGACAAAGTGTCATTGAAAAGCTTTGTTTCATCGACATGAAGACTTTTCATGGAAAGGTATCCACTTCAAGAAATGTTTCACAGGTCCAGGATGGAATTTTGGGCCAAAATGAGACTGGGGGAGAGACCCACATGGAGATCAAAGAGCATGGTGATTCGGGAATGAACATTAAAAGTGGAAAATCCAGGTTCAAATCCCTAGCATGAGTCAGGCAGACCAGTAATTTGAACCAGTCTCCTTCATGTTAGATGGATGCTTTAACTAATGAGCTATTAGATATTCTAGGAACTGTTTCCCTTGTCTTGGTTTCATTGTACTTTGGTATGGAAACCTCAGCCCTCATCATGAAATTTTTGTTTCTTGTCAGTGCTCCTTGTGTAGTGTAGTCCTAGTTCAGATACACATTTCCCTAAGTCAGGGAAATATAGGGTGGACTGGATAATTAGCTGATGCTGACAAAGCCCCATATACATACTACAGATTCACTGTTATAGGTTAAGATAAGCAACAAAGAAGGAACAAATAGAACGTCACCATAGCACAGAAAGCATCGCATGTAATACCAGGGTAGTGACTATCTCTTGCTAGGTAGCAAAGAAGGGTCATGATCTACTGATGCTGGGTGGTGCTTCTAGACTCTGTAATTTTTAAATAATGGTTCATATGATAGGAATAATGTCAATGAAAGCAATAGTCATATCAAAGCATAGCACGGTAAGATAAACAAGCTGTTATGATTAGTATTCAATATGTACATATTGCAAGAAAATGAAGAGGCCCAGACAGTGATCAGGGCCCCATTGTTCATAGAATCATAGAAAATCAGGGTTGGAAGGGACCTCAGAAAGTCATCTAGTCTAACTCAAAGCAGGACCATCCCTAACTATATCATCCCAGCCAAGACTTTATCTAGCTGACTCTTTAAAAAATTCCGAGGATGGAGAGTCCACAGCCTCTCTGGGTAACCTGCTCCAGTGCTTCACCATCCTCCTAGTGAGAAAGCATTTCCTAATATATAACTTAAACTTCCCTTGCTGCAACTTAAGACCATTGCTTCTTGTTCTGTCATCTGCCACCACTGAGAACAGTAGCTCCATCCTCTTTTGAACCCCCTTCAGGTAGTTGAAGGCTGCTATTAAATCCCCTCTCAGTCTTCCCTTCTCCAGACTAAATAAGCCCAGTTCCCTCAGCCTTTCCTCATAAGTCATGTGCCCCTGCTCCTTGACCATTTTAATTGCTCTCTGCTGGAGTCTCTCCAATTTGTCCACATCCTTTCTGTAGTGGGGGGCCCAAAACTGGACACAGGACTTCAGATGTGGCCTTGCCAAATAGAGGGGACAAATCACTTCCCTCAATCTGCTGGCAATGCTCCTACTAATGCAGCCCTTTATGCTGTTAGCCTTCTTCACAGCAAGGACACACCATTGGCTCATATTCAGCATATTTTCCACTGTAACCCCCAGGTCCCTTCTGCAGAGCTTCTGCTTAGCCAGTCAGCCCCCAGCCTGTACTGGTGTACATACATACAATAAAAAGATCTTCCCTACCCTAATATGCTTGAGCCATAACTAAAGGATGAGAGGCAACAAGGTGGATACAACAAACAAATGGATGGGTGGGAAGGAGAAGGCTCAGGGTAAGTGTCATGAGTTAGACTAGCCACTACAGCAGCAGTCTCGATACATGGGATGCCCAGTCTTTTTGCTTCCTGGCTTTGTCCTTACCCCTTCCCCCCAAGATCTTGCTTTCATTTCACATAAATCAATCATCTGTTTTCATCCACCCACCAGGTGACATTCTACAGGAGTTTGACTGCTTTTTTCTCTTCCACTGCAAAGCCTTCCCTTTGTCCTTTTTTCAGCCATTCCAACTCAGCCAGCAGATTACTCTGACAACGTAGTGTGAAAAAGAAATTAGAAATGCACCAGTGTTCTTCACGTTAGAGGAGCTCTAGCTCAAATGAAAACATTCATTCAGATTAAAGCTGGATCAGACAACAATTAATTTATTTTTGTATATATGAAAAAGAAGAATGCTTTTGTGCTTGATCTCTATACATGCCCTGCCTGACTAATGAAACGACCTATTTGTTGGTATGTTGCCGAAGACTAAGTCAACCTGTGCATCATGCAGCATGAATGCCCCCATGGAGAAGAAACAAAGGCTAATGACTGAAGGTCAGGACTGTGAGACAGAAGATTTATTTTAGTTGATTTATCATTGATTCTCTATGATATCTGGTACAAACTACTTTAGGGCCAGACTTTCAAAGGTACTTAGCCACTTAAATATGAAAGTATTTAAGCATCTAAACATCTTTGCAAAGATGGCCCTTTATGTCTGAATGTTATGATTTCCTTCTCCCTATAAAGTAAGATTACTACCTGCTTAATTATCCAGCTCATAAGAGAATTATACAGCCAAAGACATTCATGCTTATAAATCACTTTGTGGTCCTTAAAGATGCTATATGGAAAGGGACATCAGAAAAAATTTAGCTTCAAACATGCAATAATACAGTGTCTCCTAGAGCTCACGAGTCCTAGTTTCATGGCCTTAAAGAGACTAACCCTTTACAAACAGTTATTTCCAGGGTCCCTTAGAACATGAAAAACAATAAGGGTGAGAGTTCTTACAAGCTCCCAGGGGCTTGCAGTACAAATTAGCCACGATCAAACATAATGGAAAATAATTCTACACCATCCTATTAACATGTATATGATGAGACTGGGGCTGTTTGAGCTACCAAGTGCAGCAGTTAACAAGAATAGAAAAAAAAGCAAATGGACGCAAGACAGGGCTTTGAACTAATTAATCAGAATGATGAAACACCATCATGAGCACCCAATTCATTTCAGATTTCCTCTGAGAAACAGTCCTATTTATTTCTATTATTGTCACGGGAGTCCCACAGAGTCATGCCAAACTCAGCAAAAAAGCATTATTTATACTAATTGTGCCAGGTCCGTTTTAAAGAGCTCTGTAATTAAAAATAAATCAAATATTATCCATTTGTGGAACACTTTATGCTTTCCATGCATAATTAAGAATATAAATTGCATGACACTGTAGGCAGCAAACATCAAGGAGAAGGAGGATGATAATGCAAGGACAAAACAAGTCAAGACAGCACCCAGAGGGGATGACAGAATATACAGCTCTTTTGTAGGGCTGTGCGGAGCTTCGGTCCCTGATTCAATTCGGTGGAGATTTGGTCCGATTTGGTGGCCGAATCTTCGAATCCAAATCGAATCAGAGGACCCTTTAATCTCTCTGGATCAAATCAGAACCCTTCAAATCGATTCGGAAAGATTCAGAAATTCAGACATAGACACAGCTTTAAATGTTTTGTCTACATTCTTGTGAACACTGCAATGCTGGGACGCATGGAGCATCTCACAGAAGTGCGGGGGGCTCCCCAGCGTGCTCAGGACCAGACCTGGAAGTGGGTCTGCCAGAGAGCATATGGGGGCCCCCCCACCCCCTTGACTTGGTAACTGGTGCCTCTTGGGTCTGAGAGGGCACCTGGGGTCGCCCTGTGGCCGATTGCTGAGCCAGGGGGTGTGGGGTGGGCCCCAACATGTTCCCTGGCAGACCTGGAAGTGGACCGGAAGAAATTCTGGTCCACTTCTGGGTTCACCACCAAGCACGTGGAGGGCCCCCCCATGCTCCTGTGGGATGCTCCATCTGCCCCAGAATCGCAGCGATCACAAGCCATCCCTGCAACCTTGAGGTATGTAGAAAAAACCTTTAAAACTGTGTCTATGTCCAAATTGCTGATTCTCTGAATCAGCATCGAATCAACCAAATTGAATCAGGGACAGTGTCACAGAATCAGAATCACTGTCCCCGTTTTGGGCTGAATCTGAATCAAATAGGATCGGCTTTGCGCACCCCTACTCTCTTGGCAGCATGGTAGTGCTCTACTTGGAGAAAGAAGTAGAATAATATTACTTCTCAAGGAAGATAACTTCTCTGTAATACGAATATTCACAATATCTCACATCTATTTCATCATCAAGGACCCAAAGCATTCAATCTCATTTTAAAGCTATGCTCAGTTGAAACTCCTCTTAATATCATTATGGAGAAGGGTCTCTTGCCACTCCTACAGAAGATCCATTTCTCTCCGCTGTAGGCGTGTAAGGAGTGACGGCTTGGGAATGGGAGAGCTTTGACCCAATGAACTAGTCAGCACAGTAAAGCATGTGCCAAGGGGAAAAGTAGTTTTCAACCAGCTAGTCGGCTGGCAAAAATTACTTTCCTCCTACCACCAGGGTAAAATATAGGTTAGTCTCTGTACCGCTCGTGTACACTCTGCCATACTCAGCTAATTGTAAATACTCAATCAAGTCCTCTGTAGAAACCCTTCACTCACAGATAAAATGCAGCCATCTCAGAGAGAATGCACAGTGGCCCATCAACCACACTTACAACACTAAAAAAGAGAAGATTGTATGTAACAGAAATCATTATAATTCTAATCAGACGCTCTTATTTATATTCATAGAAAGCCCTCCTATAAGAAACTGTTTCACTAAGAGTTTATCTGTCCTTGAATTAAATGAATAGGCAGAGCTGAACTGTGAAACTAAGGTCTTCTTTACCTTGCAGTTATATAAAAAGCTGCTTCATATTTCAAGCTGTCCTTTTTATTTACGGGGGGCAGGGAGCTAAAAAAATAAATATGATTCAGTCTTTTTAAGTCCTGACCTTTGGATAAACCTGAAAAGTAGCTGTGAAAAGGACAGCTGCATCATGTGGCTCTGAGAAAACAGTGTGTCCTCTCGGACCCAGGAAACCATGCCCATCCTGCTTAACTGATTTTGTAATTAACACATGAGGATCTTTATACTACTTCACAACATTAACATATACACATTTAATTCACAGCAATGGGATTAGCCCCAGGTAAACTCTATTTTCACACAGTGTATTGAGATAATGGAACCTACTCCCATTGAGCCCCTGCTATCATCCCCTTTTAAATATTGGTTCCCAGTCCCCAGTTTCTGGATAAGTGCTATCTTTTTCTGTAGCACTGTTCCTTGGGGGAAAAAAAACACTGTTGGCTACAAAGGACCAACTCATGAGATCATAATAAATTCTAGTTTATTGGATGGGATGTGAAGTTACCAATAACATCATAAATGCAAACTTTGAGTTACGGGTAGTACTGGTCACCTTAGCGCACACACACACACATGCACTCACTCATTCAGTCCCATGTAGTATAGTGTATAACCCCGGTGGTGGCCCAGTTGTTGCCACCCCTGCCCACTAC
>NW_017729000.1:21553374-21554683 GCF_001723915.1 Gavialis gangeticus
AACCACAGGTAGGGTAACCAAACTGCAACAGGTTAAGGTCTTCTGGTCTGCAGCAATCAAATTGTATCAAACCTCAACCCCCCAAAGAGGCTGAAGGGTGACCCTCTGTGGCAACGAAAAAGGCAAGCAACAGAGTAGGGTCCTGCAGCAATCAGCATGACCCAAGCACAAAGCTCAAGGACTCCATCCGATGACAATCAGCTGCAGAATAAGGGACAGGACTGAGTCCCCTCTGGGGCAGTCAGTGGCCGAGGGTCAGCAGCACAGGTAGCTCCCAGGAGTTGTTGCTCCAAACCCCTGCTCCAGATGACTGGCCCGGTGCCCCACACACCTCGCGGCCTGCCAATCCCACTCCAAGCACCGCCCTGCACCTTGAGCTCCCAGGGACCCTCGTCCTGGCGCTCTGCCGCTTCTCAGGATCCCAGTGCCTTGCCTGCTGCTGTCCCACTTCCCCAGGGCAGGTGAGGGGTTTCCTCAACTCATTGGCCCAGCTCCCGGCTCTGGATAAGGATGCCGCCTGCGCTCCTGGCCGCTGCCTCTTCTCTGCAGTGGAGCAGGAGCCGACTGCTCGCTCTAGCCTCCAGGACACCCGGCACATCCAGCACACTGTGATGGGGCCTTGGGGCACCAGCTCTCTGTCCCAAGCCCTGGCCACAGCTCCCTCTCTGCTGCAGGGCTGGAGGCTGCCGCTACCTTCTCCTCCCAGGGCCTTCGAGGCTCTTCAGAGGGGTCTCTCTGCTCTCTCTGCTGGGTCAGCTCACCCCAGCTCTTCTTAGGCCTCCCACATCACTCCCCAGAGTCACTGTCAGCAGCCCCCACACCAGTTCGGCTGCTGCTTTTATCCCCTCCAGCTGCCCCTCCCTGGCTTGCAAACCGGCCAACCAGGGCTCAGGGTGGCAGGCCCCCCAGCCATCCCCCTTCCATGCAAATGAGGGGATTGAAAACCCCTTCTCTAGACTGGCTTCTCCTTTTCCATGGGGCAGGGCTCCCCTGTTCCCCCCTTGGGGTCCCTCAGAGCTCACTGGCACTGTTTCTAGCCCAGGGTAAGCATCTCAAGCCAATCCAGTGAGCCCACATTGGCACTCTGTTACAAGTGTATAGTAGCTGTTGTAATGATTGTGGGAGCATTGATGTCAGTAATATCTACCTATCCAAAGCCCTGGAGTCTGCTGTTGATGGTCAGCTTCCTTCAAGACGATATCTTCTCCAGAAGGGGGTCACCCGCTTGTCCTTCTGTCTCGGTAGGTCAGGTGCTGGATGAGAGGGCACCACTGAGGGTCACACTTCACTGCCTTTTATCCCTTTCTGG
>NW_017729000.1:21554776-21598705 GCF_001723915.1 Gavialis gangeticus
TCACAGCTGTTAGTCACAGGGGTCTCTGCCTGCTGGTACCTGAAGTTTTGGGAGTCCACCCTTGACTTATTGACTAAATGGCTGTATTGTCACAGGTTACAGGAATAGTCCATAGGGTGAGTGCTCACTTCCAAGAATCAGTTCTTTAGCTTGATTAGCTTAAAATGGAGTTCCTTTGGCTAGGCTATTGTCTACTGAGGATCATCATTCACTTGCATTCACTCAACAGATTTTATCACTTTGCATTTACAGTTTCAATGCAGTTTTAACAATGGTCCAGGGTGTGACTTCATTCTACAGGGAGTACATTCCTTAAGAGTTTAAAAGTATAAAACATAACATACAAAGTGCCATGGTAAAGACGAGGCAGATGAAATATGAAAATGTACTGTAAGAAATATATAAAAATTCATTGTGAGGTAGTGAGAATCAAAGGCTACTGGGGACAGTGAGTGAGTTAGGTTAGCCCAGGTTATATTTACAGTCTTTGCAGTGGATATTTTAGTTCTTTTGTTTTCTTTAGTGACACTGAGCTTAATTGATATGTAGATGTAGTTTCTAGGTTTCTCCTACAAAAAACCACTCCCGCTTTCTGGCTTGCTCTGAGTCTTGCCACACCCATGCAATGAGTGTGCTAGGTCTCTGCCAATACTTAAAAGGAAAAGAAATGCACAAAATGGGGGGAGTGGGGAAGGTACAGGCAAGAAGGGGCTTCTGTTATGTCCATGTCCAGAAGGGAAATGTGCAAAGAGGGCTTTCTGCTACACCATGATCTTCCATCCAGAATTCCTCTGGACGAAGATTTTCAGAGCTGCTTGGGGGTTTTGCCACCCAGCTCCCCATGGAAGTCAAATAGTGAAATAATACCACCAGCTTTGGAAATCACAATCTCTGAGTGCAGTGGGAATTCGTAGTGTATGAGGAATGCAGGATTAGGCACTTGGTGTATGTCAGGGAAATGGGTAGGGAATCTGTAAATGTGCATTTTAAGCTTTTGAACCTTAAATGTTATCCACTGACCTTAGTGAAGGTACTCATATTTAAAGTTAAGCACCTGTTAAGTGCCTTACCTATTCAGGGCCCCAAACAGTATTTTCTTCTCTGTTTATGTACACACAGATCAACAGATTTCCTGCTGCCTGGAAAATCACTGCTGTGCAGCCAAAGCAATCAGATCTCACATAGTAATGTCAGATAACTAACTATTCTTGGTACTTATATGACCTCAACTACCATGGCATCAGAGTGCCTCCCAATTTTTAATGTATTTCTAATGAATCTTGGCTTCAGGAGAGAGGGAGAGAAGCTCTGTAAATACTTTGGCCTATCACAACTCATGTTGAGTAGCACATTTTTCCACACTGACTTTGGGGGAATTATTCCTGGAGTTACATCCTATGCATAGAAGTGATTGTGTCGGAATCTGACCCTTTGTCTCAACCTTCTTCCTCATCTCTGTAATCTTTACTTATGATATGACTCTGCAGTAAACCATTTTGTAGAGAAATAAATGATATCTGCCTAATTATAGGCTTGGTTTCTAAAGCTAATATTATTCAAACCAACACTATATCCCAAGTGCATGACCACCTGTTATGGACATCACAAATGTCAGGATTTAAAGATAAGGTTACCCTTTTCTGATTGGAAAACCATCATCATCCACTCAAACATCTGAGCAGATAATGAATGGGTCTGAAGTGGATAATCTGACTTCATTCATAGATGGCTCAGCACCAAAGAATGACGACCCAGATTTCTTTCTAGTTCATGTAAAACATACCATAGCTCTGATTAAATGTACTGTCTTGATGCAACCTTCAATAGGCAGGGTCAGAAAAAATGAAATCAGATACAGTGTTGACACCACTTAATTTCAGAGCCTTGACAAACCTCTGGAATGACTTCCCCCTGCACTGATGTTCATGTGATAACTTGCTATAGTGAGAGCCCATATATTTTAAACAGGAAATAATGGTTCCAGCAAAGCTTGGGTTAATATACAATGTACCTAAGTCTGAACATTTCTTTACTGTCCGAGCCCCAAGGTCTGGAACAGCCTGCCGTCAGAGGTGGTTCAAGCACCTACATTGAACACCTTCAAGAGCAAACTGGATGCTTATCTTGCTGGGATCCTATGACCCCAGCTGACTTCCTGCCCTTCAGGCAGGGGGCTGGACTCAATGATCCTCCGAGGTCCCTTCCAGCCCTAAAGTCTATGAAATTTATGAAATTTTATGAACAGATATTGAGTATTGACATGGAGCTCATTGTTGACTATTTCCACATGTGGCACTTAAAGTTGAGCATCAATAAATCAGAATCATCACTCTTCTACCTGGACAAACATCAAGACAATGAATATCAGAGTAGGCAACCACATCCTTCCTCATGAGCATATCCCAACCTAGTGGGGAGTCACATTAGACCATCCCCTTACTTATAAACATCACAATCAAAAAGTCAACAGTAAAGTCTCTGCATGGGTAACTGCCTTAAGATGTTAAGCCAGGACAACACAGGGTGCCAACTTCAAAGTGCTCAGAGCCACCGCACTTGCAATGGTCTGTGCCCCAGGAGAATATTGTGCTCCTGTATGATTAAGAAGTTGTCACACTAAAAATCTCAACACTGTACTTAACAGTGTGCTGAGACTCATAACAGGCTGCACAGCTTACACACACACAGATGTACTCCCTGCTCTCTTGGGCATTAAACCAAGTGATAGACCCTAATATCGTTACTGGCAGTAGAGGCAAGAGATGATGAAAATTGCCTGCTTCATCAACTGTTAACTGAAGATCTGAACAGATGGAGGTTTAAGAGGCTTAAAAGTCATGAACTATTTATACATGAAGCCCACAAGCTCCTGGAAGAGATTGGAGATCCTGAACCAAACCTATGCGCAGCAACAGAATGGGCCAACCACTGGGAAAGGTCAAATCTATTCCTACAGCATTTTACACCAACACCAGATAAGTCCTCCATTGGGCACAACCTTGACAGAGAAGCATGGGTCAAGCTGAACAGACTGAGATGTGGATACAGATGCTTCAAAACAACGCTTCACAAGATGAACATCTTGGACAGCACCCTATGGGAATGTGGTGTCCAACAAATGGCACAGCACTACATCGAATGCTGCAATCTTTACAAATACCCAGATGGGGCAGATGGGATCCATATATTGAGCGATAATACCAGACAGTGACTCATAGATTTAAAAGCTGATTTGTGATACCATACAAAGGAGAGAAAATGAAATGTTATCAGGGAGTTGCAAATTTTCTTTTCTTTTGTTTGTAGACACACATTCAGCATAATAACTCAAGTGATTACTCAAACTGCAGATCTCAGCTAAGAGAGAATACTTTTCTGGGTGAAAGTACAATCAAATTTCAATGCTATTCAGTGACTTGAGTCAAATCTTAAATGCCTTATTGAATCAGGGTCCCCAAGCAGCAGCATCTGCTCTATGTAGGTAAAGCCTATGATCAACTAACTTCCCCACTGCTGTAAAGCCAAAGCGATTGGAATACAAATACTTCTGACCCCAGAAAGAACCCTGCATCCATTTTTAAAAGAAGACTGCAATTGCCTATGCCACCAAGCTGAGAAGTCCTTGTGATGGGCAATCACTTCTCACTAATGTATGTTTGTCATCTAATTATTGAGTCATGAAGATGGGCTTTTGGAGCTCTCTATTTCCTAGTTCAGGAGTGGATCATTTCACATGAAGCTCACACATTGCCATATGTGTCTGATGACTAGAGGGCAAGAGGGGAGAGTTATATTGCTGACAAATAATTGCAATGTGTCTGCTTAACATTTGCAGCAAATCAGCAGCGGCATTTGGAAGGGCTGCCTTGAGGCCTGGAGCTGTCAAGCCAGATAATGGCCTTAAATACCACTGGCTGATAATAACACTGGGCTTCAATGAACAGTGTTTAAAGTGTAAATGTACTGGAGAGTGCTTTTACTCTCTTCCCTCTGTCCGGCTCTTGACATTCACTTTGCAGAGGGCGCAGTGTAACACGTCTAGTCTGTGACCTTTAAAAGCTGTATATTTCCCATAGCCATGGTTCTTCCATATCACCTCACCTTGGGGTTGCATCAGATTTCATAAGTTAGGCAGCATCAGGCCAGACCAGATTTTGGACTGGACCTTTTATAAAACCCCAGAACTGATCTGCTGATCCAGCTAGTGGCATTCTTCTCTCTCTGTGAGCACTGTACCAAGGCTTTAGCATTGTGTCAGAGGAACAAGGAACAAGAAAACAAGGAAAGCAATACTAGCAATTTGTTGCAGAATAGATCTTCTGTTCGCTATTGTCCTGAATGTGACTGCAGTGTTAGCGAGTGTTAAGTGACTGAAGAGTCCATCTTGTGGAGGAGACCTATATTCTTCATCAAAGATTTTATAGCAGATATCATTACAACAGGTAGTGTTAACCCTGCTGCCCCAGCCAAATTAAATAATGTATGTTCATAGTTTATGAGTAGGTTAAACTGGAAATGATGTTTTCCTTGAATACCTATTTTTCATTGTTACAGGTTCTGCTGTGTATCACTACATCTGTTGTATCTTTGGATCCTTTCTTGCACCAAGAACATAACACCAGGAGATTTCAGGGTTTCAATAGGATCCAGTTGGGAGATTTGTCTTGATCCATGTTCAGGAATACAGAAGCAAAAAACTCATTGAAGAGCTCAGCCTTTGTCCCCCTATCTGTCACTAATTGCCCTAGTTTGTCCTGGTGGGGTCCTATGCTACCCTGAGCCTTCTTTTTACTCCCTATATACTTGAAGAAGGACTTTTTGTTGTCTTTAATTTTTCTTGTCAGCCTAACTTCCATTTCTGCGTTGGCCTTTCCAACTGCAAGTGCAGGCCAAGTAGGTATACTTCGCCTTGGTAGCTACCCCCTGCTTCCACAACCTATATGCCTCTTTTTTGCCCCTAGGCTTTCCTGCATTTCCCTGTTGAGTCAAGAGGGTTATTTGGCCCCTTTGCCCCCTTTCCTGTGCAATGGGATTGTCTCCTTCTGCACCCATAGGATTGCTCCCTTTAGGAACAACCACCCTTCCTAGACTCCCATCTCGCCAATTCTCCTGTACTTCAGTGCCTCACTAACTAATCTCCTAAAAACACACTGAAGTAAGCCTTTCCAAAGTCCAGCACTTCTGCCCTACTGGTTATCTTTTCCACCCTACACTCGGCAATCAGCCACAAGGGGAGCCTGTGTGCCCGCCCCCCAAACCCAGGAGGCAGACCACCCCCCACCAAGCCAGGGGGAGGGGGGTAGTGCACTCCCTGGCAGATGCAGAAGCAGATGGGAAGTGCTTCTGGTCTACTTCCAGGTCTGCTGCTGAGTGCGCTGGGGAGCTTTCCTCCCCCTCCCCCCCAGCCCTGCTTCTGTGGGATGCTCCATGCGCCCCAGCATCACAGCACTCATGAGCCCCCTACTACCTAGAGGTATGTAAAAAAAAACCATTTAAAGCCGTGTCTGTGTCTGAATCACCGAATCTTTCTGAATCTCACTGAATCAATTCTGAGGGTTCCAATTCAATTCAGAGAGATTAAAGGGCCACCAATTGGGCCAAATTTCTGCCAAATCAAATCAGGGACTGAAGCTTCACACAGCCCTAATGGTCACTGTCCCCTAAGTTACATTATGCCTGTAAATCCTCCACCAGGTCATCCCCTGTAGCCAGCACCAAGTCCAGTAAGGTGTTTCCCATAGTGGGACCGTATACCTCCTGTGTTAGGTGAAGGTCCTGCTTGCAGGTTAAGAACCTACGTGAGCAGTTGGATCTAGCTGCTCCTCCCAGCAGATGTCAGGGTAGTTTAGGCCACCCATGACAACCATGACAACTCCTGAGTGGGTAAAAGTCACAAGGAAGAAATTAGGTAATTAGTGGCAGGGGAAAAGAGGCAAAGCCTCTAACAGCAGCCCAGGAAACTCTGTTGTATAGACAAATTTGCTTAAAATGTATTATCTCCTGTTACCGTATGTAGGCAGCTACATCTCGTCATGTTAACCTATGTTTTAGGAAAGTACTAACCAAGCCGAAAGTTGCTCAAGGATTATTTTTCAGTGTGTCATTTCATGCTATTGTCCAGAAGATTGTCACAGTGGGACATTCTTGTCACCTTTAAGATAGTAGAGCACCCTTCTCACAGGTGACTGGTAAGGGGGGCACAGGGGGACATGTGCCCCCCTGAGACTGGCCCCCAACTTGGCACTGCTCAGGATGGCAAACCAGGGCCCCGCAGAGCCAGGTGGAGAGGCCGCGGCTCCTCCCACAGGGCCCGCGGCAGCTGTGGTTGAGGTTTGGGCCCACCCCGCCACCCAGGGGATGGAGTGTACTGTATCCTTTACCTGTCTTCCAGCTGGTGGTCCTCAGTTTGGCAGGCTAGCCAATTCTGGTCTACAGCGTGCCCCCACCAGACTCAGGAGGCACCAGTCACCCATGTTTCTAGGCCCAAAGTGTACAATTATTTCATGGTAAATTGAATGTCAGAGACAAACGGTGCACTGGGCAGCACAGATTTGGGAGAAGGTGAGCAGCCCTCAGTGGTGAAAGAACAGGTTAGGGACTATTTAGAAAAGCTGGACATGTAAAAGTCCATGGGGCTGGATGCAATTCACTTGAGGATGCTGAGGGAGCTGGCTGATATGGTTGCAGAGCCACCAGACATTATCTCTGAAAACTCATGGTGAAGGGGAAAGATCCCAGATGATTGGAAATGGGCAAATATAGTTCCCATCTTTCAGAAAGGGAAGAAGGAAGATCCAGGGAACTATAGACCAGTCAGCCTCACCTCAGTCCCTGGAAAAATCATAGAGCAAGTCCTCAGAGAATCCATTTCTAAGCACTTGGAAAAAAAAGTAATCAGGAACAGTCAGCATGAATTCACCAAGAACAAGTTATGCCTGACCAACCTGATTGCCTTCTATGATGAGATGACTGGCTCTGTAGATGCAGGGAGACCAGTGGAAATTATATACCTTGACTTCAGTAAGGCTTTTGATATGTTCTCCCATAACATTCTTGCAAGCAAACTGAGGAAGTATGGGTTGGATGAATGGACTGTAAGTTGGATAGAAAGCTGCCTGGATCATCAGGCTCCATGGATAGTGATCTTGACATCTAGTTGGCAGCCAGTATCAAAAGGAGTGCCCCAACAGTCAGTCCTGGGGCCGTTATTTTTCAATATCTTCATTAATGATGTGGAAGATGAACTGTGCCCTAAGCAAGGCTGCAAATAAAACCAAGCTGGTGGATAGCATAGATTTGCCAGAGGGTAGGGCTAGGATTCAGTGTGACCTAGAAAAATTGGAGGATTGTACCAAAAGAAATGTACTGAGGTTCAACAAGGACAAGTGCAAAGTTCTACACTTAGGATGCATGAATCCCATGCACTGCTACAGCCTGGGGACTAACTAGTTAAGTAGCAGCTCTACAGAAAAGGACCTGGGGCTTACAGTGGACAATACGCTGAATATAAGTCAACAGTGTGCCCTTGTTGCCAAGAAGGCTAACAGCATACTGGGCTGTATTAGTAAGAGCATTGCCAGCAGATTGAAGAAAGTAATTATTCCCCTCTATTCTGCACTGGTGAGACCACATCTGAGTACTGTGTCCAGTTTTGGGCCCCCCACTATAGAAAGGATATGGACAAGTTGGAGAGAGTCCAGCAGAGGGCAATGAAAATAGTTAGGGGTCTGAGCACATGACTTACAAGGAGAGGCTAAGGGAACTTGGCTTATTTAGTCTGCAAAAGAGAAGACCGAGGTAGGATTTTGTAGTAGCCTTCAACCACCTGAAGCGTGGTTCCAAAGAGGATGGAGTTGGACTGTTAGTGGTGGCAAACAAGGAGCAATGGTCTGAAGTTGCAACAAGGGAAGTTTAGGTTGGATATTAGGAAAAAAATTCTCACTAGGAGGATGGTGAAGTACTGGAAGGGGTTACCTAGAGAAGTGGTGGACTCTCCATCCTTGGAGGTTTTTAAAGCCCGGTTTTTAAAGCCCTGGCTGGAATGATCTAGTAAGGGATGGTCCTGCTTTGAGTGGGGGGTTGAGCTAGATGATCTCCTGAGGTCTCTTCCAGTGATTCTATGAGTCAGTGAGGTCCCTTTCTATACTTCTATGACTCTATGAATCTGCAGGAGAAGAAAAGAACAGATAAAAGCTGTCTGTAGGAAGACTATCCTCTTTAGGACAGGAGACTCTCTGGAACATTTTTTACTATTCTGGATCTTGAATATTAATATTTAGAATTAACTGGCCTCAGAACTGAAAGTAAGAAGGCCAGCATGCATGGCCATTTTTTCATGGCCAGCTTTGTGGACAACAGAGTTTTGGACATTTTCAGACCTAAAAGGACAATTCGTTTACCTTACTAAGAAAGGATATGTTTGTGCTGAGTATTTTCTTTGAGACTCTGTCAATGATTAATGCAGTAGTTTTACATTATCTATGGCAGAGTTGGTATTCAGCCTATGTGCAGGCACAGGACAACTAACAGGAAATTTTGATTCAAACTCTTTTCTCAGTCATCTAGTTGCTAAAAAAGGTCTTCAAGAAAGCAGATGAGATTGTCTTCTCTACAACAGTAGGACATTGTCAGTGCCCTCATCCCCCTGCTTTAACTGTTCTTAGGCTAGGGTGTTCTTGATTGTTTTTATGGACATTGTGCTGGGTAGTTGTGCGAGAAGGTTGTTTGTTCAGTTTTTAGAAATACTCGTCTAGGATGTTTTAAATGGGGATGAGTCTGTCCTGACCTGGGAATTGGACTAGATGACATCCCAAGGTCCTTTCCAGCCCTACTTTTCCATGATTCTATGAAAAGGAAATGGGTTTGGGGGGTATGATATCAAGCTGACAAATGAAGGTAGGATGCAAAGGCTTAGGTATTTCTTCTTGTATCTGTGTACTGTTCCTATTTTGAAAATATTTTCTTTATTCCTCTGAAGTGTTCAGCCAATGGACAGAACAGAGGATTATTAGTTTTCCAATGAAGCAAACAATATAACTTCCATTGAATGCAATAGGAAACCAGTATGCCATTGGGGTAACACTCTTCATTTCCACTGACTGAAATGAAGTCAGTCAGGGATGTCTTTGATCCAAGTGTTACACTTGAAGACAGTTTCAGCAATGAAGAATGAGGACTGTGATTCCATACAAAAGCTCTCTAATTAAATCATCCTTAAAAGTTTCACTTGAGGTATCAACTCAATATAAAAATGAACAGAAATGGAAATTTATTTTAAAAAGTACTTATTTTTAATCTCTTTAACATCTCCTTGTTTAACCCAAACAAAGGAAGTGAATTTGAAGATGTCTGCAATGCCATAAACATGCCTAATCACACAGAAAATTGAAACTCAGCCATATTTCACAAACTTTGGTTTAAAAATCAAAGAGATGCACGCTGGGAGAACCCAACCTGCACAGGAATAAATTAGATAAATCAGCCCAAGGACCTGTGTTCAAACTGCTGTGAAGTATAATGGGCTTCAGCTCTATCTGAACATTTAGATCATAAAGGTACGGTAAAATGGTAATAGCAGCACTGAGTGTAAAACACTCCAAACATCACATTAGCTATAACTGCAAGATGGCAGCATCGTGGAAAACAACTGGCTTGGGGAAACTAAAGGTAAGCATCACGCCTCATAACTCAGCTGGTAAAGTGCCTGGACTGAAGCCAGCACAGCATGGGCCTAATCCATAGTAAATTAGAATATTTCTGACACAACAGAATGGCTAAAGTGTCCATTCCTTTGAGAACCAAGGGATTCAAAGTAAATATGACTTAGTCTTAGCTCCATGCAGGCAGCAGAGGAGAAACGATCACTGAAAAATGAAACACAGCCTTCCCCATGTGATAACTAGAACTATCAGAAAAGCAAGCATAGCATTTCACAGAGAGTTCCTCCAACCTAGGTTAAATTCTACAGATTTCAAGCAAAAATGTGGCCTGGGATTTTCCACTCATTTCAGCATTAGCTTCAGAGTGAGGGATGACAGGCAGAACCAAACCTGCTTTTGAGACACTCCCAAAACTTAGATCCAAACAATCTTATTGAAACAGTTTGTCTTTTCTTTTCATCTCTTTCTGCAACTAAATGCAAGCAATGCTGTAGGAGGTTGTGGTGCCAAGGCACATGAGCTAAGGCATGGTGTATTCTGTTTCACATTTAACATTTTCATTCATTTTTGGGGTGGTTTTGACCTCCTTTTTCCTACACGGTTTAAGGTGATATCATGGTACGCTGATATAATAACTGAGTTAATGAACAGAAAAATAGTGGCAAAGCTGTTAAAGGCTGGTAATTGACCTACTTATCTGGACCATACACCCTTTACCACTGTAATGGAAAAATATATATTGCTGCTACAGTATCCAGCCACTACCTTGAACAAGCAAATGACCTATACATTTGCCATACGTTATTGAATCTCATCATAGTAATTTTAATTAATTCATTTTAAAAGTATGCAGCAGATCTTCCATATAAATTGATGTAAGTCCATTGAAGTCAGTGGAGCTGTACTAATTTACTCCAACTGAGGATCTGGCTTGATAAAAATTTACTTGAAAAATGCCTCCACCTATTAGTGAGCTAGCTCTAACATCCCACCAACATTTTCTTGAAATCTCTAAAACTTCCATTTCTATCAAGGCTATTACCAGCCTACAGTCACCTAAGATAGTCATGAAAAAGTGAACTATGGGGATATAAATACACAGACTAGATTTGTATAAAGATTAGAATGGCTCTTAAAGATTTCTTCATTCATATATTTGGTATTAATAACATTTATCCATCCATCTGTGACTTTTGGAAAGAAAAAAGAAACCAGAAAATATTTCATGAAGACTTTTCCACAAAATTCATCTCTGATATCCACCATGGACTTCTTCTTTGATGTTGATTGAGTTACTTAATCTCTTTGAGCAGGTCCAGATGAGTGCACACATGCATTTCCCTAAGAACAAATAGCAGCAGCGCATAGTTGAGCTGCTGCTACTTGTCCCCAGGGATCGTCCCTGCACATGTGCTGTGGTGCACAGAAAATTGCCCTGGGGGGGGTAAGGGAGGCTGGAGCCAGCACCCGAGCTGGCCCCAGATGCCTTACCTAGCATCCTGGGGGCCGCCCCAGGCTGCAGTGGCTGCGATCTGGACACGCAGAGCCTGGCCAGCAACTGCGGCGTAGCTCTAGCCAGTCAGGCTCTAGTTTCATGGCAGCCATGTACACAAACGTATTTTTTTAGACCATTCTTTTTTAAGATACTGGAATTTCCCAGTAGCTAATTTTGGCTCTGTGCTGCAAATATACAGTGTGGAGAACCTTTTCACATGTGCCATGTGCATTTTGCACTGCCTGTAAAGCCTATGAGGTGCCACAAAGTGCATGTGCACACTCACCTGGATGCGTCCTTTATGTCTCAATTCACCATCTGTGAAATGAGGATAAGAATGCTTCCTTTCTTCACCTGTGTTGTCCATTTAGGCTCCAATCCACTATATTTATACAGATGCCTAGTTTTTACCATACCAGTTTTGATGAGTATGTAAGCAAGTTTTTGCAGAATTAGGGCCTTAGATTTTAAACTGTTAAGGGCAGTGGCTTTTTCTTACTAGGCCTCTGCACGGAGTCCAGCACAGTATGATTCCAGCTGGGGCTTGTAGGTAGTGTAGTGTAGGTAAATCATCATCATTAACAATCAACAAAGGTGTCTGTAGACATGCTGGGGGGCTGCTCCAATGTGCCATAATTACAGTGCATCAGAGCAGACTTGATTAATCAAGTCTGCTGGACAGTACTAATTAGTATGTTCCAGCCAGCCTCCACATCTCATGTATCAGTGTCCCCATGCTTCAAAATGAGCGCAGGGGCACTTGAACTAAAGCTCTTTCGATGGAGCTTTAGTTAAAGCGCCCCTCCTGCCATTTTGAAGCATGAGGATGCTGATACACGAGATGCCGCAGACGCTTTAATTAGAGCAGATCTCGGAGCTGCTCTAATTAAAAAGTCCCCTGCTCACCCTTGGAGCACATGTCAAAATGCCCCAAGATGCCAATAAGGGTTCGTTCTACTGGCAGACATGGACAAATCTGGGAATTTGATCATTAACTGTGATGTTTACTCATGCATCTTTGGCCTCATATCCACTATGGACAGAGGGAAGAGTGCAGTAGGTGCAGTAAAATTCTGAGACTGAAATAATACTGTGAGTAGTCTGTTATTATTATAACATCTCCTAATTCACATGCCAGAAGTCCCTTTTGCTCACGTGGGAATCTGTTACCAGAGGGGACATGACACATGGATTTTGTCACAGGTGGGGCTTTCCCAAAGTTAATGTTGGCCCTGGCAAGATATCCACAGACAATAAAAACCCTGAGCAATCCCAATTCTTGCCACTGCTCATTTGTTTCCTCTCAGAAAAAATGTAAACCACAGCAGCCTAATGAGAATTTTATTATCCTGCCTCTTATTTAATGGTATGGAAATACAGAGACAGTGCTGTATAAATAGCATCCCATTTCCTTTTCAATTTTCTTAGGTTTTTAACTAATCAGCCTGAAAATGCATTTACTATTAATCTGATAAGCACAATCTCCTTTAGCAACATTCAAACTCCAGCCCTCAGATAAAACTTTATTTGAAGATAAGCTCAGATTAATTTATTGTACCTTTTTAATTATGGAATGCAATTTAGATATCATTTGCCAGCTCACTGAGCTTCAGGTAACTCCAGAAATCACACTGCCCAGCTCCAAGGCTAGTGCTCCCTTCTAGTTTCATTCCAGTTTTGATGGTAAGGGGGTCGTTTTTGCTTTTTTTCCACAATAGCCGAGAGAAGGGCTAGAAACCTCTGAAAGAAGCATGATTCTACATCTGCAAAGAGTTTCCAGTCATTGCTTATCTAGCATGTCTACAGGGACTCCATATGTCAGAACAGACCTCACCTGCTCCAGAAATCCCTGAACACTCAAGCACAGAGAGATTCCCTATTAGCTGTAATTTCAGTATTATTACTTGGAACCTATCTGTGGGCCAACCATGACAGAATGGCATAAAGCATTCTAAGCAGTAGAAGACAATAGTATATACCCTATGGCCTATACGCTACAGAAAGATAATCCGCAGCTCAGAGAGATCAAGAAGCCATGTTACTTCTGGAATGCCTATAAAAGAGGCCACTTCTAATTGTTTAGAGTTAAAACATTTCCAGAGTTGGTGGAATTCATTCAATCTGTGTATCATGAGGTTGTGGCACTTGTATCACAGCATTTCTAAATTGCAAGCAAGTGACACAATGACTGCACTTATTTGGAAGTCTGAGTTCTGACATGGTATCATTTCTCAGAGCTGCAAAACACTCCCTCCCTGATAAGTGTCCTTCACTGTCAAGAAAGACTCAGGTTGGTTTGCCAGATCTAAACTGCTGGTCCTTGTGTCAACACTGTAGAAGCAAATATGCTCAAGTTCACATGTGAAGAGAGCAAGTTCATTCAAGTCCATTTATAGCCTTCTTCCAGAAGAGCTGCTGAAGGCTCCAAAGGGAGTCTCCTAACCAGTTCTCCTGAGTCAGGGAAGTTGATATGGCCTTAGTATTCTGGAAAGGAGGACCCATCGATCATGCTGACAGCTAAGGTCATTTGAGACTCCAGATTTTTCCTCTGGAGGCTTGGGAAACAAATTGTCCCTAACCAATTCCTCTCAACTCTGGAATTAACTCTTTCCAGCAAAGGTTGAGTTTGAACTGTGGCAACAGGCATTCGTTTAAACATGCTTTTGCTTGAGAAAGTCAGTATACATTGCCTGAATTTCTATTATGTTTTGTGAAGTTTCTTGGGAGTTGACCAGTTAGGCAACTCAGAAGTCTGACTTAGAAAGATGTCCCTTAACTGGTGGGAAAGGAGAAAGGACCACCTTCTGTATGGACTTAAAAGCTAAAACTATTCAAGGTACAACATTGATTATCTTACAATATGCATCTATGCTGCTGTAGCAGTCTGCCAAAATAGAAATGAAATACAAGACTACTCTAAAATTCTAGTCTGTACAAAATCCTAGATATTACATGGTATCTGCAGTGATGTCATTATCCCAAGCTTCAAAATAAATAAGCTTTTCTTCTTCAATTCAAATGACCCTGGGAAGCTCAGGGGCACAGCTATGTCCTAAAAAGAAAGCATCATCTCACATTATACAAAGGAATAGTCAGTTTACTCTTACCTGCATTTAAAGCAATTTTCTCTTCCTTAAATAATCTGTACATGTTAATTAGAAGCTAGAAGAGAAGCTGAAATGGTGTGAAATTAGAATGAATTATTCATGCCATTTGTTGGCTGCAATTGTCGTAGATGGTGTTTTTGTTTTGGGGAAAAGAGACTTAATAATGAGGAGAAGATGAAATTTCTTTCTAATTTGTTTTCCCATGAATACAAGCCTTCTCTATTGAATAGGGCTGCAGTATAAAAAAGTACTTGGAATATGGAAACGTTAGTGTCTTGCTTTACACAAAATACCCTGATTGATCTTTTTATTCTGAGCTAGCCATGGACTCATCAAAGAAAGCAAGGATTACAAAGACCTGTTGCGGACCATTTAGGTTATGCCCTGTGCCAGTGGCAGATTATCTCCTACAGTATTTTTCCAAGTCCATAACTATCTCAAGCAACAAGGTTCTCTTCCCTGTGGATATTTTTCTTAACAGCTCTGATCAGTTTGATTTCACTGTATTCCATTACCCCAACTTATTGGACCAAACAAAGCAATTTTATTTAAAACTTTGGAATATTTGCAGACAGTGTCATGACCTTCCTTAGATATAACTCAGCAAAACTACGCATTTTATACTTCTGTATACTTCCCATGACACATCAACACTACCTCCCCCCTCATTCTTTTTCTCTTCTCTGACTTCTTAATGAATAATTTAGGGCCCTGCCACACATTCAACTTAAAGCTGGATAGAAACCAGTTATAAAGTTGTTACACATTTTCAAGCACTAACTTTGTAGCTGGTTGGCTCTTTTCATTGCTGGATATATAGCATGATAATTACTTTGCATGGGTAGCTGGTCTAAATTCTAAATTCATTGTGCAATTAATCAGTTAATCGTGTGCTAATTACTTTGCATGTGTGGCCAGTCTAAATTTATTGTGTGGTTAACCAGTTAATTGCATGGTATGCGTAACTTGTGGCAGGGACTTTAGGTACTCAGAACTAAATTGTATTGGTATCAACCTACAAACAAGTGGAACAATACTGTAATACATGTGAGGTATCCCCTTTCTGCTCCTGACTTCCAGGATTTTGCTAAGAGCATCAAGAGCAAATTACTCCAACCCAAGCAAGGCAAAGGCCAAGTTGGGAACCAGTAAAAACCAGTTCTGGTACTTCATCGACATGAACAACTCTCAGCAAGGGAATGGCCTGACATCCATCAACTTATTTCAGGTAAAAGCTAAGAATGAGAATATTCTATCATTTCTAGGCTGGGGCTGGATAAAAGGTAGGCACAGAGATGAAAGGCTGGATTTAGAAATACTAATTTATCAATTTCAGACTCTGCGCAGCTTCATTAAGGCAAAATAAATAAGATTTAGATATAAAGATGATAATTAACAGAAACATAATTAAGCTAGCCCAACATCAACCAGCCCCTTGCATCCCAGCTGGAACATGCTGTTCTTACCTCACTGAGAACAGTTTCAATGTCATTCAAACTGTTCAGTAAAACAAAAAACCAGATGAGCAACAAAACCCAATTGGTTTGTATAAAATACATTTGTGTTTAAATACCCAATGGGGGAAATGGCATAAAAACAGAAGTAGCTTGCTAGCTTGCTGAAAAGGAGTAAGTGGGGAGTTAAGAGCCATGGAGCCAGTTCTAACCCTCTGTCCACAACTATGTCATTTTTTCTGTTGTACCCGAAGGTACCTGGACATATCAGTCATTTCTTAACTTGAAAACATGAAAACTTACTTTCCCCACCGGGAAGGGACTTGTTCTTACTGATATTAGGTCCCTCTGATGAAAGGTGATGTCTACACACACAGTATAAGACAAAATAAAGGACAGGAGGGAAGTAGGGAAAGTAGATGCATACAGAGGTAAAGCAACATGCCCAAGTTGACACACAAAGGGTGCACCTGCACATCGCTATAGGGCATCATTGCTATGGCACCATACTTTAGTACTTCCTTTCGGAAGTATCAACGTTTTGGAAGTACTAAAGCACAGCGCAGTATGGGCTGTTACTGCCCCAGGTGCCTGGGTAGATTTCACCACTACATCACCATAGCAGCATGCTATACCTGGGAGCGCGCTGCTACGGTGAGGTAGCTGGTGATCATGTCTAGACACATGATCACTATGTTGCCACAGCGTGCCATGTGGCAACATAGCAGGTTGCTACGTCACCATAGGTGACTTGTAAACATGCCCAAAGTCAGTGGGAAAGCCACAGAAAAACCGCGTTTCCTGATTCCTGGTCTTATGCTCTACTCACTAAACCACAACCTTGCTTTCTGTATAGAGAGTCATACCAAGAAATAGTTGGATGGATCAAGGCCTGATTTTTCTGCCATCTGGACACCTCAAAATTAGCATTTTGAAATGCAAGAGATTTTAGCTACTGCATACTAAGGAGTCCAGACTTCTGCAGAAAGGCAAATAATGAAATGACCTATAGACACTAACAAAATTAGCAGAAGCAAAAAGAACACAGCCCTGGAAGTATAAGCCCTCCTAGGGCTGCCGAAGCACCCACACATGTTCAGTCATCATTTGTTCACTTTCTACAGCACAGCTGTTTCAAGTCTTCCACATAATATGGAGCCGCGAGCAGGTCAAATACACAACATGATGCAGTCAATTCCCCTAAAATCCGGAGTCAGGTTCTATGTCCTCATTCTACAGGAAAGATGCCCTTTTAAAGGTGAATTGCAAAGCTTTGTAAGAATTGGCTTAAGATTTGTCACTTCTCATTGTGGTCTGACACTCCCAGCAAATACACTGCAAAATAAAATGTTTGTAAAGGACTATTGTCCTGACTCTGCTAAGGTTTGAGTTCAAGATTCGGAGCCTGCTTTGACTTTTGGTGACATCACCGACACCTCAGTAGAGCAGGGTCCATTTTCCAAGCTATTGTGTGTATTAGTCATGACAGCAGTGAATGCAGGAACAAATACAACACCTGACTACACACAAAAAAGCTAAGGCTAGGTAAGCTTATTGGTTGACAGACAGACAGAGCAATTCATGGAACACAGCAATCAAATGAAATGAAATTTCCCACAACAAAGACATACTCATTGAAACAAAACAAAACAAAAATGTGGGAAATTTACTCAAAATCAAATGAATGAGTAACATTAACTTGAAGCCACATTTTCAGATGGACAGCTGTTTCAGTAAACATTTTCCAAACAAACCTAGTTATGCCATTCCCATCTAGCCATTGTGGATGTCATGATGTTGATACCCAGAAGAACAGACACCCACAATCTGAACTGGCGTGTGGCTCGCGTCTACTGAAATAACGGCAATTGTCAATTCTTTGCTCCCATTGGGCACTAGAAATACTGGGGCATTGTGAAGTATAAATATTGCTGTCATTATTTTACAGAAAGAAATCTGAGACTTAGAAGGGTTAGAGACTGGCCAAGTCCACAATAGAAGGAAAACAGCAGGATCAAAAGAAAATTTCCGTAGTCCTGTTTCAGGCTACAGCTTTTACCAGCAGATCACACTTCTTCACATTCATTCAATGCCAGCCATTAACTAATTCATGTAACTTCAGACACTTTGCTTGGAACACTTTGCACTGGATCTGGCAGCTATTCTCACAACTTATCACAACTCACAACTTTTCATCTTAAAAGGATGTTTAAAGGATTCATAAGAGAGACAGAAGTAATAGGTTAAGGAGTTGGACACTAAATATCCATGAGAAACAGGAAAGTGCATAGTATTTTGGAAACAGAATTATTTCCTTCAATGAACTGTCAACATGGGTGAGAATTAACTTCAGTAAACACAGATGGTGCTGCAAGGAACAGCAAAGTTAATTCTCCCCATAGCTGACATGCAGAGTAACTTATTTGTCCTTTCTCTGTCCTCATTTTGTGGTGATGGAATCAGACCTGACACCTGGCTGCAGTTTTGCTGAAATTGGGCAAGTTATACTCTCAGCTGCATTCATAGAAAGAAAATATATTTTGAGAACAAAAGGTACAAGGATTATCCCATAAATATGGGTAGCATCCTCTATCACTCTGCAGAGAAAAGCCATCTTTTTCCTCCACATACTTGCATGCTCCTGAAAAGCAATGGAACAAATTTATACCTGCAAATTATAGAACAGCAATATGTCCTATGTACGCTCATTAAAGCACTAAGAAATGAGCTGGCCCTTATTTTGTTAAATCTTATAGGGACAGACTGTTTACTGATTTGCATCTTGCCTATTATTTATATCTGTGCAAGAGGGAATATAACAGCAAATATAGTTGGAGTACTGTGTCCAGTTTTGGGCACCACACTTCAAGAGGGACATGGAGAATCTGGAAAGGGTTCAGAGCAGGGCCACTTGCATGATTAGTGGTCTCCGTGAGAGACCCTACAAGGGGGGGTTGAGAGATCTGGATCTCTTCAGCCTTCACAAGGCTGAGGGGAGACCTCGTAACCACCTATAAGTTTATCAAGGGAGGACAACAGGGAATTGGTGATGCGCTATTTACCAGAGCGCTCCAGGGAGTAACTAGGAATAATAGATGCAAACTAGTGGAGAGTAGATTTAGGTTAGACAATAGGAAGACATTTTTTACAATAAGGGTGGCCAGAATCTGGAATGGGCTTCCAAGAGAGGTAGTGCTATCACCTAACTTGGAGGTCTTCAAGAAGAGGCTTGATAATCACCTGGCTGGGGTCATCTGACCTCAGTCTTCTTTCCTGCCAGGGGCAGGGGATTGGTCACAATGATCCATTGTGGTCCCTTCTGACTCTGCAATCTATGAATCTATAGTCCATGAGCCAGTATGTCCCTCTTTACCCCTGCTCACAGCAGATAAAAATGTATTACACTTTTAGCTATAGAAGTCTGGATCTTTAGCACACTGGTAATTAATGCATTTAACCCTTGCAAGACTTCCAGATCATTTTCCACCATGTTGGCTAATATAGTTGATATAATCCAACCAAATCTGGGTGGTTATTTTTTACCTTCATCTGCATGGGTGCAGACAACGACACATGTTACAAGTGAAGGAGGATCAGGTCTATAATCTGCCATAATATATTTTATGTGATCAACTTGAATTCTGAGATGTCATAAACTCCCTAAAGTCCTGGCCCTTCAGGCCTCTCTTCACAGAATCACACCAAGCAAAGATAATTGGACCTGAGTAGTGCAGAACCCATTATTAGAATAGCTACAAGAAGGTTTGAGAGTTTGCTTATTGCCATGTCTTGAATCTAGAGGGAGACTCTAATTGATCATTTACAGATGATTTCAATCTCTGTGCATTCACCCAAAGGTTGGTGAAAGTACATTTTACTGTTCTGATATATCTTTATAAGATGATGATCACTTTTATAAACCAGGCAGGACTATTTGTAGGAAAAGGAGATATTTTATCTCTCTGGGTTTGCCACAGCATCTTGTTGGGATGTAGAAAACTGTTTGTAATTATAGCACCTATGGCTATAAAACAGTCATGGTTTTTAGCTTTCTGTGTACTGTCCCTTTATTATTTTCAGATTTCTTGTCAATAGCTGATGCTATTAACACTTTAAATGGGTTTTGGCAGTGTTGTGACCTTCAGCACCAAAAAGCATGAGCCTCAATGACTCAGGCTAAAGAACTAAGGCCCTGATTCGCAAAGCTATTTAGGCATGCAACATCCTTTGAAATCATTGGAAGATGTAGGTACCAAAATACCACTGATGTTTTAGTTGATGCACTAATAGACTCATACATCTCTTATGAGTTGAGAGAGACAAAGATGCATAACCTCCTAGCATTTGCCATATGTGAAGAAGTCAGAAGCCATTTTGGTCTCAAGCCCATAACAGAGAAGATACACAGTGCTCTTTCTCATGCACACTTTACTTTTGTTGCTCATTACTAGGTTTTTCTAAATCTAAGCTAAGTCTTGTGTTATCCCAAAAGTACATTTTTGATCATTATGCATAGAAGAATTATAATTTTTTAAAACATCTATGAAAAACAACTTCTAGCTGGGGATTAGCATGTGAATTTCAAATTTTCTTTGTACACAGCTCCTTGTTTAATCCTTTCTTAATTTTTCTGCTATTTCCAAATAACAGCTTGGTTAAGTGAAAGAAAAAATGTTGTGTCAAGGCACATTGTGTAGCCTCTATCTATCTATCTATCTATCTATCTATCTATCTATCTATCTCTCTATCCCATTCTCACCATCTCTAGTTCTGAACTTCATCAACATTGGGAAATCTTTACTGACTGGCAGACTTTTGATGTGCAGAAATTATACAGCCTAAACTATGCAAAAAAGGAGTTAAAAGATTGAGAAGTCAATCACAGGGACTGAAGCTGTTACTGAAGCACTAAAATAATGTGCCTTGTGAGGAGCTGTAAAAGTCCCCATCCTCTAGGACCAAGTCATTGGAGTTCACTGAAACTAATTCTTGGAAGACAAGTGTGACTACTGAAGCCTATTCCACTGCTGTAACCTTTTATAAAAGAAAGTGGGAAATGCTATAAGTGACTGGAAAAGCAAACTTAAAGGTTTGCAACAAAAGAGGGCTCCTTAGTATTACACCAATGCTGAATTGCAATCAGACACTGTCCTGATTACTTAGTAGGCATCAAAAGCAGGAGTCAATAGCTGTTCAAGACCTAGTGGGCCAAACTGCTACCTGGTAACCACCAAAGAAGTCTCTTTTTGCCAAGGCAAACTAAGACATTCAGAAGCTTGTCCAAATGTTACTTTCTCTCTTCCTCTCTCCCTGCCTGGTTTGAATCTGAGCATGTGCAGACAAACATAGAGGGAGCCAAAGAAATGCTCCATACACAGTTGCTTTTATGGAGATTGGACCCAACATGCACAAAAAAGGCTAAACCCAAAACCCAGGATCTAAATTCCATCAAGGTTTGGAAAAGTTTGACACTGGAGCTAAACTCTGGCTCAGAGTCTTTAATACAGAAACAAAGTAAATCTTTGGTGGAATTTAGAGACTTCTTACAAAGGAACGTATAAGTGTCTTTGTTCTTTGGAGCTCAAATATATTGAAAACCTTTCTGGGTTTCTCATCTTTTTTCTCTTTGCCTGGTTTCTGTCAGATCTTTTAATCAATTTCAAAGCCAGAAAGCACTCCTTCGATCTCCTGAAAGCTATTTGAAGAAATAAAAGAAAATCAGGATTCTAAAACTCCTGTTTACGCATTTTCTTTACATTTAAAGAGTCTCTATATTGTTTGGCTCAGCTGGTTCTTTCTGGTCAAGAAATGTCCCAGAGCAGAATGTCAGCGGGTAACTCAGGAAAAGAGCTGAGTTGCGCTGAAGTACTACGTGGAGCTCCAGGGCTGAACTATGAGGGTACTGCTGTGCATCCGGAAAAGGGTGTCATGGCAAAGCTGATAACTGATCCAGTGTCTGCCAACACTATATCTGACTTCTGCAGTACTAGGCAGTCTAATGGTGCTGGCAATAGAGAAGCTGTCAGGTGCATTTATTTCTAGGAAAGAAATGCAAAACCAAAATGCAAGAAACCCATTTTTTTATCTGTGCAAAACTGGCTCATGAGAAGTTTTGAAAGTCACATCCTAATCCATGCAGAGAAATGTCAAGTGGATATATGAGACTGGCCCAACATGTTCTTTCCTATAAGCAATCTCTGCATTCAGAGAACAGTCACATTTTATTTACTACTATCGTTGCCAATTAACTCATGATCACAAGGCTGTCATGTCAATTATGAATGGACTTTCCTACTTCCTAAAGGCCTTAGTATCTGATTCTGATCTCTATCACCTCATTTTCATACTGATTTTACTCCTCTGACTTTGGGGGAACTTCTTCTGTTTTACAGACACATGCATGATATCAGAAAGAAACCTGAAAACCCCAGCTTCCTATCACTGACTGCAAAATATTGTGTTGGTGTTTATTTATGGATGAGATGAGCTGGGGCAGATCCAACAGCCTTTGAACTTGAAGGGGCTTTAAAATACACGTCGGGATCTAGATTCAAATTACACACGTGTTCCAAACAGTGGCCTCACATTGCAATATGCGTCATGTCACCAGGCAGAGGACACTTCCTTGCTGCTATATTTTCAAGCCATTTTCTTTCAGCGCGGCAAATTTTCCATCACACTCCATCACCAGGCAGGAAATGATGATCTGTGTATCCTAAGAACAAAGGGTAAATAATAACAGCCATAAATAAACTACAAGAACATGCCACCTTGTTCTGTGTCCTTTAATGTTTTCAAAGCATTTCCTCTTCCAAACACACTAATCTGTCCACTTTGATAATTTTTTATTGAAATACAAATTAAATTCAAAACCCAAAAGAAAGGGAAATTCTTTGTGTTTTGTTGGGAAGTATTTTTAATTAATGTTTTGAAAATGTATCCTGTGCTGCTTTGTTCTAAAATACTTATTCATTTCAATGAGAGAGTTGCTTGACTAAGGGGTAACTCAGGCTTGCAGAGCAGAGTATGTTTTTACTGTTTCTTGACCAGTAGAGCTCCCAAATCGTTATGATACAAAGCTAAGAAAGTATCCTGCTTCCACAGGGAAGATCCATGATCAAATAATACATGGATCAAGTAATACATGAAAAAAGAGAGGAAGCCTCTGGTTGAAGAACTGTCAGAAAAAAAATGGGCCACACAAAGGCTTTCATTTGTCACAGGCTGAGTCCTGAGTTCCAGGTATCACAGAGAAGAGAGTCTAGGGACACACAGGGCCAAAGGAAAAAAACTGTTGACAGAAAAAATTATTTGAGGGATGAGCGTCTGAGAGCTAAGGTGGCTGTGCTCCAAAAACAGAGGAGATGCTTTTATTTAGAGATAAAGGGTGCATCTACTTGTGCAATTAATGCAACATGATAAACTCTGGCGCAGTTTGTGCTGGAGTCAGCTGCTACTGGGTGCAGTGTCTACACATGAGCCCAGGACCACAGCACTTTGAGTTGGGCAGAGCAGCCCCAAGCTAGTGCGGGGCGGGGGCAAACCCAGACTCCAGGTGATGGCGGAGGCACTGGCTGGGGCATGAGGCTTTCAAAGGGCAGGGCTAGACAGCAGGCAGCCCCTACACTTTAACACCCTGGCATTTTGACTGAGTTAAGTACTGCGTTGTAAAATAGTACTGTCCCCGGTGCACATTTAGACTGTGATACTTTACTGCGGACCTAGACCAATTGGAGGATTAGGCCAAAAGAAATCTCATGAGGTTCAACAAGGGCAAGTGCAAAGTCCTGCACTTAGGACAGGACAATCCCATGCACCGTGTGTACAGGCTGCGGGCTGACTGGCTGGGCAGCCACTCTGCAGAAAAGGACATGGGGGTTACAACGGACAATAAGATGAATATAAGCCAACATTGTGCCCTTGTTGCCAAGAAGGCTAATGGCATCCTAGGCAGCATCAGTAGGTGTGTTGCCAGTATATGAAGTGTCCCCTCTATTCAGCACTGGTGAGTCCACATCTGGAGTACTGTGTCCAGTTTTGGGCCCCCCAGTACAGAAAGGATGTGTACAAATGGGAGGGAGTGCAGTGGAGGGCAACAAAAATGGTGAGGGAGCTGGGGGCCATTGATTGATGAGGAAAGACTGAGGGAACTGGGCTAATTTAGTCTAGAAAAGAGGAGACTCAGAGGAGATTTAATAGCAGCCTTCAACTACCTGAAGGGGGTTGAAAGAGGACGGAGCTATTCTGTTTTCAATAATGGCATATGACAGAACAAGGAGCAGTAGTCTCAAGTTGCAACAAGGGAAGTTCAGGTTAGATATTAGGAAGAATTTTCTCACTAGGAGAGTAGTAAAACACTGGAACAGATTACCCAGAAAGGTTGTGGATTCTCCATCTTTGGAAGTTTTTAAGACCCAGCTAGACAAAGCTTTGGCTTAGATGATCTAGTTGGGGATGATCCTTCTTTGAGCAGTGGGTTGGACTAGATGTGACCTCCTGAGGTCCCTTCCAACCCTCGTTTTCTACAATTCTATGATTCTAATTAGTAAACTCCACAGTAAAGTGTACGTGCAGATGAACCCAAAATGCTTATGTCAACAAAGTTTGATCATTTCATTTATGAGTCACTAAGTGCTCAAAGTAACCATACGTATAGTTCTAATGTTTGGTACCAGCTAAATGGGGTAAGATTAGACTTGGGTTTGAGGTGATAGTGGTGGAAGTAAGTTCTGGCCTGAGAGGCAGGAAACCCTGCTATTAGAAGCTTCAGAAAGGGCACTCTTTCCTCATGAGATAACAATGACTTCATGGGCTTTTGGTCATGAGCCACTTCACCTTAATTAGCATGGGTTCTTTCTGCTTTCATATATAAGATGAACAATTATTTGTTGAGAAATGAATATTTACAAAGTTGGTATCAAGAAGGTAGTTTGTAGCTGCTTTAAAAAAGTTACCAAGAAAAACATGCACCTTGAAAAGTGCAATAAATTCAACTAGGGACATGATTCAAAGCCTATCAAAGTCATTGACAGGTTTTTAACTAGGCTTGCATGGTAACAGTTTTTCCCATCACATTTTTGGGATTCCTGCATTGCAATGCAAAGTCAAAATCCTGTAATTTTTTACAAATCAGCAATTTCAAAAAGTTTCAGTTCAAACTTTTTGTTTTGATGAGTACTTTGTAGAAAACTTTCTCAAAATCTTTCTCTTTTCTTTCAAAGAGAAGGGAATTTTTCAATAGAAAATTAATGAATTTAAACATTCCCAGCAAGTTCTTCTTTCAATTGACATTAGTGGACTTTGGACCAGCCACTAAGGTGCCACTCTCTGATCCAAAGCCTACAGAAGAGAATCAAAGGACTCCCACTGATTTCAACAGACTTGAGCTCAGGCTTCCACTGCAGAGAAGAATACAATATCAGGGGAAACAACTTTAGAAGACAGAAGAATCTGTGTTGTATACTAGGGCCAATACTCTGGAAGAACACTTTCCCCATCCATTATACCATACTAGTGGTTTATTTACTGATAAGAGGATCTAGGATGTTATTTCACATGGAAAAAGGAGAAAGTTCTCCAGCTAGTATCTCTAGAGATAGTTGGCCTTCATACTGCTTAAACATAATATGTTTCCTGTTTTAAGCAAGGAAATATTCTAGGTAGATTTGGATAGATAATGGTAGGAAACACTCATTTTTGTGGAGAAAACAAAATTAATATTTAATATTTTTCCTCACAACCTCTCTCTTCTGATCCACACACTTTATTCTAAATCACTTTTGACCTAATAGGCAGAAAGAAGCATGGTGCCCATGGCAGTTGCTTGAGTTGCTTATCCCCATGGATGGCTTCTGCCATTGGTTGGGCTCTGAAGACTAAATATTTCAGAAACAATTTATTCATCCTCCCACGGAAGGTATTTCCCTCCCTCCCCTCTTATTTGTCTGAGCGTATACATGATACATGAGCTGAGAAGAAGAAATATGAACACATCCTGCCTGACCTCTTTCCCTCTTCTCTGAATCCACTGAGTACAGAAAACTTCTCATATAAGCAAGGATTTGTGAGCACAGAGGAAACAAAACTACCCACCTATGTAAATGATTCTTTTTAGTTATTATTTAGGTATGGATTGAATGGGAAATAGGTCCAGGGTTCTCAGCCTATTTTATTTCACTTTTCATAAGCCCTGATCTTCCTAGCATATATAACAATTCTTTATTCATTTTTATGCTTTTTCTCTTGACAAAACAGCTGGTACTGGTGAAATGAAGTAAGGGTTAGCAGATTTCCTGCACCAAATAAGTGTGTATGTGTGCATGTCATGTGGAGTAGGTAAGTGAGTACATGTGTTTGCATCTGTGTGTTTAGTAAGTGTGTGTGTGCATGTGCACACTATGTATTTTTATGCTTGGGCTGCACCTTAAAAGAATATATGCATGCATGTACGTGCCTGCAAAACCCTGTGCACTCAAGGTATGGATATATGTTTATTTGTATTGGCCATATCTGTAAGGTGTGAAACAACCTGCACAGGATAAGTATTGTGGAGATTGTGCAGTGTGTGCAGCCTGTAGGCAGTGCGTAAGGGAGAATGTCTGCACAGGAAGAATTAGCAGCAGAAGCACACTTCTATTTTTTTTCTTTCTATTTCTCAGCAAAATCTGAGTGGAAATTTACAGCTACAGCTGGAGACACTCGAATTGTAACAAAGTAACCTCAATAACTCCACACTCTACAAGAGGCTGCAGAGGACTAACCCATTTCTTCTCCCCTAATGAATAATGGAAAAGGCACTCAAACATTACTAATTAGAAAAGATTTTATTCTAGAAGACTTTAATAGAGGGTATTAATAAGCACCGATGCAAACAGCATTTTCAGAAGCATGAAAATCTACAGAGAACCCTAAGCACAAGGGCCCTGTGGCAACAGCAACCAACTAAAAATTGAATTAATGTCTGAAATACTGTATTAGCAGAAACAGTCAGTTTCTGAATCTGCCTTATTTTCAGTCTGGGAATCAGGAGTGAGTCCAACCACAGATCAGGGATAGGCATGATCCTCCTGAACAAAGGCAGAAGAAGTTCTCAGACCTGACTCCCAGGGTCTCTTGGGGAAGGCTCAGGCCTTTCAGTTCCCAATGGGTGCTGAGCTACTTAGCGCCTCACCAGTTCTTAGGTAAAATTTAGCCTAATCTCAGTCCACAGGGGCATTGCAATAAGAGCCTTTAACTACATTATGCAAGCATGATGCAGCTCAAGGGAAAGATGAGTAGTCTGCAGACCTGGCTTATCTATGGAGGGAGGAAATCACTCCATTTGCAGAATTAATAATTTCCCCATTGTCACTTGCATCATGGAGGGAAGGCATTCCTGAAGCAATAGCAGCACTGTTTGGCACACAGCATTTTCCTACAGCTGCTACTTTGTGCCATGTAAGCATAATGTAAACTAGGTCATCGATCACATGCTATCATCTTCTACAGACATGGCAGTAATCAAGATCTTTTACATTTTGTCCAAGGTTTTCCTGTGAAATTATGGTTGTTTGAGCCAGTCTTGAAAATAGAGCATATTTTAAAAATAGTTTCCTCTACCATGTGCAAAATTCACCTCCTCAGTCATGGGAAGGGAAGCTTTATGGAGAGAGAACTAGAATGGGCTTTTTCGTTGCCTATACACGTGCTCAGCAGGGGGAGTGGCTTTTAATTTTGGTGGTTCCTGGACAGCTGATCTAATTAAAATGGCTCACTACCATATGTATTAAGCCCCTCCGCATTTCAAAATGGCCATGGGAAGCTTTATCTAAAGCTCATTCAACAAAGTTTAGATAAAGTGCCCCCACAGCCACTGTGAAATGCACGGGGGCTTAATACACGTGACAGTGAGGCAAAGCTGGAGTCTGCTCTGATACGGTCTAATTAAAACATGAACAAGCATGTCTATAGGCACCCTAAGACATCTCAGCTCTATGAACGACTCATGCCCCCAGTGGGAGCACACAGTGGCGGTAAACAGGGAACTCCTGCAGACACCGTTGGTGCTGTCGGCGGTGGGGGAAAGGAGTGGCAGCTAGCAGCGATCTCTAACTGCTCACAGACACCACCGGCGGTATCGGCAGGGCCAGGGGGGTGAGTGGCAACCGCCCGCAGGCACTGCTGACACTGTCAGGCTTAATACATATGGTGATGCCTTTTTGTAGGGGGTGCGCCACCATGCTCAGGGGGTGCACGTGCACCCATGTGCACCCCCTACACATCGCCAATGCTCGGTTCCATCCTCACCTCTGCCAGATTTCCAGAGCAAGCTGCTTAAGGTACCCTAGCTACAGTACTGCAGGGATAAGATCCACTCACTGTTATCATAATGAAGGCCATTCGTATCTAAAGGATGGACAGAACCCAGGGGCTGGGATTCAATGTTTTCACTTCTTATCACTAGGACATGTGTTCTGACTTGGGCCCACCTGGCCAGAGCTTATCAGCACCCTCAGTTGTGGGCTAGAGTCCAAAGCAACAAAGATCCTACCTATGCTTTTTAAAACATTACATCAGTAACAGTAACTTTTCGGACCTTTTGCTTCTGAAGGTTACGCTCAGGGCTAGATAATTTCACCCTCCAATAGCCATCCTCCCTGCTTTAAGTTACAGTCATCAGCTTAGACAAAATGATATCTCCTTCAAGTCAAGGTGGAGACTGCATACATCAAAAGTGCAGAATCATGAAACAGAGGGTACCAAAATATAGGTCAATAAAAAAGTCCTTCTATTTGTCATTTTTAATTACCTGCCCCACTAATAATTATGATCTTGTGTTTTTCATGCTGTGTGCTACACTTGGACTTTAGTTGACTGGGCAGAGATGAGGAATTTTACCAAATAACCCTGGGACAATCCTGAATCCCTGGATGGGTTGTAGTGCTTAAATGTCCCACCAAAATACAGCTGTGTTATGTTGCTGTTCATTGGTTACTGCCTGTCTGCTTTGTCCATCTCATAAATTGTTGTGAGCTGTACTCTTCCACCGCTCCCCACGTTATTGCTCAAGTACTTCTATTTTTTATCAATGGCATTCTTTGCAGCATAAGGGGGGCATTTCAAAGGCATCTAAGAGATATTGGAATACAAGACCCTTTGAGAAATCTGTGATATTTGTTGTACTATATATCTCAGAGCTGTTGGTGGAGGTGATATCTTTTATTTAACCAACTAGATATTTGCAAAAAAAAAAGTCTTTATTTGCAAGCTTTTGAGTGCACGCACCATTCTTCAGGCACAGGAGAGTGCAAAGATTGTAAAATTTCTCCTAGGTGGAAATGAACATTCATATTTCACAGGAGAGCTGAAGGTGTTGTAAGATCTCCTGTTTGGAAAAAATCGTTTTGTGCAAATTAGGCTCAAATAAAAGTTAGAGCAGTCTGTTTACCTCAAAGTTATCTGATGGCAAGCAGGATGTTGAATTATGTTTCCCTCTTGTTATAATGTTTCATATTTCACAGGAGTATGGGTTGATGGAAAGCTCTCCAGGGCATGGATTTTCTCTCGTGTTGAGGCAGCTCTGTGCTCTGTGAACATGCAAATTCTGATCCAAACAAAAGGCAAGAGCAAGGATGCCAGCTTTCAGGTTTCCAGGTGTTGAATTTTTCTTCCCTCTTGTAAAATTATGATGTTTTCATTTTAAAATGGCTAATTTCAATGTCTTCCATATTTCAGGGATATAGGTTGTAGCCGTATAGGTCTACAGGCAAAAGGAATTGGAACTCTTGGCAGAGGTGATATCTTTTATGAGATCAACTAGATATCTGCAAAAAAAATCTTTATTTGCAAGCTTTTGGGCGCACACACCCGTATTCAGGCATAGGAGAATGCAAAGATTGTAAAATTTCTCCTAGATGAAACTCATATTTCACAGGAGAGCCAAAGGTGTTGTAAGATCTCCTGTCTGGAAAACCTTTAAGTACTATTCAACATAACATCTAAATGGCCTGAAGCTTCAGCTAGGAAAGAGGTCTCCACCCGCTCTGCTGCCACAGAGGTTAGTTTGCATGACTACCATTCATAGTGAAATAGAGGGGGCTTCACCAGACTATTTAGATACTTAGCATGCATCCACACGAGCATGCGCATGCAAGGACCCATATTTCCAGTGAGGCAAATAGCAGTGGCACATATTTGTACCACTGCTATTTGTCCCTGCAACACCCCTGCATGCACACTCTGGCATGCAACAAATAGACCTGGGTGGAGTAGGGGAGGCTGGCACTTCTCGGAGCCTGGCCAGCAGTCAGAGTGTGGCTCTGGCCAGTCAGGCTCTGGTTTCCTGCAGCTCACACTGCTGCCATGTGTGCCACACTGCTTTTCTCAGCAATGGTTTTTTTGGCAATGGGATCTCCTGGTGTCAAAACTCACCATGCTGCAAATTAGCAGCATGGTGAGCCAAGTGAACTGTGGTCAAACAGATTTGAGCCACTGCAATCTGCACGTGCGTGCTTGTGGGGACGCACCCTTAGAGTTTTGGATGTTGTGGATTCTCAGGGTGACTTAAGGTGGGAAATTTGTCTGTCCCATGATGGAAAGCTACTTATTATCCAGTAAACTTTCCGCTTGCATTTCTAAATTACCTTGTGTCTTTCCCTCCCTGCATAAGCTAATGCAGAGGATTTTGTAATGTCACACAATGAGGAAACAAGGAAAGGAATGGTGCTGAAGAAAAGCAAAACCAAATGGTCTTTGGCGAAACTATGTCTACCCATCAGCCTCACAAAGTTAAATCACTATGGAAGGTAAGGGTAGGCAAGCAGCCCCTGTGGGACTTGCGACAGACTTGCAAAGCCAAAGGGCCATTTGAATCATTATAATACAACTTGCTACTTTGAAGTATGAGCAAGGTTTGATGGATGGGTATGCTGGTGCACTCAAGGAATGTCGTCATTCATGACTGGAAAGGGAATTAGATGGACTACTGCCAACCTTCCTGGTAAAATGGAGTATTTTTCTCTTTATTTGCATTTTCCCATTTGTACACACACTGCTTGGATGCCGAGCAGTTGTGTCCAGTAAGGACAAGCACCAAGAATGTATTTAGATCCCCATGTTTCTGAATCGGGGCTCATTATGAGTTAGCCATTTGTCAAGAAATCCCCCAGATATCTTGAACCAAATCTCTACTGCTGCCATTAATCACCTGGCAGAAGGGTTATGTGAGCAAGAGTGGCCATGTCTGACCTTTTATGCCAAGAGCTCCTTAACAATATCACTGATGAGCGTTTGATTTTAGAGCAGTGGTTCTCAGCTTTTTTTGTACTAGGACCCATTTGTAAACATCAATGGCCAGTCCTGACCCAGTGCCCCTCACTCCCAACCTGCTTCCCCCCACCTCCAGGCCCCAGGTCCCAGCCCCCAGTGTATGGGGTGGGGCAGGGGGGAAGGCTCCAAAAAGCCTGAAGCAGCCCCTTGCAGGCTGGAACTCAGCCGGCTTGCGAGGGAAAAGCCACGGTTTCCCACATTTTTCTCCTTTAAAGGAGAATCCATTTTTAAAGTTTGTTCATGACCCCTTCAGATATTCTTGAAACCCACCATTGAGTTGTGGCCCGTGGGCTGAGAAATGCTGTTTTAGAGGTCACTGAACTAATCAGATATACACACACAGGTAAGGCTGGGTCTGCCAACAAAAAGTTTTTCAAAACCAGATAAACCCATTTTAGAATTGCCTAGTGGTTAGGGTAGCCACTTGGACATGGGAATCCTACTTTGAAGATCCTCTTCTACCTAATTGAGACTGGGGGCCTGGATATCCTCCAGGTGATCGTTCTACCACTTCTATTTTAGTGTGGCCTTTCTAGTGTGGCCACTCTCAATCCATGTTGCACTCTGGGTCAAAGGGAGATTGGGACTCCATAACCAGGCAAGCAGTCACCAGGGGACTTGAGACAGACTTGCAAAGAGATGCTTGAACTATTACTTCTTTCTGCTCTACACTGAGGGCTCATCTACACAAGATGTTTACTGTGGAACTCCCTAATTCGCTCCACAGTAAAATCTCTGTGTCTACAGCCCTCTGAGGTCGCAGTAAACTAATAAACAATGCTGTAAGTTAGTACTTGTACATACAAGTGCTATCCTGCAACGGCATTTATTTAGTGTGCCGCAGTGCACATGTAGATGCTGACGGGGTTACCTGGGGCACAAGGGTGCTTCAATGTGGCAGCTGCCGGCCAGCTAGCCCCACACTGAAGTACCATCATGCCTTACCAGTCCCTCTGCAGCACGTTTATCTGAGTCAGAGGAGCCCCAGGCTTGCAGGCTGACCCCTCCAGGCCCCCTGCCAGCTGAGGCTGCTCCAACCCAGCTCAGCATGCTTTGGTCCCAGGCGCACATGTAAGTACGGTGCCCAAAATTAACTGGTGCGATAAGTGCCAGAGTTTATTGCTTCATATTACTTGCACTTGTAGATACACCCTGTTAGTAGCGTTAGAACATTCACCTAGAATATGGGAGAACCAGATACAAATTATTCCACTCTAACGATTATTTCACTTGTACAAAATGCAGGCGCTCCAATCAGAGAGATTGAGAGTGCCCTGCTAGAATAGCCAATAGTCTGGGTACTTACTAGGAATGTGGGAGACTGAGAGTTAAATCTTTAATCTGAATCAGAGAGGGCAGGAGCTTAAGTTGTATGTTTTGTGGGACAGACAAAATGTTTTCCCACCAGTCCTCACTGTCAAGAATCTCCCTTGAGTCTGAGACAGCTCTACACACTGATCTGATAGATGATAGGTTTTACCCTTAAAGGATTTAGAGAAGTTTCTGTCCTTTAGATAGACAATTTCTGAGTTTCGCTATAGTTTACTCTGATATTCTTGGTTGAGTCCCAAAAAGCTTTTATTTAATGCGTTAGCTGTAGAAGAAAGAGAAAAATACACTGTTGTCATTGTCCAAATTTTCCTTTTACTGCAGGCCTTAATCTCATCGAATAGCTGCATATCACTGGGTTATTGAGTCTAATGATGAAAAAAGGAACAGAGAAAATGTGCTTTTGGCTGGATTTCTTATCTGAAGGCCATGATCTTTGTCAAGTGGATTTGACAAAGCTTGCGTTCACGGGATTTATTTATGCATACTGATACATACTGTGTGAGAGCAGGCTTCTTCTAACGTTCTTCTCTCTGAGACAAATGTCACCGCTGTTCATAAAAAGGTGGTATTGCAGACTGCAATGTTCTGACATGCTGTCCATCTTGTCATCTCACATATATCTGTCTTGCATTAATGGTGCATTCACCAAGTTATGCTTATGGCCCTCTAGACACTGGGAGTAGGCAACAACGAGGTCTGTTAATGTGACTGTATCTAAGTAGAAAGAGGAATTGAATCCTATTAACATGTTTTAATCAGAACCAGGGAGCATAAGGTTAAAAGAAGTTAACATCTGGTTTCACAGTCAGTAACTATAAAAAACGAATAAAGGAAAAGACTCTTGAACTGCACAGAAACATAAATAAAAAAAAATGTCCAGTCTGTCACCCTGAGAGTCTCCCATCCCCCAATCACAGAATTAGAGCATCAAAGGAGTTATTTTAAAATACCCATAATTAGCTACCCATTTCCCGGGCTACCATAAATGGAGGAACATGTTACAAAAGTCGTCTTTTAAAACCCTCTGTAGATATCTACAATTCACCTTTCCATAACAGTTCACCGAGATTAGGGTGACCTCTCCTGGTGACACCATATAGCACAGACTGTGTGTAACCAGTTTACAAATTAAGGAGTGAAGATGCTCTTCAGGGTCTTTCTCTGTCCAGTAACATGAATAGATAATTTGTCTTCTTAATGGTTTTTTTATTATTACAAAGAATGCTTCCCCTTAAAACTATAAGGATTCTTTGACTGTTCTATAGTCATCTGACTTGGATATTTAAAATCTTTTGACTTTTTATTACACTGAGTTGCAGCCTACTACAGGTATAGACCATTGAAAGAAGGTGCCATACAAAACCCTCATATTTGTCAATGTCCAGCCTAAATTTCCATTACCTTAACTCAATCTCATTACTCCTAGCTGTAGCTCTCTTCATCCATCCTAAAACAAATGAATAAATAGGAACAGTTGAAAGACCTCTCCCTGAAGCATGACAGAAAAGGGTTCAATGCTCTCATTTCCTTTATTAGCACAAATATGTGAGACTAAAACCCCTCTCTCTTTGCTTTGATTTCCTCCTTCATCTCTTCTTCCCTGGAGGTTTGTAACATATCGGTTAGCAATGGCTGCAGTTAAGCTAATGAAACCCACCAGCAAATACTCCCAATCATGTCAGCCACACTAAAACACCTTGTAATATATCACATCTTTTGAATACTCCCCTCTTCAGTATGCACAGAGGGTTCTCACAATGATAACCATTAAGAGGCAGATATCACTAACCAATAGAGGCTTCATTGCATTTAACCCAGTCAAGACTCAACTGCTGGGCAACATCACTGAATGTTGACTCTTCTAATAGAGCAGCCAGAGGAATGACTAGGAAGTTTTTCACTTTGGATGGAGATGGTAGCTGGGCAAGAGCAGTATCAGGGTGCTGGTGGCAGTTGACATGCCAGCACTGGAAGCAGCTGCCTTTTTTGCATCCTAAATCAGCATTTGGTTGCTAGTGCTCCACTTGCCTACACCTAGTTATTCTAGTGCGGGCAGTTGTAAGTTTTTCAGTTCCTCAGGGCACCAAGCAAGGGGAGCTGTCAAATGTGCTATTCTAACACACCAGTGCAAAGAATCTACTTATTTATGTAATTGGGTATATACCTTGCTTGCAGCATTGGGTTTCTCCAGGAAAAACACAGAGAAGTAGACAATATGAGATGTTTTCTCTACAGACCAATAGAAAAAAACTGAACGGTATTGCAGAACATGCAAAAACATTTTGAAAGCTAACATGGAGCTAATGGGCTGGGTTTCTTTACTTATTTATCTTTACACTAGAGGGAAGTGCTTTGGCCTTATTGCTCATTAATCAGATTTAAAGAGCCCGCTTCATTAGTTACTTCAATACACAGTTTTCCCCTTTTGCAGTGCATTTTAAATTATATGAATCAGCAGTCAACTCACCAGCATTAAAACACTTGGCAGAGAACTTCAAATAAATGAATAAAGAGGATCTGAAAAGTCAGATCAATTTCACTGGAAAACGCATTACAAGTGTGAGTCCTAAATAGCTCCAGAGTGTAAAAAGGCTGATAAAAACAAATAAATCAATTGAATTAATTAACTGAGAAGCAGCATGGTCCATAGAAAGACCATAAGGATGGGAGCCAGACCACCTGAGAATTTTAACCTAGTTTCTCATATTGCCAGAATCTCATCCAAAGCGAAGATTTTCAAAGCAACTTAAGGGAATTAGATGCCCTGCACTATAAGAATAATGTACTCAGCTCCCTTAGATGCCTTTGAAATGCCCAGCTTTAACCTCTCTGTACCTGGGATAACAACATTTCTCATATAAACCTCCCTTTCAGTGCTGTTCTGAGGAATAATGCTTGTACAAAATAAAATATAAACTGTTGTGTGAGTGCTGAGTAACTGAGCATAGTCCTAAAGAAGTCATGGCAAAAATCCCATTGACTTTTAATGAGAACAGGATCAAGGCCTATTCTTATGTCTGCAAAATGTAATCATTTTCTGGGGAATGAACAAGCCTTGAATATTACTGTTTCCACCAAGGGACCAGGCAGTTTGCTCTGAAAACTTTGGTCATGTTTTCTGCAGGACTTTGCCTGGTTCCCTATAAATCCTTTTTTTTTTAACTCTTAATAAAGAATTCCTCTTAGGAAAAAACAACCAAATAAAATGATAACAGAGCTGTGAATGCTTTCCACTCAGCCCATTTTTTTTTCATTATTTTGAGGGCTGGTTAGCACCAATCACAACTCCAGTCACAGAGGTTTGCCAATTCATCATGGCTCACATAAAGATCATCTCCTGACTTGCAAGAGAATTAAATTGTTTTGCAAAGGACAGTGCTTCCATTCCTACCTACCCCTGCGCCCAGATCCTGCCTTGAAACACTACCAGAGTCTGATCTAGAGTTAAAAGATTCAGATATGAAATCAAACAACTTGGCACCAAAGAATTGGCAGTGATTTATCCTTCAAGGTTAAGTACAGACAATCAAAATGCGCAAGGCTGAATTGATTCCATCTTCACAGGTTAGTCAAAGCTACATAGATTGAACAGATAAGCAAGTGAGCAGACATTCACTTTTGAGTCTGGAAATGCAGCCAAAAGCTGGAGGCGCTAGCACATGCCTCCCTGATCAGTTGGAGCAGACAGCTTGGGCCAAGGCTAGCCCACCCACCCTGAGAGTGGGCTAGGGGAGGTGCAAAGCATTCTGGGATTCTGGGGAACTGTAAGTTAACCTGAATCCAGAGGGCATCTGGGACAAAAGTTCAATAAACCAATTTAATGTAAATCAGTTAAGTCTGATACTACCTCCACCCAGGTTGATCTTAAACCTATTTCAGCCATTTTGAAAGCAGTTTATGTGTACTGATCTTCTGTTATGTTACAAATTTGAACTGGTTTCTGATCACTTATACCTGTTTATATGTAATTTCTGTCCCTAGCCCAAAAGACTGGTTTGTTGCTGCTCTTTCATAAGTTAAACTAAAACCTTTGCAGCCTCCTCACTTTTCAACTTGCATAGGAGTTTCATGCATGAACTTTTAGCAGAGTCCTAGACTCTGTCACAAACTCACTCATATATCTCATTTGCCAAGCATTGTCTTTCTCCTCATATCTTTCTTTAAACCTTATCCCTCAAGCATTTGTCTTCTTCTCATCAATAATACATGCCTCTCCTGAAGTGCTGTCTTCTGTTTGTCTTGAATGTTTCACCTTAATTAGGCTGCCAGCTCTCCAAAGTAGGGATCCTTGATTAATAACGGTATCACACTGTGTAAAACTAGAGCTATATATCAGTTTTAATGCTTCCAGAAATATGACCAATATGTTAAAAAGGTCAGATTGTCTGCAAAGAGTCACGGTCTATAAGAGGTTAAATGACTAATCCAATAAAGGATCTTCAAGCCAGCAAGAAGGTTGTCCCCATATATTAATCATAATAAGCTTCCACCTTTAGAGTGTAAATTCTGTGTATTCAGGGTGTTCCTTTGACATTCTGGGTGTTTTTTCAGTTGTCAGCCCTTTGCACTCTTGATAAAATAATCCATAATCATCTCTGTAGCTCCTCCAGCCATACACCACTCCACCGATTCATTTCTGCAAAGCTGTTTGACAACTCATCCATCTGATTTCTCTGGCAAGAAGGATGAACTATAAATACTGACCTCACTTCCCCTGAAGGGAGTGAGGCAAACCCAAGGAGGAGAATGGGAAAGGAGAGCCTTTCTCATCTGACACCCCCCTGCTCCTCCTCTGACATTATTATCTGTGCGGTTTCACTGAAATTTCACTGATAATATCTCTCCCCTCCTGAAAAGCAGACCCTGATGTAGCCCTAAGGGTGCCCAACTTATTATTTCTTCATGCCACTGTTCCTCCCTCTTTTCCACCAGTAGCACAGGCTGCAGTCATCATGCTGGAAAAGGAAGTCTGAAACCAGTGCCCTTTTGCATTGCCTGGCAAGAAGCAGCATTTCCAAAGAAAAGCACCTTTCATTCTCTGAGCTATCTCAATTCTAGTTCTGGGACATGGCTTAGCTATACTCACCTGGTAAGGGTCACATGCATTGTAATCTGCACTTGCTGTGTACTCTGACTTCTGGATGTGCCTACTGAGTCAACATTAAATACTCATTTTCAGATGTCACCAGGTTCTGGGGTTCATTCCGGAAACCGTGTCCCAGAACTTTCTGCTCCATTGTCACAAAATGAGCTTTGGGTCCATCCACAGGCCTGACAGAGGACCTATATGAGGTACAGTGGTTCTACACATTTCTGCGCCCACACCCTTCAATCTGATATAACTAGAACATCCTAAGGGCTGCTCTAAGCTATGGCAGCTACAGCAGTCCCATAGGGACCACGGTCTTGGCCAGGAATGACTGCAATAGCGTGCTCCATTTTTATGCCTTTCTTAGGCCTAAGTTTTAGAAATACCTTAAGCCTGGAAGGGAAGGGATCCAGTGGTACAGAGGTGGCTATTCTGACTTTATACCCGCTAGAGACACCCACTAAGCTAGGACAGTGCTAGAAAAATCCAAACTGTATATAGATGCCAAGAGATGCATATGCCCAGGTATATAGGTGCCACTTTGGGGTATGACATGAAATAGGATCTGTCCCTTAGCACCTAGTCAGAATGCTGTTCACATGACTAACTAAATTTGCTTTCCTATGTGAAGTGCAGAGCCTGAGTCCTGATTATGTTGTTCCAGTTTAACCTAAAGTTTAGGGACAGACATTACACATAAATCAGTTTAAGTGATGAGAAATTGGTTTAAACCTGTAACAGAACAGACATTCAGAGCACATAAACCAGTTTGAAAATGGCTGAAACCAGTTTGAGATAAACCTAGTTAAATGTAGTATCAGCCTTAACTGATTTGGCTCCAACCAGTTTATGCAATGTCTGTCCCAGACCCCTCGATGGTTTAAGTTAAATTGGAGACCCCCAGAATCCCAGCATGCTCTCTGGGCTGGGCTCTGGTTGAGAGAGCTGGGCTGGCCCCTCCCCTCTGCTCTCTATCTGGAGCAGAGGTGGAGCATGGCCAGATGTTGGCCTGCCATGGCCCCTGAGGCAAATTCCCCTCCATCTTCTCTCCCCCGCTCCCCTCCGCTAGCAAACCCTGCAGACCGCAGCTGGAGTTTGCCAGCCCCAGCCGCACCTCCACAGCTTTCCTGCAGCCAGGCAGAGACAGAGTTAATTCCTCCCTCTGTCCAGCTGGCCTGCAGCCAGGGAGGGGATTAAGTCCACAGTGGTCCCGGAGCAGGGGAGAGGCAAGCAAGTTCCCTGTGTGCAGATCCAAGACCTGCGCCTGTGAGCCCAGAGCTAAGACCTGCAGGACCAGACTGAGAGGTGGGAAGTGTTGGCGAAGACCTGACAATCATCACATGTATGTGCTGGAGATGGAGCTAAGGGAGGTTGCAGACCAAAGAATGCAGAGAGTTACATTTACATTATAAAGAAACCTAAACAAAGCCTTTCTGAATGCCTGGCTGTAAGGAGACACTCTGCCCTCAGGATTAGTAAGACTTATGCAAGGCTTTCTCTTGTCTTCCTGCTTTACATTTTAACTTAGACTAAGTTGTGTATGCTGTGTTTTACTGGGCTGTATCTTAGCTTAGGCAAAGATTATTGGTAGTTCCCTGCTGTATGCTTTGCAAATTGCTGTGTTCAATACATGCTTGCTTCAGAGAAAGGACTTTTTACCCATCCCCACACATCAGTCTGGCAGCAGCTCCCCGCCCCCACCCCCCCCATCACCCCCAGGCTGTGTGTCCTGCTGGCCCTGGCTGGTGCCTGACCATGCCCCCACCACTCCAGCAGTAAGGGGTGAGATCCTTGGATGGCATCTCTCTTCTAGGGCTGTGCAAAATGGCACTGTTCTGTTTCAGCTTGAGCTTCAAGGTTTCAATGGAACAGCGTTTCATTTCAAATTTCATTTCAATTCAAAACAGCTGTTCCATTTTGCTTCATCGAAACAGTGAGGCTGTTTTGATGCTGTTTCCATTCTTCACCCATTAGCTATAATGGGGAAGCTCGAAACAGCCTCTGTCATCTGGCAGGTCGATTGGGGCTGTGGGCCCCTGATCTGCCTGCCAGATGAGGAAGGAAAGCCAGTGCTGCTGCCTGGGACTGGGGAAGGGAACTGAGCCTGATCACTCCTTTCTCCTTCCCAGTGCCAGCCCAATTGTAGGGCTGGGACGGGGAACAGAGCAATTGGCTCAGTTCCCTTTGCCTGCACTGTGATCGGCTTGCCGCAGCCGGGCGGTGGGAGATGGGGAGAGCCAGGTCTGCACTCCTAGCTGCTGCTGGGAGCCCAGTCCTGGTTCTCCCCCATCTCGTCTCCCACCACCTTGCTGCTGGCTGCTTCGAAACTCAAAACATTTGAAAACTTTTGAAACATTTTGACTAGCCTCGTTTTGTGTCAAGGCCGTTTCTAAGCCCTTTGTTTCAATTTGATTCGCTGTTTCAAGCTCAAAATGAATTGAAACAGTGTTGAATTGAAACAGCCAGCAAAATTTCACACAGCCGTGCTCTCTTCCCTCCCCTTTGGCAGTGTCTCGCGGGCATGCTCTAGTGCCCCCAGGCTTCTGACTTGAGTCACTGCAGGGAAGTGCTTCTATTTCCTGATTTAACAGAGAATGTCTGTCCAGTTATTAATCAGTTTAAGCTACACAGCTTAGTCTAACTTGCAAAGAGTGAATCAATTCAGGCTCAGGCCTTTTGAATGTCTGTCCCCAGCCTTAAGGAACTTCTGCTTCATAATTGATTCCATTTGCTTTTGCATGTTGTTTCTATCTCTTACTGTGAGCTCTTTTGAGCATGTGTTGGGAAGGGCAGCATATGAATATAATACACAAAACAAATAAATAGAATTCTTGGCTGTCTTGTTAAGTCACCTCTGTGTCCCCTTTGCCCTACTCCTTCTGAGAGAAGGGTTAGAAGCTGAGGCCAGAGCTTGGGCACTGAGAATGAAAGCACATGGGGTGGGTGGGGAGCTGGGAAACAGAATACAGGTCTGAGTAACACCAGATACAATTTTCAGCAAATGGGGCATGCAGTGGGCATGCAATCATATTTGGCCAATGTTGGCTTTTTTACTAACAAAATTCAGAATTTTATTAAAGAAACACATTTCTGAGTGTCACGGGCATGTGATACCAGCCTTTCAGCCTTCAGGCACAGCAGAGCAATGGTCCTCTGAACAATGCCCTCCTGGATATCCTCCACCTCCACCCTGCAATCCATCACATGATCATGCCCTGAGAGCCTGCTGCCTGTAGCTGTGAGAAATGACAGGGGAGAGTCAAATGACTGCCAAAATGTGAGTGATGGAACTGAGCTTGAGACACAAGAAATGAAACAAGAGACATTGCTTTAAAATCCGCAGGCAAAACAGCATGTTCCATCAAAACCTCTTTCATTCTGGGAAGAAAAGGAAGCCAGACAGAGCCCTTACAACCTGTTATGTTGTTTTATTTTTATTTTTTTAGATTCAAGTGACTGACAAATGCTGGGTAATATTTTTTTTACTACTGTAGCAAATCTCTAGCAGCCACTGCTCAAGTCTTTCTTCAGAGAACTTAACACCTGCTAATGCCACGCATATGACATGACCTTGTAGCAAGACATCTTGTCTCATTGTATATACCTAGAGATGTAATTCTTTTCCCATTTCAGGCCACGGACCTTAAAAACAGCCTGTTATCACACAAATCTGGTAATTCCAAATATATGATGAGCTAGTTTGACAAGAGGCTTCCTCATTCCTTAGTTGTTTAATGTGGTACCATAGATATACCCACACAGGGATTAATATACCAGGTCTTGACATCTGTTGACTTCAATCTTGTGGGATTTTCTCTTAGACAGACTACTGTGGGTCTGGTCTGTTGGTGCACTGCAGCCTTTTTGCACTGTTCCAGTGACAGCAAATAATTATAAGCACCATGACCAGGCTTTAGATGTTTCGGGAATTAGAACAGGACAAAGCAAGGGAAGAGTACCAATAATCTGTAAATATAGGGTTGCTAGACTATTAGCCTTCTGTTTTCACTGTTTGGTGTGTAGCTGCACATGCAAAGCAGTATGTGCATGATGCATATGCCTTGGCATTATAGTGATACACCCGATACAAAAGCTGGTGAAAGTGAGATGTTCAAAAAAACTAAATGTCTAAATTTTTGTGGGCTAATGATTAAAATCTATAGCTTATTCATTGACTAGAATAATCTCTAAGTGGAGTCATTCACTTCAAAATGCAATTTGCATTGTCTCCATCCCTTTCCCTTGGATGGGTTAGCTTGCACTTGTCATAATAATCATCCTGCAGCACAATGTACCAAGGCAGTTGAGTCTCATTTCTGCTTTTGATTTGCATGCCAGATACAGCACAATAGACCCATTGTTATTATATGGCTTATTATTATATGCCATTCAATCTTAAATCGTGCCTAATCTGTATGTTGCTATCCAGACAATTATTCAGACACTTATTTATGCCTTTTCACACAGAGAAGGGAGTATGCTGATTAGCACAATCAAGGGTAAAAGAAGCTGGGTGTTACTGATGGGATACTTTCTTCAAAGCTCTCTAAACTTCTACAGAGGCTGGCAGTTATTAAATCTAAACAGGAGGTAATGGTAATAGTTAGTGGCCCAAGCAAAGTTAAATATCACTGCAATAGTAAAAGACTACTGTCATGACTAATTACATTTATCACTTTGTAAACATCTCATAAAGCTGTCCCCTGTTTTGTGAGAGTACAGGAAATTATATCAGCACTGAGTATGTTAGTCAGAGTGAAATACTCTGTCTATCCAAATGGAGATAGTTTTAAAGACTCCAGAGAAAAGTAGTGTGGCTTTGAAATGGGACTGTCCAAGGGGAGGACAGCAGAGGATATAGAAAAATAAAAATGGGAGTTTAAAAGGCATTTTGAAAGCTTACAATTTAGATTCAAGCAACCCTAGTAGTTGGGAGACACCCTGTCTTCAATGGAAGCAAGGGAATTGGTTGGCTTGACTAATAATGGTCTACAATGTTGTTAGTTCCTTGATAAATGGTTCAAAGCTTCAGTTTCCAGAGCTGACAGCCTATCGCCCATACTAAATTTGTTTGGGGAAAAAAGGGGGGGGGAGAAACTAATATAATTCTATAGCCAAGGATTGGATATTCCATGTACATTATAGAAATGAGGACGAAGGACTAAAATGACAGGAAGTTAAGCAGGGCAGAGCAGAGGAGCATTTAGCAGGTTTAAGAACTGGCAAAGAACGGCACAACTGAAGGCTAAAATGTGGTCATGTATTTGTGTAGGAGGCTCTCTGGAAAAGTGGTGGTTACTTGTAGATTGGGGCAGCAGCCTGGGGTTCATTGTCAGCTTTGCTTGAAAACCCACAGTTAGTCCAAAACACTGGGAGATGGGAATTTATATGACACAGTGAAGGTATTGCAGGCCACTCATCTTTTCCCAGTAAATCAGTAGCGGTCTCCAGCACTTCTGTATATGATAAGTATTTAGGTCACATATTAAACATGAGAAAGTTAGCCAAGATCATGCAATTCAGATTTATGCATCTTCATTTGAAGATTCCAGTTCACAGGTTGTACTGTTCCATTTCAGTTATGAATAGCTATTGAGAGGCATTGTGCTCCAAGGAGAACTCATTAAACACTAGTCTCATATCTGGGATGTCAACTGAATATCATGTGGAAGGAAATGTGAAAGGCCCACTATGAAAAGGAGAATAACTGAGCTGCTGCACAAATGCAGGAGTTTCTTAGAAGCACACTTGTGATATCATTGAAGCAATGAACAAAGTGGAGAAGCTACCAGGGGATAAGATGAAGCTTTCTGCTTCTCTTCTTCTTCTTTGTTTCCCCTCTTACTTTCGATCCTTTTACTCTTTAGAAAGACATTCAAAGTCTGCTTCTTTTCTCTTCCTCATTCCCCCATGCTAACTGTTATCTGCACAACCTGCCATTCCCTCTACACCTTGCAATGCTGAGTTGGCCTTGCCAGTAACAGTGGTGTCTTTGGAGCAGTGCTGCATTATCAACAGATGAATAGGCTGGGTAACAGCAGCAGCAAGAGGAAAGCAGACTGCAAAATCACATTTACTCAGCAGTAGAATGACCTTGGGCTGTTTGTTAGCGTGAGAGCTAATGTGACTGTGAACAGAAGTAGGAGCATACATCAGGACCCGAGCAGTGGGCTGGACCTGTGTTGGCTCTGCAAGTTGTAAGTGAAAGCAAAATGGAAGATACATTTTAATTAATGCCATACATTGTGCCTTAGAGTTCCAAAATGTTAATTGCTTATGACACCCCAGTGGAGTAGTTAATCTTACCTCGATCCTGGGTAAGCTTTTTGAGAGAATTATCCTGGTACATATTCAAGAGGGGCCAGCGGGGGAGGTTATGCTTAGGGGCAACCAACACGGGTTCATTAGAGGCAGGTCCTGTCAGACCAACCTGGTGGCCTTCTACGTCCAGGTCACCAAATCCTTAGATGCAGGGGTAGCAGTGGAC
>NW_017729000.1:21599400-21612157 GCF_001723915.1 Gavialis gangeticus
CCTGCCATGGCAGGGGGTCGGACTTGATGCTCTGCTCAGGTCCCTTCCAACCCTACCAACTATGAAACTATGAGTATTATCCCCATTTACAGATGAAGAAAACTGGGCCACATAAAAATGACCCTAAGTCACACGACAAGTCAGAGGTTGAGGTCGGAACAGAACCTAGATGTTCTTGGCTCTGTGTCTCTGGCTTACCCAAAGGCCTTGTGTTGTTCTCTCATCTTTTACCAGTTTAGAAGTTCATAGAATCCACAGACTGGCGCAATTTTCACTTTATTAAAAACTTGCTAAGAAGCAGTGCTCGAGTGTGAATGACACACAGTGCAGCTGGGAAACGTAAGTGCTTGCTCAGCTCTTCCTTACCATTTTCATTCCAGACCTTTCAGATAGACCCAGTCTCTCAACCTCACACCTGCTATCTTCCTCCCAGTGTTTCCAGCTGTCCTACAGTCACCCATTTCCCATAGCTATTGCACTGAAAGCTTCCCTGTGCAGCATGATGCAGCACATATAGCGTGATGTGCCAATGATATTCCTCAGAAAACCAGGGCATCTACCATCTGCTGTAACTTGGCCAGATAAAAGACGGGGGCTTAATGAATTAATGGATGCCACCAGGCCCAAACTGATGGCTGGATTCACCCTGCCTGCATGCAGATGAACAGGGTTTTGACTGGCTCTGGGCAAAATAAGGCTTATGGTAACTCAAGCAGCTTTCCATAGCCTGCAAATCACATCTCAAAGAGAGCTATTTGGGTCAACAATTGTCAAGGATGCATGTTACTGAATGGATGTAGGGAAGAATTAGCAATTGGGGTATACAGATCAGGGCAGTCTTCATTACAGGGGCATCAGTGATGTATATCAGTAGTAAAGAAGGTGGCATGGAGAGTACCAGCTACTGCAGGTACAGGTTTTGGTACCCCACAGTGAGTCTACCCAAGTGAGCACTGCAGGTATGTTTCAAGTCATTGAATAGGAAAGTTGGAGGATGTTGACAAAACTGTGAAGCTGCAGTCTTGGCACATGCTCTGATAGGATTTACACCACCTTTATGGTCCTTATGCATCAGCTTTAGGAGATGAGACTAAAAAGGCATTCTCGAGCCAGCAGGATTCCTGCTGAGTCCAGTCAGCCACGGCCGGCTGAACATACTCAGCATCCCAGCTTTCTTTTCCTCCCAATAACAACAGTGGTATTCTTGGCAACTGCCCAGTTTGCCCAGTCCTGTTCTCTCTGTGAGCCTAAGGCATCCACATGCATTTGATAACAACTTCAGTACTCTTGTATGAGCCAAAGATCAAAGGAAAATTTGCTTGGAGCATTGAATTATGAGTTTTGAAAAAGAGCCATATTAGCATCAACAATGGGATTAATTAGACTTCACTGGAATCCTTTCAAACATAAGCATCCTGCCAGTTCATTGGTAATTGCAGCTTCCCTTATTTCTTTCCAATGATTTACCAGTCCTGCTTCCCTCACCAAAAGAAGCAGTGGCATTGTTTTTATGTATTCTTATGCTTGGTTGGGGGAAAGAGAAGGAATGGGAAAGCAGATTGAACAACTATGCTGTGTAAAGCATAGATAACAGAATGGGCTTTCAGCAGTATCTTTTTCATGCATTTGTGGAAACCAAAGATAACAGCTAAGCAAGCACTTCGTAGCAAAATCATAGCAAACCTAGCGCATCAGGGATAGAGCATATGGCACCAACTGTGACAGGATGTATCCTACTAAATTTGTACATTTCCATAACACAAAGAGCAAAGCCACATATTTTCAGCATCATGGGAACTTATACTTTTGACCAGAGAAATAACCATTGGGAAAAACCCCAAAGTAAATTCTGTAGAAGAGAGCACAGTGTATGTGTCTCCTGGATTGATAGGTTGCAGTGATTGTATTCTAAATGGCTGTGGAAATCTGCATGCAGAAAACAAGTTTGTTCTGCAATACTCAGTGAAACAGGCACCGTCGTCTCATAGCTGCACACATTTCAGATAATCATTGCTGGATAATAGCTACTAATCATTCTTGGACTGTGCATTGCTTGTGAGCAGCATGTCCTGAATAGTTGATAGTAAAAAATAGAGCTATCCATGCAGCAGCTTAGATTGCCTATATTGGTCACATGTTAGTTTTCTGTTTCCTGATAGGATGACTGTGTCAGGTTCCTGATGGAAACGTCTGCATTTATGAACTGAACGTTTACTTTCCATAAGTATTTTCCAGCGTTTGCATAAAATTAGCCCTTTTCTTTAGAAGGATTTGAGAAATCATTTTTAAATCTTTGTGAAAAGAAAATACAAAAATACACATGTATGTATGCAGGCAAAGTGAATTGCTGAAAGATTCAAATGGACATATACAGAACATTGCAGCATTCACCCAGGTCTGTTAGCAAAGGGGTGTAGAATTCAGGTTTGAGTTTATAAAATACTAACTAGAATTTATGTCCGTGCCAGTACAATTTTATCCAAATGCAGGGGGCGGGGGGAGGAAAGGGGTAGGTGAGTTTAGAAAAATAGGCTTCAAGCCTACCCTATCTCTAATGGAAATTGGATAATTGGTGGAGTGAGCCCTTAATTAAATCTATGTAATATGCAAAAGGGAAGCACAATGGTCTTTCATCCTTAGAGACCTGGGTCCAAGTCCTAGCTTCAGGCCAAAATGAAGATGAATTTGTTTTCATTATCTCAGTACCCATAGGCACATTTCATGCAGTCACCAGCCAACTAGCAGTCTGTTCAAGAAATGCTTGCCTGAAGTAACAGAGATGGAAGAGTGAATGCAGTCAGAGCAGAATGATTGTTGGTGCAATGGCAGTGGTAAAACCCGTCCATTTCCTTGTCTCTCCCCAGTGCTGAATGCCAGTCCTGAAAATCACTCTGCCAAATGTTAACATAGGATAAAAATATGGGCTTATTTGCAATAGCATCTCCTGTCTGCCTTTCTTCTAGTTTGTGCACTACTGGTTTGAGTACTCAAGGGCATCTTGGTAAAAATGTGCCTATGTATCACCCTCCTACACTTGAACCCATTGCCTGCTATTTACTCAATGTTAGTCACTTCATATTAAAAAGAAACAAGGAATTGAACTCTAAGTGTGATAAATTTAAAAATGAAAGAAGTCAAGAAATTCATATCTTAAAACTATCATGAACAAAAAGAAAGAAATAGAGAAAAATAAAGAACAAAAAACTGTGCCTCTTAAAGGGTTAATGCAGCTTTTGTGTTGTAGTTCCTACCATTTAAGCTGCTCTTAATTAACACTTAGGACATAGCTAATACTCTGCAACTTCAAAGAACAGATATTAATGAAATATATAACAACATCTTCAAAGAGCAACCTGCTGGGCTGATAAGTATTATTCTTTAATATGTATTATTTACGTACAAGGAAATTGAGGTACAGAGGGATTGTTATGTGTCCAACAGCACAGAAGTCATGATTATGAACCATAACTCTTATTCCTCTGCTCAAGCCACAAAGCCAAAGAGATGTCATGTTCACTCGGTTACAACCGGAATCATGAAATGTGTCAATTTAGAAGTGCAAAAGAGTGTAAGTTCAGTTGTCTTTCTGTGGGATACAAGTGGGAATCCTTATAAATCTGCCTCAGTCCACCTGAGGTTTTATTTATTTTACTTATTTATTTGATATATATGCCACCTTTACCAACAAGACTCAGGGCATCCATAACATGGTTGTCTACATGGCTGTAGACTAGTAATACTCAACTTTTTTTGGCCAGCAGGCTGGATGAGCAGTGCCCAAGCCATCTGCGGGCCAGATCTGGCCAATGGGCCTGATCTGGCATGGGGCAGTACACAGCAGGGCCGCATTCAGCCAAGTGGGGTGGACAGGGGGAATCTCAGCTCCAACCTGGCCCGAAGAAAGGGGAAGGGGTATAGTCTGGCCCTGCAGGGGAAGGGAGGAGGGGGCATGTCCCAGTGCTATGGGGAGGGGGCACGGCCTGGCTCCACAGGGCAAAGGGGCATGGCCTAGGCCAGCAGGGGGAAAAGAGGACATGGCCCAGCTGCAACTCAGGCCCTCAGGAGGAGGCTTGACCCAGCCCTGTGGTGTGGGAGGGAAGGAGGCTTGAGCCTGCCCCAACCCAGCTCCATCGGGAAGGGGTGTGGCCCAGCCCCATCCAACCTGGGGGAGGGGTGTGGCCTGGCTTTATCCAACTGTGGGAGTGGGGGGTGATGGGGGTGATTGTTCAGGGCTCATGTTTTGGGGATTTGGTAGTGGTGGAGGGTGGCCATATTTATTGCCATTGCTCCCCTGCCACCAAACTTTCCAATCCTTGGGGAACCCCATGGGTCAAGTACCTATGGCTCTGCAGGCTTCACTTGGTCCACGGGCCAGAGGTTGAGCACCCCTACTGTAGGCCATAGAATCCGATATCAGGTAAGCCATATTGCTGTAGAGAAGGTCCTGCTCCAAAGTCATGCTGAAGTCTGCATGCAGTTGATCTGACTATAGATGGATACCTGGCCATTCAGGGTGTGGAATTAGAGGTTAGATGTGATTCTAACAAATCCTCTGCCCTGTGTGCTGTTGGTATTATAAATGGGTGTGTCTTTGTGACATGAAGCTAGCTGTCCCTTAGAGTTGGCAGATCTTTAACATTGTTGATTGAAGATTTTAAGGATTTGGTCATTTTACATATAGTCTACACCAGGGGCAGGCAAAATATGGCCTGCGGGCCAAATCCAGTCTGCCAGGCCAGCAGGAGCAACCTGCAGAGCCCATCCAAATAACAATTATTACCAGCCCACAGCTGTCCCTCTGAAACCCAGTGGCAGGTAGGCTTTCAGAGGTTGTGCGCCATTGGACAGGGTGGGCTCTGTGGCCCCACCTCTGTGGGGCTCCTAGCACTCCAGTTGGGAGCCCCATATAGAGGGACTGAGAACTGGTGAGTGGGGAGGGGAGCTCCTTCCTGCAATTCCAGGAGCCCCACATTCTAGCAGGGAGCCAGCCCACCCAGCCCAATGCCATGCATGTGTGAGGGTGGGTGTGCAGTTTGTGGGAGGATGCTGGATTTTCAGGGGGTGAGGGTGATGTTTGTGGGTGAAGAGAAAAACCTCATACCCACCTGCCACATGGCCCCCACCCCCATTGTTGCACAGCCCCTGCCTCTGATGGTAGCAGCAGTAGATGGCAAGAGTCCCTCAGGGCACGCATGGCCAAAGGCAGGCAGAGCCCTTTGGCAGTGTACAGCTCCAGCTGAGTCCCAGGACCTGCATATGGCAGCACAGAGTCAGCCCAGCCTGGCTCTCTGGCATCCATCTTTAGGCCAGACTGGGCTAGCTCCATGCCATCATGTGGGGCTCCCAGCATTGCAGGTGGGAGCTGTGAGCCATCAGGGCAGGCTGGGCTGGCTCTGTGCCTCCACATGGGGCTTCTAGAACTCCAGTGGGGAGCCACACATGGTGGCATGGAGCCCGCCCAGCCTGATGGTGCATGACTCCCTGCGGCTCCTGGGCCGCACACCACTGGGCCAGGCAGGCTCCATGCCATCACATGCAGCTCACCCCACACCCACACCCCCCACGACAAACCCCACACCCATCCACACCCCTTAACAAAACCCCCATGCACCCCCCCACAAATTCCACATACACACACACCTCCACCACACCCCACACTCCCCCTGCACAATATATACAAGAGTAAGACTATTATGTAATCACCTCTATATACACTATGCAAAGACACATAAATCAGAATAAAAATATTTTTTGAAATAAAATTAAAATATGTTATTGTAGATTTTTGATAGTATATGATATTTTTTCTGGTTCCAAGATGGCAAACCCTGCTCCTAAAAGGAGTACTTCTGGGGGCAAGGAGTGGGACTTCTACTGGCAGAGGTCAGGGGTTAGGATCGAGCTTCCAGTCCCAAGATGGCATTGAGGGGGCAGGGCACCTGTCAAGGGGTGGGGCTACCCTTGCAGCCCTCAACCGCTCACCAAAACTCATTCAGCAGCCCTCCAGCCAAAAGAATTGCCCACCCCGGTCTACACACATCATGAAAATGCAATACTGAGGAGAATGCAAATATTAATATTATGCTAAGATCATAGGAAAATAGGGCTGGAAGGGACCTCACAAGGTCATCTAGTCTAGCTCCCTGCTCAAGGCAGGAACAACCCTAAAGTTCTTCTAACAAAGTAATTTTGGGTGTCTCCTGGAGCTCTAACCCCCTGGATTGTCGACACATTAACACCTTAAATGGTTTAAAGCACTCATGATGCAGCTCCAAGTTATTACACTCAAGGGCAGGATTATCTCTGATATGAACTGTCTAGCTCCTGGTCTATTAAGGTGTGGCTATGCCCCACAAATGGGCTGCTGCCCAAGCTGAAGTCCTCCAGTACCCCAGGGTCTGTCACACACCCCGCCCATAGAGCAGGGATAGAAGCCTGTCCTGGCTCACCAGCCCTGTAGTGGCGAATCACAGCTACAGCTCCTAGCCCTGCCTCTGTGCACCAGGTTCTAGAGGCAAGTCACGGCTGTGCAGGTGCGGGACACTCAAAGAAGGTTTCTAGACTAAGAGTGTGACTGCTCCAAATTCCAAGCTAGCACTAACACTGTTCAACATTTGCATGGCTCAAAGCATAAAGACCTAAACCATTCCAGCCAAATGTCTGTCCAACAGGCTCTTGATAACTTCCAAGGATGGAGATCCCACAATGTTTCTAGGTAGCCTATTCAAGTGCTTGACCTTCCAGTGCTATACTTCATTGCATATATTCAGCATAATTATCACGTTCAAGACTTTCACTAACTGTACTTGGAATTTTACAAGTTACAAATAGCTTTTATCAAAAATAGATTAATTCATCCTCCCTCCACATTCCCTGTACACCAGATCAGTGGCAACGTGTAAGGGGCAGACGGGGGTGCACATGCACCCCCTGAGAACACTGGTGCACCCCCTGTCAGGCCAGGTTCCCCATTTAGGCAATGGGCAGGGGGGCAGGTGGACCCCCTGCAAGCACCGGCAGAATGAAGCAGTGGATGAAGCGGTTGCAGCGCTCCCGGAAGTGCAATCAGCCACAGGGGACCCTCTCCCCACAGTCGGCAAGATTGACTGGTCACTGGGGGGGCACGTGCCCCCCCGACTCAGGTGGCACCAGTTGCCCAGGCACCAACTACTGCAGATTTATGCAAATCCAAGAGAACAGGTTGTTTCTAAGTAAAGATGTGAACTTTAGATTCAAACTCTGGCTTGAATTGTAACTGAGGTTCATCTTGTGTCTTATAAACAGATATTTTGAATGTTTACTCAGATCTGTTAAAATATAACTCTTTCCTATAGCATTTTCCTTTGCAATATCTCAGAAGTGTTTTAGAATGTCCACTAATTTTCCTTTACAATATTTCTGTATCAGCATTTTTATTCCATGAAGAAGAATGGCAGTGCAGAATGTTATGGCTGCAATATAGGAAGGCATTTACACATGGAAGCAAAACCAACCCTATTAAGCAAAGCACTTAAGAATGTACTTAAGTGCTTTAGTGAACTGAGTTATAACTATTTACCTAAACTAACCCCAGAAGTCACTGACAAAGCCAAAAATAGACCCTAGGCCTCTTGACTCCTTACCCGTATCAGCTAACTCTCCTCTTTTCTGAAAAGGTACAGCTTCTTCAAGCACAGTACTTCTTCCTTTTTTCTAATTATTTTAAGGTGTATGTTATATGTACAAGAAGAGATATACCTCTAATGGAGGATGAGCCACCTTACATCTCACAAATTAAATCAGTAGAATGTTCCTAATTGCTTTCTTTTACTCAATTTTAATTGCCTATCAGTAGCCAAGAGTTGGCAATAATCTTGTCACCATGAACTCTTTGGCTGAGAATGGGATCAGATCTTGATGACTGGAAGCAAAAGGCAATGAAAGACTTTTTAGCTAAATGGTACATACACAGTGTAAAGTTCCCAGGCTAGCAATAACAATTGATAACAATTATCATTGTTATTTTTTCTTTTTAGCACCTGAGAGCTCCCTTGTGCCAGGCACTGTACAGATGCAAGAACAAAAGAACAGTGCCTGTTACAGATAGCTTGCTATCTCAGTATTAGAGAGGGACAGCAGATGGATGTAGATAAGAAAACAATGAGACAACCCTAGTCAACATTATAGGCAGAACTCTCAGATCAGCAGTAGCCAAGTTGCTGGCATCACAGCTGAGAGCTTTAAAGAGAAATTTGAAGGAAGGTAAGATGTAGCTTTGCAGATGCATATAGGCAGGTCCCCATAATGTGAGAACTAATAAGCTGTTGTGGAGTCTCCATCCCTAGAGGTTTTTAAGACTTGGGTAGACAAAGACTTGGCTGGGATGATCCAGTTGGGGATGGTCCTGCTCTGAGCAGGGGATTGGGCTAGATGATCTCCTGGAGTCTCCTCCACCCCTAAGTTTCTATGATTTTATGACTGCTTGGGGGTAAGCATAAAGACATCTGTTTGAAAATGTAACAAGCAAGGCTGGTGTGCCATAGGCAGGACTTCTCCCTATAACAAATGAGAGATAATAGGCAGGGTGACTGTAGTGAAGGGCATTGGAAGTGAAGATGAGCTCCATACATTTAATGTAGTAGAGAAGGTAGAACCAGTGGCGAGATGCTAAGAGAGGGGTGATGCAGCCAAAGCAGTGAGCTAGGGAAAATGATTTTTACATCAGCTCTTTTAATGGAGAGGAAATAACTGAGAAGGATGTTGCAACAACTGAGGTGTAACATGATGAGTCTTCCAGTTGCATCAGTGGACAAGAAAGGCCATTGCTTAGAGAGAATCCACAGATTTAAGAGAAATCTGGATATAAGGACCTAGGACAAAGTCTCAGTTGAAAATGCAGCCCAAATTACGGGACTAGGGGACAGGGAGGATTGTAATTATTGAGAAAAGAGGATCTCTATCCCACCCAATCACTTTTCTGTAACTTCCAATGAATATTTTTGCCCCAAAATATTGATCCTTATGTAATTTAATGTAGCAGTGATGCCCTGGGCAGGGTCAGAGCTTCTCCACTCTGTTTTCTGCCATGAAGAATTAACAAACAAATGTCCCCACCCAACGCCTATTGAGACTCCCGTTGACGTTAGTGTGTGTTGAATCAGAGTGTCAAATGTGGCTTCAGAAATCTGTACTTGAAAACTGCTTGGGTGCAGTGGGGCGCACGGTGCATAATTAGGGAACAATACAGACAGAGGGAGGAGGACATCTTCTCATTTCTTCTGCACCATTTTTCCCTCATGTCCTCCTGAGCTTACTTTTCACAAAGCTGTTTCAACCAAAGACTCCTGACCGAGGGAGGTGCCTAAGGCAACCAACTCCCATCGCAATCACTGGCGGAGGAGCACGTTCCACTGGTGCCCAGCACCTCACAACATATAGTTCATAACAAATATGGCTTATTTTTCACCAATTGGTTAGCAAGTGAGTATATTTGCATTTCAAAAAAATAATCGCAGTTTACTGCGACTGACAGATACTTATTACTTCTCAATTCAAACACAAGTCTAATTGTCTTCTGTCACTAGCAAGCAATTTGAAGAAATGCTGGTGTAGGAAGAATTGGATAATGAAGTTCTTTTCATCCAACATTTACATGTAATTTACTTTTAAACCAGCTCCCCTGGGAGGTGGCACAAGCTGTGACAATGCAGAGAGTATTTTAATTGGTTTGGCAAAAAGTCAAAACAGAAAACTTTCCCTGTTTTATTCCCAGATCCCCAGTGGGTAATATTTCAAAACAATGGGGGGGATGTTAAATGTAGCATAACTAACTAGGGTCATGATCAAAGGAAAGTTGTGGGGGGGGGGCAGATGTACGTATTTTAAATATCTGCTTATTGCTTTCCTTTTAGTGTTATTAACGTAAGACAAAGAAATTAAGGGGAAAGCCTAAGCTTGGGAAAGGAAAGAAAGTGCCTGTCAAGCTGGTTTATGCTTTGCTCCAGCCTTGGAAAAAAACTAAGAAAACATTTCCTTCAACACACCCTATATGTTATGTCTCATAGCAAACCCTTGCTGTTCAGAACATTATTCTGAGATATACATCCATATAAAATCATTTTAGGGGAGTCAGAAATCTTCTCCTTGGCTGCTTGGGCTGGGCTGGGAATCTAGGAGAGAAGCCAGGTGGTGACACCAGACAGTGCAGGGTGAGTTACTTGGTTTGGGAGCTAGGGAGAACTATAATACTATTAAAAAACATCCCTCCCTGCTGTGAGACGCACTTAAGTGCTGCCCAGATAAAGGATCACTATTTTTTGAAGCCTGAAGTAGCAAACACAGTGAGAAGAGTTATTCTTATTCCTCCTCAGCCCTTCTGTGAAAAGTCCCTCAAATGGCTTTGAAGCAGCACAGGCAAGATTTTCCACATGACTTTGAAAAGAAGGAGAAAGAAAGAGCATGTTCAATGCTTCTTGGATACTTCAGTTATCTTTTCTTTGCTATGTCCAAATAAATTTTGCTAAGAAATGGTTGGTCAGTTCCACTATCTGTGATTAATGGTAACAGAGCGCAAGGCAATAGGGATTAATCTCTGGGAAATTGTACCGTGCCGTCTCCCTTTGTTACATGGCTGTACGCAGTCTCCTAAATCAGCCTAATTTCATTCAAGTCTTTCACTTTGCAGCTGCTGTTAAATTGAGTCCCCTAAGAGAATATAAGTTTGCAGGCATGAGAGGACAGACTAGAGAATGTTTCTTTAATTGTTATTATCTACCACTTACGGCCACTGGTATAGAGGAGTAATTAGGGAATTGTGGAGTATTTCAATAAAAACTCCTTTTTTTTTCCTTTTGGAAACTATATTTCAGAGAATTTGTGACATTTATAAGCCTTAGCAAGAATCTCATATGCAATAACCCAACCTAATCATTTCTTAACAAAGTCCTTTCTTCTCAGATTTATAGTGACTGAAAGAGGGCAATTGTAAATAATCTTAATGGCAGACACAAAGGTACAGCCAGGACTGGGCTCCATGGCTGCCTTGGTTAGCACCTCCTTTGAAGGGAGGCTTGAAAAAATTGATTTTTGGTTCTACTAATGATGTCTGAAGGACACATAATTGCCTCCGTGTTTCTGAGGTATACGTGCTCCATCCTTCCCATGGAAAGGACAGAGTTAGCATCACCCAGACAGAACATACGGTATCATAAGAGATTGAAGGGTACAACTTAACCAGCTCTTCTGCACAGGAAAAAGGGGCCACAGAAGGAAACTGGAGGAAGTAAAATGATTCTCAAACAGAAAGAAAACTACAGTCTTAGTTCAGTGTGCAGAAATGTTCTGACTCAGAACATGCAGCTGATGTAATTGCCCTGCAAAGGGGGCACACGATAAATGCAACAATATCAGTTTGAGCATGTAGTATCTCACCTGAGTAAATAATTATAGTGAGCAGAGTAAAATTTATAGATTTCATAGACGTTAGGCCTGGAAGGGACCTCGAAGATATCAAGTCCAGCTCCCTGCCCCAGGGGCAGGAAGTCAGCTGGGGTCAAATGAGTTGGTTAGATATAACATGTGAATGACTGGGAACACAACCCTGAACAATCAGGATATTGGTGGCAGCAGCAGTCCTTCATGGTCGAGGATGATCACTCCCACGGGTCAAGTAAAGGGTTGTAAATGAGTCTGTTGATGGCTAAGAAGGCCAATCCTAAAGCCACAGACTCTCTGGCAAATGCCACAGGTGGTTGTTAAAGGGAGGTTCAGACCATGGATTTATCTGTATAGTTTCCTTTCCTTCCCTTTCAGTTCTTTTCCTGCCTCCGAGGAGAGATGGTTCTCCTCAAAGTAAGATGTACCTTTTCTCACAAGGTATCACCTTGTAGCTCTGTCCTGGGCTAGTTTTTTTCCAGTTAGTGGTATCAGTGCCACACTTCTTAATATTCACCTTGAGAGTGAGCTTGAAGCATTTTTCTAGCTCCCACGTGTCCTTTGCCCTTGGTTGAGTTGGCAGTATAGCAGTTGTTTTGGTAAACATACATTAGGCATGCACAGACAATGCCATGTCCACCACAGCTGATGTTGAATAATCAACCCTTCCATACTGATGGTGTTAGCATCTGTGAGGACACTGGCATTTGTGCAACAATCCTCCCACTTCATGCCAAGAGTCTTCCAGAGGTAGCACTAGGGATGGCATTCCAGGCTTTTCAGGTGGTCTCTGTAGGTCACCCAAGCTTCACAGCCATAGAGAAGAGTTGGGATTACCTTATATAGGTATTATATTACCTTATATAGCAGAAGCTTTAGCAGAAGTCCTGATGTTGTGATCATTGAACACATGATGATTCAGTCTTCCGAAGGCAGAGCTGGCACATACTGGATCTCCTCATCCATGTTGGCCTTGTTAGAGAGGTGGCATGCTGAGTCAAGTATTCTACACTTTCTACACTTGGTCCATAAAGGTTCCTGTGATTCAGGTCTGCAATTCTCTTATGCAGTATATGCTTGTTATTAGACCTGTGCAAAGCAGCTAGTATTCGCTTTGGATTCAGATTCAGCTGATTCGGGGAACAGTGTTTTGATTCAGTGATTCAAATCGCTGTCCCGAATCAATTCAGCCAAATCTGATTCAGCGATCCGTCCGTTGCCAAATCGGCCGAATCTCTGAATCAGACAGGCCCCATCCCCTGCCCACTCTCCCAGCCCCAACAATGGCTGCCCCGTCCGGCCCTTGCTCCTGGCTCTTTAAAAAAAAAAAAAAAAAAAAAACCCC